>NC_143014.1:259560082-259882082 GCF_055824585.1 Amblyomma mixtum | reverse complement strand
CACCCCACGCAGGAATTAGCCTGGATGCATCTCCCTGCTAGGCTCGCGTGCGCCTCTAGCAACGCACGCCTTTCAAAATAGCCCCCACCAGTTCGTTTCTGTAGGCTGTGGCGCCTCGTGCCAGACCGTGGCCATTGTTCTGGAAGGGCCCACCACCCGCCTCTTCCATGGGGCACGGTGACCGTCGCGACGCGCTCGCTCGACGGGCCCGTTTGAGTTTCGTCGCTTACGTTCTAGTCGTATATGCCCGCTACGACAGGTGCTCGGGCGAGGAGGTAAGCGCCCTTCGGTTGATCCCTGGAAGGCGTTCGACGCGAAAAGTTTGTTTCACTGAGAAAGCACTGCTGCTGTAACTCCTCCCCCTTCCATGGGAATCTGATGTCAGAGTGAAGTGAAGCCTCGTGTACCTTGCCGAAGTGATGGAGAGGTGAAAGCACAAAGCTATGAGCGAGATAGCGAAGGGCAACGGCAGTAAACGTGTGGCGGCACTCGCGTCAGCGATAACATCCCTCCTGAGCCCGACGCAGCACTGAAGCCGGGACGATAAGAGAGAAAGCCGCTGCGTCCGTCAGCAGAGGCGCGGTCGTGCCGAGGTCCCTCTGCCGCTCCCGCTGCAAAGACCTTGCTTGCTTAAGGAAGTGTGTCTCTTCGGTCCCGAGAACTGCGAGCCCCCACGCTTTGCCAGACACCGTTTAGAGCGCTCCTGGCTCTTAGCTCCCGCTTCCCGGGCCCAGACTCAGAATTACAGCGAGGAAGGATGTCAGACGCCAGCGAGGAACCGCGGGCAGTTCGGCGTACTCGCCGAGCCGAGTAGCAAATGCACCGCAGGCAAAGACAGCTGAGGTCTGACCCGCACCAGATGACGCTGCGTTGCGAGCTCGGAACCACGTGTTCGTCGCCAGCGCTTACGAAAATCATGATTTGGAAAAGATTTCATCATGAAATCATTCAGGCAAAATCATCACTGTTTATACGCACATTGCTCGCATCAGATTGTGTGATCATCCGTCCATTTTTTTTTTTTTTCTGGCGGCAGCAGTGACGGGCGACGGACAGCTGATATATAGACATTTAGGTTCCCGGCCTATACGTAGTTGTTACTGCCAACGTCGAGCGTTCGCTGGACACCTGAACCGCGCCGTAAGGGAAGCGCGAAAGGATTGAATTAAAGAATGAAGAGAGAAAACAGCGCTATATACAGCTGCTATAACACTGACGAAGGCGGGCATTCTGTGGCTTAATCGAGCATCCCTCGTCACTTTACATACCAAGAAATTCTGGACAAGCGCATTTTTTCAACGACAGTTGTTTATGAATGCACTTCCATCGCATATAGTAAGAACAGACATTCAACATATCCGCAGATCGCTCACCGGGATGCCTGTAGTTTTTTTTATTTATTGACAAAAACGCATCCCAGTGGTTTACTATGGCAGTCTTAACTACCCGCTGCGAGCTCAGGACATACTTTAAAAGCAGGCTTTGCTACGAGTCGGAAGGTTAGCCCATCAGTACGCTCGCAACAGTATCTTGCATGGAGGACCAACGTCGCGCAGAACTTCGGGCGCAGGCGTAAACGAGCGGCCAGGGCTCGAAAGAGGGAAGAGGGGCAAAGGCCATCGTGTCCGCTTAAAGGTGGGAGCCAAGGGCCGAGAACAAACGTAAGACGCGTCCGAGCTTCAAGACGCCCGTTAAAGACGGTAAGATACTTAATGACGGGTGGAGCATCCGTCATAACCGCGCCGGATTGGCTAGCTGAAAAGGAATCCCAAATGTATAGACCTAAAATAATTATTTTCAAAAGTATAATGGAAACCATTCTAGCGCAGTGGACGTGCCCGTCACGCTCCCATGTTTTGTTTTCCCTTTTTCTGAGTTGCTAGCCGGAGCGCACAAAGATTTATTGAGAGCCCAGCGACTAAATTGCGCTGACGCTTAGTGCACATTCTGTTCTCAAGGGAGAATAGCTAAAGCTTGTGGATGGAGGTGCATCTTCGAATTTCTTTCGATGGAGCATCAAGCGCCGGAGAAGTTGCGGGAAAAGGAAAGAAAGTACCCGATTGTCTCAAATAATAGCTAAATCAAAATGGCCGGTCACCATTCGCCAACATATGCTTCAGCTCCCTTATCAAATGGATAACCAAAAGATAACGCAAAAACCCTGTTTTGGTGACTGGAGTGTGCTGCTGTCCAAAGACAAGACAGCCTCGCTGCCTGGAGCAGGACGCTCTTGCCCTGCATATATACTGCGCCATCAGTGTTTTCTAGCCTTCTCATGAGTGCTGCAATTGCTACGAGAATTTTCTGAATCTTCTGGTGTCCTGGAGCCTGTATAGCGGCGGGGCTTTTAAGCTCGCATTGCCGAGGTATCGGCATATTCAATTTACAGCTCAGACTGCCAGGGCACCAACATCAGAACTCTCAGCTTGTCATGCGATAAGCGCAGGTGGCGAGCAAAAAGCTGCAGCGTGTGGCACGGACCGTGTAGCGTGGACTGGGGCAATCCACTGAATGAGTAATCGTGTACGTGTGTGATTAAATGAATGAAAGAATCTCATCCGTTGAATATCGTATTACTATACGGCTCAAGTCTGCAAAAGAAAGGCTAAATCCGCTCCAGAATCTCTAGCAAAACCAAAAAAAGAAACAAAAAAGAAACATTTGTTTCCTCGTGCAAGACACCTCATACGAGCTTTCAGAAGTGATGAAAAAAAAAAAGAGGAAATGGAGTCAAGAGAAAGGACCTCGCACAAATGGGAACGACTTTCTTTCTCCCCGTGGCCCCAACCCTCGCGCAACTTCGAGAGGGCGTGCGTGCAACAACGGCGGCCGTATAGTATACACGTCGATCCACTTCCCGGCGATCGCTCAGCCTCAAAACAAAACAATGGGAATCAGCCGTCGTTGCTAAGTATATTTAGCGGACCGGCGCACGGTCACCGCGGCGCCCTGCGCAGCTTAGCTAATCTCCGATGGCGAGCGAACGCACATGCAAGGCGCCGCTTCTTCTGGCGCCCGGCGATTACGAGCGCTATTATGGGAACAATCGGGCCGGGACCTCCCCGTCGCTCCCTTGGCACGGCTCACCCCGGCGTCGTTTCTCCGTTCGGGGCACTCGAGCCACGCAGCGTGGAATCACCCCCAACTGGCCGCCTCCTCCGAAGTGGTGCGCGCTGCCCCAATGACACTCCGATGCGAAATGACGAGCGCCCCACAGCACGCGCACAAGCATCTTTTCGACCCCGTTGCCTGGCATCATTCGCGCTTTGCCAGGTGTGACCGCTATCGCGCTGGGCGCCAGCCGAGTACTACTCCTTTCAGAGGCGATGTCGAGATCACGAACTCCGCGAGACCAGCGATAGACTGCGGCGGGCCGATGGCCGCCACTTGCGGCGCGTCCACATCCAGTAAGCTAGGGTGCCTTGATGCGCTGGCCATTGAGGCACCCTACAGTAAGCTCTTGGAGAAACCTGAATCCGGAACTGTCTTTTGAAAGAGACAATCAACGACGAGGGGGCCCCCACGAACATTTATCTTTCTGAGTGAAATAAGCACCTCCACAAACGAGAACTAGAATACAAAATCGGGAGAGCCAATACGCCACTTACAGGCCCCAAGATCTCGTTTATTATACTCACCTCTAAAAAGAAAAAAGACACCCGGTCGCTAATTACGAGAGCGACTGGGGACTGCGATAGCGGCGTGGACGGTAAGTTAGAATCCCCAGATATGAGACGCAACTTACCAAACAAAGTAAGTTCTTTGTTTTCCAGGTGCTCACTGCGCCCTTTTCAAGGCATTCGCCAGTTGCCTCGACTGGCCAGCACCCGTCATGAGCCTCATTCACGGTCGACCGATGGTCGGGTGTTCTGTGCAGTGCGGCCTCACGCACAGTACTGTGCACGTGGGGGCAGCCGCCATGCATACCTCACGTTGTGAAGACCCCAAGAAGCGTAGGGTTGAATCCGCTGAGGCCTAAGTTTTCGCTCGATATAGATGGCATGTGACACCTGCACGAGGTAACTGGATGCCAGGCGAGAGGCCCCAAAATTGTGTCTCTCGGCCGAATAATGGGTGTCACCATCGTGCAACGGTGACAGTGGCACTGCACGAGGAGGGACGATGACAGAGAGCTCGCGTTCAGTGCTGACTCTGGCTGAACTCTGAGGGAGAGGGAGGGACCCTCCTTGGGAGGGCTCTTGCCTGAGCTCGATTCTCAGAGCGTTTTTGTTTCCTGCCGTAGGCGCCTTACTAGTTGACCACATAGGCATGCGCGCATTCTGCACAAGGACCTCAGCTTCCATGTTTCGCAACGTGTGGTAGGGTCAAAGAGCGCGTCTGCGGGCCAGCACCGCTACGGGGGAAAACGCAAATGAGCTGGAAAATATAACGGTCTGGACGCTTTCGAGAATGAGGCGACGCCATTCACCGAAAATGTGCTCCATGGCCTCCTGGACGGCAAGAAGCGTGATCTAGTTTGCTGGATGCCAAAACCAAAATCAGTGGTACACTTCACAGCAGTGGAACGAAGAACGTGAACAAAAGACGGTACAAGATGCCAGAAATATTGACTTGAAGAGCTATATTTTAATGTCGTCTCGCGAATCGGGTTTCATTGTAGCCATCGCTGCAAATAAATGCACCAGGAAAAAGACGAGACAGGGGGAGTAATTTGTTTGCAAGAGCTGTAATGCAACGCGGTGACATATTGCCCGACACGTGATAGGGCCTATTAAGCAGCCAGGCCGGGTACACCCTCTAGAGCCTCGTCAGTGCCGAGTGACTGCGAACTCGTGCCTGGGTTTCCTTAAACACTTTCCCCACGGACGAGCCCAACATGCAAGTAGAAAATAGGCGAGGGGATCGGCGCGCACCATCTTTCTTTACTTCTCCGCCGATCGCAATGCCTCGAGCACAACAGCCGACTCACAAAGGAGAGCGGAGCCACGTCCGCTTTCCGACGAACGGGTGATGTATGGACGCGCCTGCACCGAGAGAGGCCGCCTCACGAACGTACGCGTCCCGCTCTTGACACCTCCGGGGAGGCCACACACGAAACGCGATCCGCTTTTGCCCTTTGCGCCTACGCCGTCGACCCCGCCGGGGGAACCCTCCAATTATCCCGCCCTGCGCCTTTCCGGTCAAGGGCCGGCACGCAGGGATCCTGCCATGTGGTCTATGTCTAGGCTGTGTGTGTGCGTGGGAGGGGGGGTTCACCCTCGATGTAGGTCGATGGAACGCGGTCCATTTCTGAGGGAGACGATGTTACTTGCGCGCTGTTCGCGCTGCCAACTGAACTCCTGACACGTCCTCCAGAAATTACGCTTAATTATGTCTGGTGTCACTTACTCGTAGTGACTGCATTGCAGAAGACATATTTTCGGGGCTCATCGCCTAGTGTCATACGATTCCAGCCGTAGCGGGCGCTGAACTCTGAGAACGAGCTGCTTCCACGAAATAACAGCCCACAAAAAGACGAGGACGAGGAAAAGATTGCGCCCAACGCAACCACTGGTGATGTCTCTCTTCCAGACGAGGTGGCAGACCTCGTAAGCCTGAGTCGGAAAATTTGCTCTGAAACCTGTAAAATCAACATCAGAGGCAACTGGCCTTGGTCAGGCAATTGGCTTGTCGGGCTGGAAACTCTGAATTCGGTATCTGCGCTTCAATAGTACGGTGCTAAAAGCAGTCGTTCTCATGTCCTCTTCTTACCCAATTTTTTCGTTGATCATGGACCAGCAATAATCCCAAACCTTTACAGTTGAGATGCACCGTCACGGATCGCCTGGCGGCCTAAATAAATTTGCGCTCTTTGATAACTGCTGCTTCCCTTACAAACGGCGAAGACTGAGTATAGCCGGTCGTTGAGCTCGTAGACAATCGGTTGGTTTTCCGAAATTGCCCGCTGACCCGCTTCCGACGTCTGCGTGGCGGCCATGCTAAGACCACCGTTGTGCAACCTTAACCCAGCGTTACAGGTGCGTGTCGTTCATCTCGAGCACGGTCAATTTTTCTTTTTTCTCTCTCTCTCTCTCTCTTTCAAACGGCCTGGCGCAGGCGTTTATGACGCATTCGTTTCGACAGAACAAGCCACGGTGGCCCTACAGGCAAGCACTGCGTGAACCATGCACGATGATTACCGCCAGATGGTTGCTGCGTGCGCATCAGGTGAAAGGGTGCTGTCCGCCCCTAAAGCCCCTCCACACGATGCCCCTCACCCCCATCCGGCTGTCACCTCGTCATCCCAAGTAGGCCACACGCAAACGGGGCTGTTTTTGGCAAGGCTCTTTTACGCGCTACCACAACGCGGTAGGGCCGGAACGACAAGCCTTCAATTACCACGTCCGCTAGCTTCCGGTCAGGCATGGTCAAGCGCTCCGCGTAGACGGTGACCCGACGACGGCCCAGGCAGCGTGCCGCCGGTGCTCGCCGCTTTGTCTCCGCTTCAGAGATGGCAGGTAGGTGCGGAGGAAAAGAGAAAGAAAAAAATGGCGGCACGTAATCCACGCGTATGCGCACGTGCTTTGCACGGAATTCTTTTTTTTCCTCTCTCCGGAAGCGCTCATCGATTGATACGCGAAGAAGGCGCATGAGCAGGGCTGCGTTCCAGGAACGACGACGATGAATCCGCCCGAGAAATGTCAGTGCAATGCATTGCTTCGTGTCTGGGGCATTTATAGTCGGAAACCTGGTACCATGATCCGTTGTTTCCCCGCCTGACTTTGACAGCCGTATTACCAGGGGACGTTGCAATGTTTTTCCGGCGATAAGCCTTGAAAAATAATTGAAAGTCAGAACTTCATTCCGGCGATAAACCTTGCAAAATTATCGAAAATCAGAAGTTCAAAGCCGCTTTTAGCTCTTGCAAAACCGCGGTAAGCTCTGTACTTGAGAACGTTCAGGGCCTTCTCGACAAATGTCATATGCGTTATCCGGGTGCTGATAAGAGCTAGCCATTATTTTGTGGAACTTTATTGGTTGCGCCTTTCCGTCTCTCTCAGGTCATAGCGACTGATTTTCCTGTTTTACCTCCCGCGGTGCCAGATTGACACAACGGGAGCCACAGCTGATATCAACTTGCTCCATCAGCCCCATGACAATTTCCCGAGGCCCGATTTCATTCGACGGGACAGCAGTATACAGTAACTGCGTATCGCATTGCAAATCGCAACAGACTTGTTTACTTCATTCACCGATATCGCTAAACATATAACAGGTCTGGATTCTAATTATAACTATGGCGTGTTAACGCCGAAATTCGAACCACTACGCAATTATGACTATCTTCATCACATAAACATCCTTGAGTTACTTTATCTACACACCGTACCCAGCAATTCTGGACAAAAGCATTCTTGAACGGGAAATAGTTTAGGAATGCGGTTTTTTCATATACTGTAAGATTTCACTATAACAATTAATATATTCCGGTTGTACGGAGTAATCTTAGTCCGGATGCATAATGTTCACTGTTATTAGCTCTTGAGGTAGTAACAGCGAACGCTGTAATAGACAGCACACAAACAGGAACACAAACAAGGCACATAAAAAACAGGACCGGCGCTGTTAGATTGTGCCCAGATGGGTCTGGTGTGGATGTGTCATTGAGGAAAAGGTTCAACCCATTGCTTTGTTTTGTTGGCGTATTTTGTTTCCACGTGCTGACAACATTTTGCGCCTTGGATTTCCACTTTATGAGAGTGACTGCTACTGTTGATTTCATTTATTCCTTGCATTGCGTCAAAGGGCGGGAAGGATGATCATGTGGATAACTTCGTTGCTGTACTATATTTGGCTGGCTTGCGAAGAAGAGAAGAGTTGCTGTAATCAGCGCCAGGCTGCACTTCGGGCTGTTTTTCGTATTGAGGTTCCGGAATGAACAAACTAGCTATCATCGGTATTTTGGAACATGACTGATATTTTAATATGTTCGTCCGGGGTATCTTCTAGCTGGCCAGTGTGCCACAGCGATAGGACTCCATATTTCAGTCGGAGTGCTGAGGGTCACTTTGAAATGTTTTTCTTGTCCGTTCATTTTTTTTTTTAATGCGAATAAAGAGACTGAAAAAAGTTTGTTGTTGTCAGAGTTGCACATACAGTGCGGTCCATTATTAAAGGGAACAGGCGATTGCGTGCCCTCTGCGCTTCACGAAGCACTGCCGCCTAGATGCGGCGAGAAAAGGCGGCATCAGGCGCATGCGCGGAATGACCAGCCACTATGCTTACTGCGCATGCGTCTTGTGCCGACAATTCCCACAAGTTCTCGGCGGCAGCGCTCCGCGAAGTGCGGAGGCCGCGCGATCACATGTTCCCTATAACAGTGGACAGTACTGTGCGCATACATACAATATGCACATATACTACGTGCACACGCATGCACGTGACCGCGTTTAATGAGGCCCAAATTGCAGGTCACGAAGTGCCGGAAAAGGCACGGATCATTTGTCGGGAGAGGGAGCGAGGATCGCAGCGGACATTGAACACCGACAGGAGGCTGAATGCAGTATGGAAAAAAAGATCAGAGGAGCGGCACTTTTGAGGACGTAGCGTAGCACGAACGATGCGCCCGCTTCTCGAGAGCCCGACGCCGTCACCGGAGGAACGATACGTGTGACGGGAAGGAGAGGAAGGCACGGGGTCAGGCGGATAAGGCAGGGGCGACCAGGGCCGGAGGTGCGAGCGACGCGCCTAACGGGAGTATTCGCAGGCGACCATCCTGGCCACTCTCGGATCCTGCGTAGAGAACGCAGCGCCCCAGCCGCGACACGCGGGGTCTGGCAGCGTGGCCTCCGATTTCGCCGCGCTGTTGGAAAAGGCCGCAGCGCAACAACCTGCCGAAATAAAACGGCGAGGTCCTCGCGAATTGAACGGACGGCCGGGTACAGGGTCAGGAGGGGAGCGCCGTGCAGGAACCGACGCGGCGGAACGCTGAGCGCCCGCGATCGCGCGCGGAGCGTGTAATGTATACAAGCTCTTCCGGGAACCACAGTCGCTCCTTGAGCGGACAGCCCCGGCGACTGTGGACGCCTTCGTCAGCGGCAGCCGGAGCGCGCTAGGCGTAGAAACAGAGAGGAAGGAACGAGCCAGAGAAAAGCAAGAGACGCTTTCGAGGAAAAGGAAGCGTAACATATAACGGGCGACCCCGTGGGCAAGGCGCGATCTCAGGCTCGAGCAGGCATCACGTCGGGCGTGACGCCGCTGCCTCCCGCGCCGCCGCAGTCCGAACGACGACGGTGCATGGGCGCCGCAATCGTCGCGCGCCGGCATGCACCACGTACGAGCGAGGGGCGCTCGATGGACCGTGCTGCGGCGCCCGGGCTCCCGTTCTCGTAAGGCAGGTCGCACGCGGTCATGCCTCGCGCCCGCGTTAGCGGGAAAGGAAGCCGGCGTCGCGAGAAGTCGCCGACGCATGCTCGGTCAGCAGTGTGGACAGCGGACGGAGCGGCGCGCTGGCGCGTGAAGAACCCCCCTCCACAGGTGCGCGCCGACACGCATTCCTGCGCGAGCCGCGTCCACGATTGTGTAAAACGCCCCGTTAGAGCGAGCCAGCTGCTGTAGGGACGGACAAATGCGGGGGGGGGGGGGGGGGGGGGGGGGGGACATACTGACGGGGTGCAGCTACACGCTTGGCACTTCCGACAAGGAGCGAGTGTGTGTCCAAATAGGGTGCGATGTGTGCTCCTGAAACTGACTGCTGCAGAGCCCACTGAGTTATTTTTTGTATCACTGATCGAGGACCTACCGTCAAAAGAGCTCCTCGAGTGAGCGGATGATAAATTTTTTTACTACCAGGCCAGCGACAGCGATGTTTAGGAGTCCCTTCAAGGCGGCGCTGAGGTCTTCAAACTCTTGGCTACCCATCGTTCCGCACAGGCATCGCTGGCACTTAGGCTGACTCCGTAGCACACTGCCATCTTCGCCCAACGTCACCCTTTCCCCTTTGACCACTGCAGAAAGATGGCCGGCTGGTTCTCAACTACGCACACATAATGTGTCCCACTGGCGGCCTTTCCTTTTTTATCGACGCCAGAATAATCGGTTCGACGGCTTCGTCTCCTGCCTCTGCCGCTGGATTCCGGGTTGGAAAGCGAACAAAAAAAAGTAAAACGACATTTCGTAACCTTCGCCAATCCTTTCGTCGTTCGCACACTTTGTAAAACGCTGTACAATTATGCCCGACAGCCGCCAGAGCCTCGAACGAAAAGGCGGCCGACATACATCCACGCGGGGAGCGCAGCGTTTCCGCTTTTCAGGCGTCCCCGAGTTCCGCGAAAAAGCGCCGGGACCGGACGTTACTCGAGACTCGGCATTCCAGCATTACCATTAGAATGGAGGGGCAAAACCGGTCGCCAGATCAAGGCCGCGCAGAAAAGACCGCCCGCAGGAATTGCACAGCTCTTCGTTTCCCCGCCACACACGCACTCGACAGCAACGGGAACAACGGCGCTGTTGATCTGTTCTTCACAACCCGGACGTGGGTTCGTGCAATAAAATGTTTCACTCACTAACTCTCTTTGCTTCAATTAATAAATAGGTCGAAGAGGCGACCGCACTTTTTCTAAATAGGCGAGCGACATCTCCATCGTTTTCTTTGCTTTTTGATGGAGAAATTCATTCCAGGGATTTCCACGCCGGAATTCCCCTCCAGCCCCCATCCCCCCACTTGCGTCTCCACAGTAGAGCTCAGCTGGGTAGTAATCCAAGTGCAACAAAGAGAAGTCATGTTTTTATCAGCGTACGTCGTGTAGACTGCAATGCAGCTGGAAGGATGGGTTACCTGCGGTATCAGAGAAGGAAGGAGAGCACCAAGAAGGAGAAGGCAATGCACATCTGAAGCAGTAGCACCCAACGTTTGCAGTTTGTAACTGCATTTTTTTTCTCCCTTTAGCCTCTATGATAAAGAAAAGTACCTGTAAGGTGCGTATAATCACCTCTTTACTTAGATTAGATGGAGAAAACGGTACACGGCGCCGCTCCCGTCGAAAGCAACAGCTACTCACAGCTCTTCCCGCGAACTTGCAGAACGGGTTGCCAGTCCGGCTGCTCTGTCAACTGCGTTTCTTTGTGTGCTTGTGCACCCCAGCGTTACGTTTAGCTGCGGAAGCGATGCGTGGTCCGGAGCAATTTATTGCGCGGACCACGGAGATGCAATCGCCGCGAAGAGGCTCGCAATAAAAGCGCCACGAAAGACAGCGTACTCGACGAGCAGCAACAAGAGCCGCAACCGGTAGCATTCGTTTACTGGAGAGAGAGGGAGAAAGGAAACGTTGTTAAACTGTCGCAGCCTCTTTGGGGGCAATGACACGGCTGCAAGCACTCCGGTCAGGGGCATGTCGCTCCATTCGTGACTTTGAACGCGCTGCAACATTCATTGCGTCCAAATATATTCCCGTGGAAACGTGCAAGATAAACGCCACACAGCGAGAGATCTCGGCGCAAGTGGCCCCTACCTTTACTTTTTGTAGCTTTTACAGGATTGATAGGAACCTAGAGCATCCCGTTTGCCCCAAGCACACAAAGTGCAGAGTAGGGGCGTGGCCTCGAGAAAGTACAGAGGAATGAATCAAACGAAGCCGTGCCTACTCATACTTTACATGGTTAACCCCACTACGAAAGAAATGAATGCGGTGGTACTCCTGATACAGAACCAAGCAAAGAAAGGGTAACACTGGAGCTGTCAATATTAGAACGGAAAGTTTCGCGTTTTCTTGAAAGCATCCTTTCGAGCTTATAAAGAGGAGCCGTAGGGCGTATCTACTTCAGTACTTGAATCAGTGCTTCTTGTTGGCCCACTCTTTCCACGTTGAAGTCGTAGTCTGCATTTATTTAATTCTTCTTAATTAAATTAACCTATCTATCTGCCGACCCCATTTGTTATCCTGCAGATAATACCTGTGAATATAATATGTGAGTATTTCTTTAGCTAAATGTGTCACCTGTCGTGAAATATGCTTGCACTTTTATCCGATAGAATTCTCATGTTCATTTGTCTTTTTCCCGCTCCTGCCATAGCCCCTAAATACTCCGCCGACAAACAAACAAACAAACAGGCAGACCAACAAATCTGGTTCTGCTCGTGGACGGCTTTTGCGTAACGCCACAGAGGCTCGCCTTCGTCACACATTGCACAAAACCTTTCGTATTCATGTGTGTTCAAAAATTCTTTATTCACTGCGGCGATCCCAGCTTCCTCTGCGTAATAATAGGCAAGCGTTTATCCGTTCGCATAGGTTCCAGATCTGCACTTAGGCAGCTGCACTGCGGTAAAGCATAGCGCGCTTGTATTTCAAGTTGTAAATTGTCGGGTTTAACGTCCCGTAGCGACACATGGGCTATGTGGACGCCGTAGTGGAGGGCTCCGGATTAATCTAGGCCACATGGGGTTCTTTAACACGCGCAGGCATCGCATAGCACGCAGGCGTTTTTGTATTTCACCTCCATCAAAATACAGCCGCCACGGCGAGGGATCGTACCCGCGACCTTGGGATCACCAGCCGAACACCAGTGCCACTGAGACATCTCTGCTGTTTACGTATCTTTCGGTCTTAGTTTAATTTTGTTTACAAAACGCACTATTAGCGTCGCGTGAAGGGAAGATATTTGATCCCTGAGGAGAAAATTTCCGGAAAATCTGAATCATCAAAGCAATCTGCAGCGCGTGTTGAAATAAACACGAACTAACGACTTTTTACCAATTTCTTCCCACGTCCCTTGTCTCGAAGGTCACGGATGGTGCGTTTTATCTGCAGCAAGTTTTTTTTTTCCCCTCTCCTTTCCTTGTTTTTCGTGCAACAGCCCATGGTCTTCGCGGAGAAGCCTTGATGCTCTCTCTTACTTTTCTAGCCGGCTCAAACTTGGGCTTCTCCTCTACTTTGCCTTCGCCCTCTTTCCCAGTTCGCGACCTACAATTCCGGCGAGCGCAGACGACTCCTTCCGGTCATGAACGCGAAGCATATGGGCGCGCGACAACTACTTTGGGTCGCAGCGGCCCCTTTTTATTCGTTCTTTCAACGGGGGCGACCCAGCGTCTTCCATTCTACCTCTTCCTGCTGCGTGTCTCCGCAGAGGGGCTTGAAGGGTGCAGCGCCCAAGACCCACAGCGGAGCGTCGGCGCAGCGGCGCGTCTACGCACATCGTCAGCGGAGCGCGACTGCGCTTGCGCCAAAGAGAGGGAGAAACGCGAATAAATAATCACGCACGAATGCGGAGGCCATCTCCAAGCCATGCCCCTTGTCTACGCCTGAGCCCGGCGACGCATCTCCGACAAGATCTGCTACGCGCAACGGCGGAGACGCCGCGCTTTTCTTTCCAGCGCGCAGCGGACCACGAGGGGGCAGGGGATGTAGACGTTCTTTCATAGCTTCCTCCTGCACGAGGAAGTCACCCGGGCGCTTCCGATTTTAGAGATGAGCCAGAACCGTGACGGCGGCGGCCGCTGGCAGCGCGTGGCGAAGAAGCGGCTGGTTACGGTACAGCTGGTTCGAATCGTAACGCTGCGTGGGGCGTATATGCGAGAGATAAGGAAAAACGCCGCTACCGACGCAAGGAACGCCTATCTGCGACTGCATCGCGCCTGTGTAGTCTCTGGCGTTCTTGCTATTGTTGCGCTGTTCTGCTGCGCGTCGCGTGCTACGGCAGACAAAACATACTGTCCCGTAGATTTACTAGATGTCGAAGCGTTGTAGCTACGAGCTGTGAACTCAGGTATACCGTGTGCCCTAGCCTCGTGGTTGCCTTAACGCTCTAACAAACAAACAAACGAGCAGGCACAGACGAAAAGAAGAAAATAAAGAACATTGCTCCTTTGCTTGAGTTGGGACTAACAGTTACTCTTCGCAGCTGCAACAAAGAAAAAGAGAACAGTTTCTCTAAGTAAGAGCCGGTAGCTCCCGCTGTTATATTTCGGTAATGAAAGCTGCCAGACACTCCCGTGGCACGAAGGCTAGCTTGAAGATGAATGCAAGGACAACCAAGGGTTGAGCCATTGGCTTTGGGAAAGCTTATACATTAAAACCATACACGTACCGTCCCCCTCCGCTACAATTTTCTTTTGCAGTGCTCTTGTTGGGCATGCACCAACTAGGTCTGTAAAGGGTCAAACACATACGCGGGAACAAGGGTGAAAAAAAAGGGAACAAATGCTCGCAGCTGCGGAAGATCTCTACCAATGATATGCACCAAAGAGATATCTGAAACGTGAATGGCTAGAAACTACAGAGAACACTTATGCCACGTTATGCAACTTTGAGATGCGACCCTAATCCGCCATCGGGTGCTTATCGTGCAATGGCTGTTCACCTCAAAATTCTAACCACTTGAGGTGAGCCATCGTGGGGGAGGGTAAGCAAATGAGCGTGTACGCTACCTCTACTAATTGTGCACGATTAATTTCAGGCTAATGGCGACTGTACTTGCGCGCAGCCCAGATAACACTCACGGCCGGCTGCACGGTTAAGAGCAGATACACACTCAGTGGCCTCTGGTCGCTTGCGCGCATTGCGCGAGGAGCCCGGAGCATTAACGCTCTAAGATGAAATTATGTGGTTGCAGCTGGGCGAACTGTGCTCCTATATCAAACAATGAGATGTGGGAGATGTGAGGCTCGCTGGAAGACTGACACTTAGAAGTGAACAACATGCGCTGTGTCTCTGCGTGTAAATTTACGCTTCCTAAAGGAATCCGATCATGGGGAGGTCAAATGGCTGGTTCGTATTATGGTTCTCATCCTAAGGAAGGCCAACGTCACCATGCAAAGAACAGAAGTGAAAGGAGATTGCTGGGTTAATGCCCATGGGAGTCCTCACAGCACTCCCGACGCAGTGGTGCAGCGGTTAAGCGATGCGCCACTGCCCTGCGATGGCAGGTGCTACCGCTGGTGGGGCTTGTGAGACCCACGTTGCTCTTCCCGAGCAACCTCTCGCGATCAATCATTCATCTAACTGCCACAGTGGGAAGTTTACTCACAATCCAGTGAGCAGGTTCTGATGACACAAAAGGGTCACGTGACCTAGGTGGGCGCCTGCCACCTGGGTTGCTTCATGGGGGATTTGATTTTTCCCTCGCGGTCAACGACGCCGACATCGACAACATACGCCGACGCTGTACTTTCCGTGGCACGGGCTCCTTAACGCTCTTGCGTTAAAATGAACGAAGTGGAGCACAATCTGGCTGTGGATTCAGGTAGCTCAGCAGGCGACTTTCAAAAAAGCCATGCGCACGATGCGCTAGGCCCGGAATCAAACGAGTGACCTCCAGCTGGGAGAGAAGTCCACTGGCTTCGTCACTGCCGCTGGTCTCGCAGAGCGTCACCGGCGGGAGGAAGGTGACCAGACACGAAATAAAGGGGTTGGGAGAGGGGCTGAGCCGAATGAAAGCAGCCGCGGACACAGGATGACCGCGTGTCGTCCGGCCAGCAGCCATCCTCGCCCGTCGCCCTTCAGGCCACCAGATGCACGAGAGCGTATCGAACATCAGAGGCAGGGGCGCCAGCGTCGCTTCCGGGTCGGGCGCTCCCCGTCGAATGGGGCGCTACTGGGCACCCCGAGTAGTGCCACACTTCCTCCGCTCTTCTTCTTCCGCGCTCCCCCTCCCCCTCGTGACACCTCCTCGCCCGGGAGAAGGAAGCACCCGCTCATTGTCGGAGCGTTGGGTCTCCCACGCGCCCGCATTGTGCGCCGCGCGGACAGTGCGCGCGCGTCGGTCGGCGCGAGTGCGCGACAACAAAGGCGGCTCTCGCGTCTCGACACCCGCGATGCGCCGCGAACACAAAGCGGCCGCGTGTTCGAACACGCGCATGGCGTGCCTGTTCGCACAGAAGGAGATGATCGCCGGCAATCGCCTACGCGAATCGGGTAGTGGGTGCAAAAGTAAAGGGAACAGAATTGCTACTTTTTCGACGCGCGGACCACTGCGGCAGAGGCGGTGGCCTTTCGTAGAAGCTCAAGAAAGGACGCCGCGCCCACGTGCTGTTCATTTTAGTCATGTCCATCGCCATGTGTGATGTAGCCACGACAATAGCCGTGTAAAGTTAAGAACACTAGGACATACTCATACATGTACTCCAGTTCCTTTCTCCTCCTCATTTAGCTACATCCACTCATCTGACGATCCTGCATGCCAGGAAACGCACGCACTAACTGCCACATCCTCTATGCGTTGTTATTTAGTACAAATAGTGATCATCATTCTATGCTGGCTAAAGGACAGTTAGGATTTGTTTTCGGGGAGGGCCGGACATCATTTTTTTTTTTTTAAGCGATAAAGGGTGGCAGCTGTGCTGGGCGGTTTATGCCCAACGAGAGCACTTTCAAGATAACTGAAGCGGGGAGGGGGGGGGTAGGAGTCCAGGCACCCTCGTGCACCCCCCCCCCCCCCCCCCTCCTCTTGGATCCGTGCCTGTTCTGTGTACATGCACAGCGACGTTCTGTGACTGCGCTTCACTCCAGTTCACAGGCACTGTGCACGAGTGAGAAAATCAAAGGGAAGACCAAACGTCTGCCACGACAGCTAAAGGCGAAGTCACAATGAACGACGAATACACGCGACGCATGTCAGATGCAACGGCGCCCCGTCACCGTGCCCGCGCAGAGTGCATGAATTATTAACGCAGACCCCTCTGCCACCGCTCTAGCTTTCGGCACTTTCTCCCGTCTCGCAGCACTCTTCGACAACGTGACGGAAAGCCGCGCGCGAGCGCATAGAACGCGTGTACCGCATAAAGCATTCCAAACAACAGGACGCAAATTTAGAGCGCCTCTTCTCGATTGAGACGGATAAAGCGCAGACTGCTTTTACCGCGACCCGGGCAAGAGGTTCTTGGCGCCTTTTATTTGTCTCTGTTCATTTCCAGGCGCAAGCAGCGCAGGCTCTTCAAGGTGCACGCCCTCCTCCCTTTCCTCTGCTGCCGAGGATCGACGGGCGCTTGGGCATGCCCTTCGCGTGGCGGCGCATCTGGTTCCATCCATGCGTCGCGGGCCGTATCATGCGCCGGCGCCTTCGGGGCGCCCGGAAGCGATCGAAATGTGGGACGACGCACGCGGGCGGTTTCCCCGCTTTTCTTCGAGGCGGGCGGGAGACGACGCCGATGCGCCGGACGGAAGGCGGATGCCTGTGCGCGGGAAGAGCAGATATTTTATTGCGGCCACGCGTGCCTCGGGCCTCAGAGTTGCGATACATCAAGGTCCTGTTGACGCCAACGGAAAGGCTCTGCTGAGTCGTGCTCTTTTCCGTGGCGTCGCAAAAGCGGCGAGCCGAAAGTGAGAGAAACGCGTTCGAATCGGGCAAGACTCTCAGCTAGGGAACCTCGCTTGGAGTCTTCGTGCGCGCGAGCACTGACGAGCCACTGTCGTTAAGGTTGGTTGGTTTATAGGGGTTTAACGTCCCAAAGCGACTCAGGATATGAGAGACGCCGTAGTGGGGGGGCTTCGGAAATTTCGACCACCTGGGGTTCTTTAACGTGCACTGACATCGCACAGTACACGGGCCTCTAGAATTTCGCCTCCATCGAAATTCGACCGCCACGGCCGGGATCCGAGCGCCGTAACCACTGAGCCACCGCGGCGACTTCTGTCGTGAAGGGGATGGCAGCCGATCGTGAACGCATCTCAAACGCGCAAGAACACGAACCAACGCCTCGCTGAATGAGTGTCGCCCAGCAACGTAGCTCGGGCTGAAAAGAACTGCAGAACTGGGCGAGTTGGTAATACATAACGGACTGTTTCCAACATTGCTAGGCAGCAGAACATAGAACGAGAGCGCTGTGCTTGTCTCTTCTGGTTCTACGCGCTGTTTCCTCTACAGCGCTCTTGAAAACCGCTCGGGCTGAGGGAGCGGTTGTGCGCGGGCGACGTTCCCCGCCACAGTAGAAAAATAGCCGCGTCGCCGGGTCTCGCTGGTGCATTCGGTCGAGAATAGTCGCTGCACTCTTTGCATGCACGCTAGAGCGCGAAGACTGATGATATTTATTTGCGCGAACACGCTGGGCGTGTAACCTTTGAGTAATGAGGCGGCAAGTCTGGCGAAGCCCTCAGCCGCACAGTTGCGTTGAGAACGGCTTCTATGGTGCGATGGCGCAGACCGCACGCTGAAGAAGAGCGGCCAACTGCGACGAATTGCGTCGCGCGTCTGCAGGGGCCCAGGAAATGGGGCGACGGCGCATCCCCTCGGTGCGCACCGACGGAAGCACGTTCTTTTTTGTGGTGCCCAGTAAACACCGTATTTAGCAACGTACTAGACAAACTGCGTAACAAGTCTCAAAGCGAGAGTAACGATATCGAAATGTGCTTGCTGCAGTCACAATGCCGAAAAAGAAGTTATGGCGATCGTTACTGTAGCGGGATCAATTACCGATAGGCAGTGGTGGCCGCATTTCGACGGATGCGAAATACAGAAATGCCCCCGTGTTATGTTTAAAGAAGCTGAGAGTCGAAAGGAGTTCGAAACATTTCGCTATATATATATATATGCGAGAGCATGGCGGGGTTGACTGCTTCACCGGAGGACCGATCGAGACGTCGTGTCAAACAAAAATGATTCCTTTAACGAACCGTATACTTCGCTGTGTACTCTTTTAAGCAATCAACCACGTCATGCTCTCGCAACACACACGCACACACACGCACACACACACACGCACGCACACACACACACACGATCCCATTCACAGCCTGCGTGCGCCTTCGAAGCGTTAAACGCCACATACAAAATCCAATTGCACAAAAGGAAAACCACGCACAAATAACGACCTGTCGATAACCGTGCGAGCTGTGCCTCGCAGCGCTGCGAAAGCGTACGTAGCATAAGAATCTAAGGTGGAGATTTTTTTGACGCCGCGCGACATAGCTCTCCATCCCTGGTCGCTACGCGCTGCCGTTTGTTTGTACAGGTCCGCGAAAAGAACCGCGTAACACAACGACATCAGTGGGCCCTTAGAGCGTCGTGCTTGGTTGAAGGCCCCCGAATTACAATTCTACACGTTCGTGCCCTTCGCCGCGTACTCCTACAACAGTGGACTGTATAGGAGTGAGCTAGAGCAGCAGGGACACTCCGAACTATACCACCGAACGACAGTCTTTGTCGAAAGTAACCAGGCTGCATATTTTGCTTCTCATTTGTATAATAGAGCCCTCATGGTTTCCCTAAAGATCAAAAAGTTCTTTGAAGGTGAGAACAGGGGTTCTCCTTACCATACAGAGATTTAGAGCTTGAGGGCTGGCATAATAGCTTTACTATACGACTGAGAACCAAACCATGCAGCCTGGTTACTTTTGACAAAGACTGTACGTAGGTGGGGCTCCACAGACAAACGCTTTGCGTCTCTATCGCGCAAATCGGCGGTAGCGATTTTCTCAAGTGTAAACGGTTTCGTAAATGACGGTTTATGAATGACCTGCCTGCTCATTGCTACAGCTCTCCCGTTGTACGGTCTCCGGCATTTGAAGAGTATTTGATCAGTTTTTTTTTCAAATGAGGAAAATCTAGACACTGAAACTAAGTGAACTTACACTGTAATGACAAGGGTCTCCGTAAATCTTTTTTTTAGATAAAACTATGATACTGAAAGGTGCCCCGTAACGCCTAGAAAACCTGCAAGCAATTCGAGTTTAAAATAAAAAAAAACAAGCCAGACTGCTGGTGCACGGCTAAAAATGAACTAAATCCACTCGTGAGAGCCTTCTCTGTCATCTTGAGCCTCGTAGCCTGGACTGTTTCGAGGTTGGCTTCATTTATTCCTGCTCCAGCGCTACTTTAATTACGATCGACTGCACAGGATATCGGCGGAATATTCTAGCCCAGGAGACGACGATAACGAAGGGGTCATCAGCTCCGTCGCCGAGGAAGCAAGTACGCGTCTCTGCTACATTGAACTCCAAAATCTTTAATTGCGCCAGTTGGAACTGCCTTCGTAAATTCATCATTACGTACTCACAATTTGCTTGTTGATGAAGCGCAGCGGCTGTGCCCCTCCCTGATTGCGAACAATGAATGTTCTGATTGGCTTCAACTGAATTCACAGCATAATAATTTTTGAGCATTGGTTTTATAAACGGAGCATGAATTAATACTACAGAAATAAAGTTTTCGGACGAAAACTGGGTCAACGCAAGAGTTTCGCATCCAAAAAAAACAAATCAAAGTACATATGCTAATGACGACCAAATTATTTGCATAATTTTTCAATACAAAATACTTTCGCATTTTGGTCAGTTCCTCTTTATAGATGGATTTGGCTGATTTAGGAGGAAAAAAAAGAACTCCTGATATGCGATGCATCCATGAAACAGTGGGTGAACGAAAGAAAGGAAGAAAGAAAGGAAGAAAGAAAGGAAGAAGGAAAGGAAGAAAGAAAGAAATAAAGGAAGAAAGAAAGAAAAAAGGAAAGAAAGGAAGGAAGAAAGAAAAGACAGAAAGAAAGATAAGACAGAAAGGAAGAAGGAAAGAAAGAAAGAAGGAAAGAAAGGAAGAAAGCCTATGTACTGGCGACTACGCCATAAATCTGTAAAAGGCGGGCCTGCTTTCATCTCTCTCTCAGATGCATTGAAACTCAGGCCTTTTTTTTTTCTCTCTTTCTTTGCGCCCCAATTAATTTTTTTTTTCTCAGTTCCCGGCTTGCCCTTTGCAACACTTACCATAACATCCGAGCCGGAAAGTGGCACCGCAGGGGAAACGCGCTCGGCCGAGGGGGCCGCCCTTGCGCAAGGCAAAGCAAGCAGCGTGCACGCGCTACGTTCCGTGATTCGCGGCCGCGCGCAGTGCGGCGTGTTTTGCAGGCGCCACGGGGGACGGGAGCGCAGTAGGACGTCAGCCTCGTTAGGGACGCTTCCGCGACAACCGCGCGGACGACGCATTGCGCAAGGTCGCGCGAAATGCTGCCAAGAACACGCGCACGACAAGGGGCCGCCTCATCACGCCGTTACACCGCGAGCACGTGCACACACAGCAGCACTCATGCGCGTACGCGGACACGGCGATGACATTCGTAGGTTAATTTCGAGGCAGAGTACCAACCCTGCGCCGTAGCGGCGGCCCCTTCGTAAACGTTTAGCCGGCTTCGCCTCAATGCTGCACACTGTGCTAATCGCGGATGATCAAATTTTTGAAGCTGCAGTCCATGTGTTTTAAAGCGAAAAGATGGCTTAATTGTTTCCCGTGACAACATCACGTGCACTTGCGAAGCAGCAATGTGCAAATGCAGCACGTTATCCTTGGTTTACTGACGAGCAGTGACGCCGTTACTAGGGCGACGGGCAACGTGAGAAAGCCAACTTGACTAATTACGAAAGGTGCTTTTCTCTCGATTAGAATAAGCCGCGACATGCTTGCCGCTTCTGTTCGTCGTTTCGTTATTTGTGTCGCGGCCTATTCTGAATGAACATGCAGTACCAACTAGCCCGGGACCGTACTTTACTGAAGGGGCTTATGTCATTCTGAGTGACTCACTCGTGAAAGCTTCCTATCGGGGAACGCAGCTTTTAGCTGCTTTCACAGTAATAGGCACCGCGAACAGAACACGTTCTCTGCGCTAAATGCTCCAGTTCACAGTGATCGCCAGGAATGTCGACGGCCGGAAGCGCTTTATTCGGGCCAGCTGCATCATGTCAGTGCTGTGTTTGGCGGCGATTACTTTTCCCGAATCCTGATCCATTAGCTGGCCATATTACCCTGGTCCGCATCAGAACTGTTAGTGCGTACAACCTGTGACCTCAGGACCGGCATGCGACGGAGGCACACATTCAGCGGAAGCATTCCTGAGCTCCTTCTCGAGCTGCGGGGACACGCAGCTCAACAAACCAAGCTCACTCGGAACAAGGCGAAATTTGTTTTTTGGAGCAGCCCGCAGTTGGTGCTGTGCTATATCGCCCCATGCAGCTGATTGCGCGCGATGTTCGGCACCCGAGGCTTCCGCCACGCGGTGACGAACCATCGGCGAGAGGAAAGGGATTTCCTTTCGCGTCTCACGCGCTTGTTTGCAGCTGTTCCGTTTGCGGGACGAGCGAGAAACAAGAGGCTGCAGCCAACCAACGACAGCGCCGGGCATCACGGCATACGCAACACGCGCGCGCCCTTACAACGGGAGGGGGGTCGAAAGAAGAAAGAGCGGGGCTGCAAATGCTCCCAGGCCGCGCGGCATGACCTCGTGGTCGCTTCCGTCTCGGCGGCGGGGATCGCGTATCCGCTGGCGTCACGCCGCGGGCGTGCCACGCACCACCACCGATAGTGAGTGCGGGACGCAGTCAAGGTCCCGCAAATTACGCTACGGCCGCAACCTAACCCTGCCCGAGACTGCTCGCCTGTCGTCGGTGTTTGTACACAGCTGCGCGATTGCGCGGCACGTCCCGCCGAAAGGGTGGCTGCCGC
Organism: Amblyomma mixtum; assembly: GCF_055824585.1. Taxonomy (NCBI): domain Eukaryota; kingdom Metazoa; phylum Arthropoda; class Arachnida; order Ixodida; family Ixodidae; genus Amblyomma; species Amblyomma mixtum. The sequence continues at coordinate 259,859,726 of NC_143014.1, read as the reverse complement.
GGGCGCTGTTACACCCGCTGCGCACATGGGTCGTGCGCTGCGAGACTGCAATGCGGTTTCAAGGCCATTGCTGTTGTTTCGGTCGAACAAGGTCAATAAACTCTTGGTCCCAAAGCGAATAACGCTGTGAGGGACGCCGTAAGGCACCGGATAATTTCGACCACCTGGGGTTCTTTTAACGTACACTGATATATCGCGCAGAACACGGGTCTCTAGCATTTAGCCGCGGCCGGGATCGAACTTGCGTCTTTCGGGTCAGCAGCCGAGCACCATAACCGCTGAGCCGCCGCGGTGGCTTTCAGTAAACTTTTACTGGCGCGATGTTCACTTACTTTCAATACAAAAGACGATGCACGATAGAGGAAACAAGCGGCAACCAGCTCATGCACTTTGTTCGGTCTTATCCAGAATTGCACGCAACGCGTTGCAAGTACTTGATGACTTGTAATAAATTACATGTTCCTGTATTTTTTAATTAATTGATTACTTTTTGGAACGGTAACGTTCCGAGTAATTCAATTAATCTTGAACGCGATAGCATAAAGACCATGTTAACCAGAAAATCTGTCGTCGGCGTTGCGAGCGATAAATAGTGTGGCGTAGGGTAGTCCAAGCTGCCACCGACGGAGAAGCAACCTATAGGTGGGCTACGTAGGTCACGTGATTTTATGGGTTCATCACAACGTACTCACCAGATCGTTAGCAAACTAACCACCCTGGCAGGTGGCCGAATACGTAGAGGAATAGCGCACGCTAAATATAGCATGACGCGCAGTGCGCATACGCTAAACGCTAACCGAGACCAAGCTTTTGCGACGGTAGATTAGCGTACGCTAAAATTGGAATTTAGCGTGTCTGGCCCTTAGGTACGCTAGGAACTTAGCTTTTACAAGATGGCGGAGCCCAGGTCGCCCGCTTCAGAGTGAATTCGCCGTTGCTACTGTTTTTTAGCGCACTCACGCCTGTAAATGCCGCATGGGGCTTTAGCTTTGACTCATCTCACCTGCAGCACAAAGAATTAGTGATGAATTTGCCCTATTTTTCATTTTGTTCGGCGGCTGCGGCTCCCTAAGCCTAACAAGATGCGTCTTTTTCAAGTGGATCGCCTTGGCTTGGATTCTTACACCCACGTTGTCGTGGAGAGAAGTTGTATCCGTCTCTTTGGCTGCTGTTTATTCGGTGTTGTTACTCCGTTTTGTCTTTGCAAGATGGCAGCCCACGTGACAACAGAGCAGAGAAAGCCCGCTCCTCGTCTGCGGTTTGTGTTCAGGGATGATTTAGCGCTTCTTCGGGAGGGGAACGCGCAAACACAGCCGGGCTGAACTGGCTACCGGCCCGGTATGACTTGGCTGGTCGTGGCTTACGTGTAAAAAAATAAATGAAAAAATATTTTGTTATCTCTACACCAGATGTCGTTACTGTTGTTTGCGTTCGTGTTTGCGCACGTTAAACTAGAAGCACCGGTGTGACACACAGCGTAACGTCGCGGTAAGTGCTTGTGCATAGCGTACGCAAGCGCTTGTACGCTATACTAAAACCTCACTAAAACTATCTAATATTTGATCACGGGAGGTTGCTCGGCAAGAGCAGCTTCGGTCGCACAAGACCCACCAGTGGCAGCACCTGCCATCGCAGGGCAGTAGCGCATCCCTTAACCGTTGCACCATTTCCCAAGGAGCAAGCTTCCAGGAACATAGGTATGTAAAGTTGGGAATGTCCAATTCCGCATATATGAGCATGTACTCACTAACACTATCGAGTCAATTCCTTAAGGCGGAGTTTAAGTGTCCCCTGCAATTTTTCTGTACCTGATTACTGGTAATTTACAATGTACCAACTGGCCCGCATTTCAACCCTTCTACCGGTAATAAGTTATTATTATTATTTTTACAAAAACAAGCACTTTGTAACAAAGAGCACAGCTTTGAGAACCTCAACCTGACGGCAAACCCTGGTTCTAGCGGAGATGTTTCTTTCATGATCGAGCGAAAACAGACCAGCTACTGAGGAACATCGCGCGCAATCACGTCCGCACTTCAAGTGGGTAAACGCCGTCTTACGTAACCGCTCAGTAGGGACCCCTCATTCTGTTGGATGGCGCCCCAACTTGCCTTCCACTAAGGGGCCTCGATGCCTACCTTCCACTACACCCAAACTGAAAGCTTACGCACAAAGAACGGAGCAACAACGAGGCGCGGCGCTTCATAGAAGACTTAAACATTACCACAAAAGCATTGAGCAACTACGAGCTGGTGTGCAAAGAATTCATACATTACAATACCACCCTTCCTTCCAGCGCACGCATTGAGAAAGTGTTCAGTGTAGCTGCTGATCTCGCGAGGAAATGTGGGAAAACTAGACCCAACTTCGAAAAACAGTTCTTGAAAATTAACATGTAGCAAAATATCAAGCAAGCCGCAGTATTCATTGTAGTCTAAGTAAATTTGTGTTATGCTAATAAAATTTGGAACGAAAATAATGCAACAGTAATCGATTACTTTTCTGTAAATGTTCAATTACTTTTCTAGATAGGCTGCCGCGGTGGCTAAATGCATGGTTATGGTGCTCGGCTTCTGACCCGGAAGACACGGGGTCGATCCCGGCCGCGGCGATTGAATTTCGATGGAGGCGAAATTCTAGAGGTGAGTGTACTGTGCGATGTCAGTGCACGTTAAAGAATCCCAGGAGGTCGAAATTTCCGGAGCCCTCCACTACGGCATCCATCACAGCCGGAGTCGCTTTGGGACGCTAAACAAGCATAAACAAACGAACAAACTTTTCTATGGCTGCAACTGACCCCTGTTATCGGTTTGGTTTGGTTTGATTTTATGGGGTTTAACGTGCCAAAGCGACTAAGGCTATGAGAGACGCCGTAGTGGAGGGTTCCGGAGATTTCGACCACCTGGGGTTCTTTAACGCGTTTGCGCTGTGACGTCAGCTGAAACGAGTTTCCGACGCACCACGATTAAGCCAGCCTACTCTGACATCACCAACGGCTTTTGTTTTTGCCTGTTTTATGACTTCTGCGCTAGGTGTGCTATCATCGAAAGATCTCTCTCAGGAAAGAAGTATGCTCTAAGCTATGCAGTATATCTTGTGTTGCCGTGCTCTGGGTGTTAGCTCGCTCGCACACCACACACACACGGGCACACAAGCAAGCGCGCGCACACACACAAGCGCGGGTGCGATTCTGGCCGCGGCAGTCTCATTTCGATGGAGGCGAAATGCTACTTTACGAGGCAAAGACAGTTAGCTTTCTCGCCGCAAAATCATCTTCACTCATCTAGCTGCCGCTGGCAGTTACATGGTTTTCCAGTGCCGGATTGGGTATCGGATATAATATTCTCTCTCTCTATCTCAAGTGGCGCCGAAAAGTTCATTGACCGCTACCTCGCGTATAAGTTTGCGCTGTCCTCTCAGAAAAGCATTTCTTTTGCTATACTCTTGAAAGCCATTACATCAATCCTAGCTGACTTCATATTGAGGTTCGTACCCTTGCAAATACGCGAAACTTAGCGTTAGAACAAAGTAATTATAAAAGCATGAAAATGTCATAAACAGCACCGAACGCAAGCTGTGCTCGCCAGTTAAACCGCGGCTGATAGTCTTGTCTCTTTTTTTCTCCCCTCAACAACAACGCTAGCTACGTGACAGCTGCGCTCGTCTGCCATATCGTATCACGTATCACCCTGAGACCACTGTTGTTCGCGCTGTGCCACGGTAACTTGACAGCGCAGTTAATCTACAAAATATCCCGGAATCTAGCGCTACCCTCTGGGAGCGTTAATTTGTTTTGAAGCTAAGCTAACAACGTCAGTCTACTTTAAGCCAAGGGCTCGCAGTCTCTCTTCCAAGATCAGTTCGCCGTAGCCACAGCGACGGTTGGAGCATAAAAATTTGGTCGCCCTGGGGACCGAACCTTCGGCCTCATAATTCGAAGTCTACTGCTCCACCAAATGATCCATCAGCATCATGGATGAGGCGCTCGCTGAAGGGCCAACGAAAAGCTCGGTACTGGCTGCTAGAAACAATACAACTATTCGCCCTCATCTAACCATTTCACCTTAGCCTTCCGACTACCTCTTCGTCTAAAGTACAGAGCCCAGAGGGTTTGCCTCTGGTCCGTGCTGTTTGCCTCGTTATGCATCATCAGGGTCCCATGTCTATTGAAGGTGAGGGGAGCTCTCGTCCTCACCACTCAGAAAGTGTGGACTTTCACGGATTCTACAAGAGCCCCACTGCACGGCTTTGAAGTAGACCCCTCGAACTCTTCGCTCATGACAAATTCTGTGCAGGCTGTAATTTTGCGGGCCGACATTCCTCTTCTCCGAGCTCCCGACATCAGGAAACTACGTCCATGGCGGACAGCGCGTGCTCGGTGGACAGACGCGGGGCCGATCAATACACGTGTGACGCACGCCGCTTACAGTACGTACACCGCTCGCACGCGCGTGTCGCCTGGAAGGGCTCCAAGCGGCCGCGGCGGATCACACGCCAGGGAGGTGACGCGCGTGACGGCCGACGGCGGCGCAGCGCCAGCTTTCGCACACTGCCCGGCCCCTCACATGACTCCGCCGCGCGCCCAACAACAGGCTGGCACCCGCGGCCGGCGAAACGAAAGCCGTTCGCGACGCTGCACGCAGCGCGCATTTCACCGCCCAGCGCGTCCAGAAAAACACGCCCACGTAGCGCGAACAGCGCGCGAGCTTTTTGTCGCCGTCGCAGCCGTCGCTTGACACCGCCGCGCTGCAGTGAGCTGAGAGGGTGTTGGCGGGTGAATTGCCGCGGCGTTGGCGCAACCGAGCTGCGGAGCGCCAAAACGGAAGGTGCCGCCTGGCGACCACGGATAACAAACAATAGGGCCCCGCACACACGTTTGCACAAGGGTCCAACGGGAGCAGCAGCCACGTCGGCACGTGCGAGAACAGCGAGCGCCTTCCAGCCCGACAGACTCCGTGACTCCTGCCGCCGCCGTGTCATTACAGGCTAGGCTGTTGGCAGCAGCCCGCGATAGCGAGCTAGCTGCTTGTTCGGCATCTCTCGCAGCTTTCCGCGTCGGGCTTCCTGGCGACTCTGTACGGGAGGGCAGGAATGCAGCTCCGTCGTATCTGCCGTCAAAGCGAGCGGCGTGGGAGCTTCTCACATCTTATCAATGCTTCTCTCACAGCCGTGGTAGCGGTGCGCACGTTTCGTCTGCGACCGACAGACACACTGCAGCAGGCTGTCGCTCCCGATGCGTTGCCGTGAAGCTAACGACTGATAAGGAGCTTCTGCTCGCCATCCCTCACCACGAAAGAGCAGCGAAACATTTCCACAGTGTGTCTTCACGCCGAAACGCCATTGAGGTGTATGCTGTATCCAGCTTCGCACACATGTCACGAGCACCCAGGACACCTGTCGTCAGAGCGTTTCTTTGTACCTGTAATGTGCAGCCGGCCAGTAAGAATGTACTGCGGGGGAGTGAGCGCTCCATATCATGCATGTGCAAGACGGATAGTCGCTCTGTTTTGCGTCTTCATGGAAAACAAACTCGCCAGCACCGACATACACAACGCTACGGTGGTGACGATAATGTCAGTCATCATCATAGAAAAAAAGGGGAGAGGGAACGCTAAAAAAACGACTCACAACGTTCGTGCCCTACTTGAGAGTAAGAATTACAATTGTCTGCGAGTTGAGGAGAGGAAAACAAAGACGGTCGCGTGGTCCACTGCCGATGAGAGGCAGTGTTGCATATGTGCGTGTTCACTTTTCCACATCGTCATTTCAACAGATAATTGTCAGGCAAAATTTTGAATGTTCTGCCACGGGTTCAGCCGGCGAACAATTACGTACTCTCCTCCACGAAAAGACCTTTTGGACGGCTGCATGGCCGGAATGTCATGGGAGCAGTACAGCCGGGGATTTATCTCGCTGGCGCGTGCGAGCGCTTGCCCAAGAAGAGGACCTCGAAGTGAATCCATCCGCGCTCAGCGCACCTTCGGGTTCGACTCTCGTCGCGGTTGTACGCCGCGGTCGTCCATCACTGCCGGTTCCTTCACCCTCATTCCGCCGAGGCACGTCAATCACCCGCCAGCCCAGCCTAAACGAAACACGCAGCGATCCACTGTCACGAGGAGTGAGGTAAGGCCAGGTTTACAAACAGGCTCGTCGATCACTCGCCGAGCGCTGAAACCAGCTGCCGTTGATAACATATAGAAAGAAAAGAAAAAAGGAACAATTCATTCCGCGAGAGGGGTTGTTACCTTAAGCGCGATGCCCCCGATTCTGGAAGCCTATCTGCTATTCCCGCCTCGGTGGCTCAGTGCATTTGGCGTTTGGCTGCTGATGCCAGGGCTGCGGGATCGAATCCCGGCAGGTGCAACCGCACTTCGATGGAGGCGCGGTGCAAAAGACGCCTCTGTGGTGATGCCGGCGCCCGTCAGAGAACCCCGATTAATCTGTGGTCTCAATTAATCTGTGGCCCTCCAACGACGTCCATCGTAGTCCACGTGTCGCATCCGGACGTCAAACCCCGTATATGTACGCCCAGTGTCACCCTCTAGCTGCTACGTGGTAGCGGTTGTTTGGAGCACATAGAAAATGGTCATAAACGTGGAAACTTCCCGGTGTCGCAGACTTCAAACTTTGACCGAACAACAAACACTTAGGAATTAGAAGGCTGAGTTATGAGGAGGAAACGAGCACAGAAAGCGTCGAACAGGTACCTTGAGTAGAACGATGAAAAAAAAAAAAAAATCTCACTCAGTGTTGACGCTGCAGGTGAGTCGCATGATGTTCTTTTCTCTCTTTCGCTTTGAGCTTATCATCATACCTAGCTTACTCATGTGAAACTGAACGAGTTTATTATTATATATAGCTATTATTAAGGCTACATTTAATAGCGCACCACTGCACATTTCCAAAGGTTGTATCCTTGTTTGACATCCTTGCAGAGCCTTCTTTTCGTCGTCTTTTTGTGCAGACAGTCTTTTGGAGCAAAGAAGGAAGCCGACAATCACTGACCCCAAGCAAAGGGTACAGGAATTGTTCTTTTTTAAATTTGAGGTGTTGATCAATGAGAAATTAGGAGAGTAACCATTTTATGCCTGTACGATAACTCAATTTTAAAAATGCCAGGGCTCCTTGCGGCACATTAAGAAAATCCTCACGATATACTGTGCTCCGCCATTCTGCGAATTTTGCTGATGGAACCCGGGCCTACATATCCCCAGTGTTTCCAATCTCGTTCCAGATCCCTACGTCCACGCTGATTATAAGGCCAAGCTCAAACATTATATTTAAGCTTAAAGGGTCAGTCTACTCACCGAGATGAGTGTATAAATAATGGCATATTCTGGTAGTTGGCACCCTATAACATCAATAACGAGGGGTCTGCGCCCGGTTTAGGCAGGAATTTATATTTTATTTCGGCGTTGGAAGTCGCGTAAAAAAGCATGGTGGCGACCCCAAACGTTCATTTTGTTCAAGAAAGTGGTAGTCTTTTTTTGTAGAAGCATAAGTGAATATACTACGTTCTATTTGTATGCCCCAATGTCAGAGAAACGCACGTTTTGTTCTAGTAAACTGTAGAAGGCGTACCGCTCGCTTTTTCTGTAAATCACATGAATATTTATAGTTACACGTACGCAAAACGCAGGCACATTCCCACTTTTAGTTCAGCGTATGCTAGCAGAGACGCAAAAATAAACTCAGCCTATAGTGGCGCCATCTGGTCGTCAGGACGGGAACCATTGCTGTAAACAAACCGACTCTCCACTTAAGCCTAGGAGCGGCAGAATCGTCACTCTAATTATTAAAATAAAGCAAATTTATCTCTTATATGTTTTCTTATAGGCGAGATGAGACGAAGCGAAAGACAGGCGCCCCATTTATGGCCACTGAACGCACTGAAAAAGGCAGCAACAACGAGAATTCAGTCCGAAGCGAGAGGTCCGGCTTCGACGGGTGCCGCCATGTTTGTCGCCGCGCGGCGGAAATCCAGATGGTTGCCAGATGAGACTACCATCTCATACAGATGTGTTCCCACATTAATAAATTCTATTTTAAAATGTTCTACCGCACTCCTTGGCACCACAGCTGGCTAAACGGTAATTTGAGTAAATAGCTATCGGTTGCCGCAAAGAAAATATGGTCGATAAAATTCAGTAGACTGACCCTTTAAAACACAAATTTTTTCAATCGTCTGTTATGACAACCCAAGCGTCTGATTGAACTCCATACTCTTATACTAAAGTGTTGTACTTTTTTGTCTTGTTTATTCCTTGTTAGTGAGCCTCCATTAGACTTTTTTTTTTCACCCAGCATCTTTTTATTGGAAGTTTTGTCATATACTTATTTTGGACTGAATCCTAAGCGGCTACATTTTTGGGACGAGTCCCCAAAGCCTAACCTGTCTTCGACGAGCCCGCCAACCGGTTAAGTTGTATGCGATTCGTGCAGTCAATATTATCATGATTATTATTTGGCATCGACAGACTTGAAACCACAGCGCGATTCAGACATCGCTCCCGATCGCTACCTGGGACTTGACCCGAAAGCGTAATCTGCGAAAAACGTCTGAACGGGGGCCATCGATTTTCCCTCTGAGCAGAAACGGCAACGCTTCAGGCATCTTGATGTGCACCGCGTCCAGCCCGCTTGCTAGAAACCGCTTACTGACGCACTATCATCTCTGACCCTGGCCTAACATTCCATCCCCCGGCCTTTGTCACTGACGCACTTTCGTCGTCGAATGTGTGTTAATTGTTCCGGCAGGGTGTATAGGCTGTTCCGAGGGACCATAACTATACCACGGTGAACTATACAGAAGAATGCACAACATACAGAAAGGGTAGCGTGAACGATGTTCTCACTTCTTATCGTTGTTGGGAAACAGAGGAACCTCCACTAGTGTTGACCGACAAGCAGGTGTCAACCTCAGAACAAGGAACTCGGCAAGGGAGTGTCCAGCTGGGCTCTTGCGCTGACCGCGACGTGAGGTCGGTGGCGACTCTCGGCCGCTTGCGCGTTCGCACGCAAGATGCAACTGAACCGCGGCCGCCTCCACTCGTCAGTTCACAGCCCTTACAGGACCTGCGCGTCGCGCTATCGCGTTCGCGATTACTCGAGTGGCTTACTTAGCGTGTGGGGTCAAGTATTTACGACTCTTTCCTCCATATACGTACGAGCAACGTTGCCGAGAAAGCGCAAGGTGCGTGTGCACGGTCTTAAAAAAAAACGCAGAAAAAAAAAAAAAAACATCCCTCGGCTCCAGCCGGCTTGCCTCCGCCTTTTCTCCTTAATTATACTCCGTTCTTTTTTTTTTTTTCCCCACCGCACAATTGTACTCGCATATTGGGAGCTGGGCCACTCTCACCGCGCTCTGCGAAGAAGCCGCACTTCGAGGCCAAATTTAGTTTCCGCGCCGGCACGCACAAACGCGCAGCACGCGAACGCGTGCGCCGCAGCACGTGCGCGCTCCCGCGATTCCCACGGCCGCTTCCCACGAACGGCAAACGAACGCGGCGCGGGACGATCAATATGCGCGCGCTCGAGACACGACCGCTTTGGCCGCGCAGTCGCAACAAGTTGTTCCGCTCGCGCCGCGGTTATTCTCGCGCCTCGAACGCAGCACGGGGGAGGCGGCCGAAGAAGATACGCGGCCAGCAGGGGCGGGGTGCCCTTTGTTTTCCCTGCCGGACAATGCGATGGAGAGTGGCCGAGATGTTCCCCGAGATGGCCTCGTCCGCACGCACTGCGGGCGGCCGCCTTCTCAGGCCCCCTGCGAAACGCGCGCTAAGTTCGCCGCGCAGCACAGCTACTTACTGGCTCACGTTTTCGCCACAAACACGCACGCGGAAAGTGCCCGTAGTGGGGTCCGTTGGGAAAAGCAGCGAAGGAAAGTGCTGGTCACGCGGTAGTATAGAGACACTCAGCCGCAGAGAGCGCGCTTATATACACTACCGACGCTATCGCTCTTGCTCGGTTGGGCGCCCTATAAAAGGACCCTCAAACGCTCCTTGATTTCGCTATCTAAGCGACAGCGTAATGTGGCGTTGTACGTGGTCCCACAAATGGACCCAATAATTCTTCTATCGACTCTATTCAGGCACGAAACTGCCGCCTTTCCCTCTCGGGCCATTTGCGATGCACGCGCGAATCTGCTTTAAATGGTGCTGACGAAGAAACGTTATTAAAAGTCTGCTCGCTTAAAGCCTCTTTTCTTTCAGTGCACTTCCCTGAGAACCGCCAGCGAAACGCAGCCACTGCACCTCGATGTGCACCTCACGGCCAACTTCGACGGGACTGGCATAATTATATATCCTTAACTGTTCGTTTTCCATTCAATCACATTTTAGAATGTTTGCAGCCTACTACGGTAATTAATTTTTTTTTTCCTCGAGCAATCGTATAGAACACACACTAAGGATGAGTAACGCCTCATTTTCGTAGAAAAATTCAGAAACCGTCCATTCCTTTGTACCGCCAAGCTCTGCCATGCGTAGCTTCTCGAATAAAACCATTAGGTGATGCACTCCTTCATCAACACGACAGCTTTAAGGAGCTTGTGTCGCAGAAAAGGCGGCGTCGGCGTCCTTGACCATGAGGGAAAAATCCCCGAAAAATCCCCAGAAAGCAGCCTAGGTGGCAGGTGGGCTCCCTAGGTCACGTGATTGTGGCCTCATCCTAACACCAAGACAACAGGCTGCAGCAGTGGCACTTCCCAGGGACGTCTGTGCCCTGCATGTGCAGCTTGTCCCATCGCCTCAAAAAGATGGCGGGAAAGTGCGGCGTTCGGGTCGTTTTTCCGGTGCCCCTAAAGATGGCAAGGATATGTGCCGCATGGTTAATATCACCGGCGAAAGTGAAACCTCACTGATTAGGCACGCCACGCAGTTTGTAAACTGCAGCATAGGGGTGGTTTACCTTATTCCACTTTCCTGTGGCAAGTGTTATATAGGCCAGACGGGCCAATGCCTCAGTGAAAGACTGAGGAAGCACAGGACAACAGTTCTGCTCTGATGGCCGCAGGCCATTTGGCTGCCCATTGCCACAAGCGCAAAATCATCAAAAAAAAAAGGAAAAAAAGAAGAAAAAATGCATCCCTCTTTATCACCGAACTCGAGTGCTGAAGCGGCTCCGCAAACAGACTGATAGGGAGATTTTTTAAGCTTTTTGCGCTGATAAAGCAGGAGACAAGTGCGTAAGCATCCCTTCAATTGCCCTCACTGGAAAAAGAGTCGTACACAGCAAAAAAACACGCACATCACCTTACTGAGAATTTTGTGATTGCTTACTCTTCCGATATGAAAGGGAATCTTTGAAAAGTTGAGTTTCTTGCTCATGTGCAGACGTGACTTGGCAATTGGGAATCTTTTCATGAATGTCTATTAAACTTCAGTCGATGCCTAGCGTGTGTCCCATCTGCTTCTCTGTCTTTGTCCGCTCTTTTATTCGCGCTAGTTAACACGTCGCGGCCAGCGTCCCGGCACCAACTAGCCCAACTTTCTTGTTTAATCACACCCTGTCCACCGGATTGTGAGATAATACCGAGGCAGGTGACAGTTAAATCAATGATTGGCTGCGAGAGTTTGCTCGGGAATAACAACGTGGACCACAGAAGACCCACCGGTTGCAGCACTCACCACCACAGGGCAGTGGCCCATGCTTAACGGCTGCACCACTGCGCCATATATGCAGTGGTATATGCAGACTCCCTTTCGCATATACCGGCCTTAGCGCATTAACTCTGTTACGTCATACCCTTAGAGGAGCTAAAGTGTTCCCTACAGTTTTTTCATGCTACTGCGACGAGGTCCGCAAGAGCCATCGAAGTTACAGACATTCTGCGAAATTTCAGCCGTATTGAAGCAAGCTAACGTTATATGAAGAAATGAACTTAACTGACAGCGAAACGCACAGTGCTTTATACCTCAATACATCTGCACAATACACCTATGGAGCCTATAAAACCTCCCAATTTCCTCTTTTTGTTCATTTACTTATTAGTTTACCCAAGGCAACATTTCTGGAATTACAGCGGGGGTGGGGAGTGAGACGTCCAACAAAAAAATACAGCACGTCTGTTGCGAACATACAAAGCAAACAAGAAAATATATTACAAATTTGGTGCAAACATTTCGTAATATAAGTTATGCATGACTGTGTCAGAGGGTTGTGTCATCACGACGAAACATTCGTATATTTTAAACGTAAATACACTCTGAGGCATTGTCACTATGCAATTGGTCACTATAGACGGGTCCCGAATCGCAATAGGTCAACACCTCGTGTACAAACGTACAGAGGGCAAAACATATGTCTAGAACGACCGAACTGTGTGCTCCGCAGCCCCCAAAAGCGGTTGAAACCAGGAAGGTAAAAAATGACGATGAAATCCTATGAGTTTAACTGCACATGCTTGCATCCAGTTTCCAGACCACTTGTAACTAAATGTTATCGCTAGATATCGCGTGTTCTAGGCAAGCGTTGTGCCCTCTGCTCTGTACGAGGACGCTCGAGGACGCCGGAGGCGGCTGGGGATGTCGTATGCGCCGTCGTCTGCGTCCTAGCGCGGTTTTCTTCCGTTCGCTTACCGTGGTGTTTGAAAACTGCTCTTTTATGGAACTCTCTAGGCTGTCCAATTCGAACGATTGCATTTGCGGGCAAATGTTGCGCACGGAGCAGCAGCGGGTCTGACTCTGCGCGAAGCTTACGCGATTCGGAGGAACATCCAGCTGATAGATTGCCTATTGGGGATACGCCCGGCACCATGACACGCACTTATCGCGACATTTTAAAATACATCAGCTTCGAAATGTTCGTTGCACACGTTGTCATACTTTTCTTCAAAGCACCCGCCAGCTGTTAACGAACGGCTGCCTCCACGGGTACCAAGTGAAACGAGAAAAATATTTGTTCACTTGTGTTCCTATGGGCTGCACTCCTGCCAAGTGCCACCATCCGGGGGTGACTCCCGCGCGCACGCATCGCGACGCTTTAAAAATACATCGCTTTTCAAATTAAGTTTTCAAGCAGCGCTCGTCCTGTTCCCTTACTCGTCCGTGTTGCCGTTTTGCGCTCTCATGTCTTTCACGAAAAGTTTCATACTTTCACGTTATGTTCTGCTATGTACTCGGCTTTTCTTCACAGTGGGTCGACATCACAGGTGCAATTTGAAGTCAGAAAACTGCACTCAAGACTTTTGCTTACACGCATTCCGGTCGGGTGCAACCGTACCTGCTATCCCCAGCCGGCGACAACAGCGCCACGGCATCTTGCTTACGTCACACATTAGTGTTCGTGCCTGTAGGGTTACGCAGAGGACGACCTACAGTGACCCCGGAACACGGTGGTGGGAAGGTGCATAATTTAGTCACGACAGGAATGAAGCGCAATGACAATAAGCCTTGCGCGATTAACTACTGAGTATTCTAAGAGCTGAAGCTGGTGGATTCTATTCTGTCAATTTACGCTCAGAGCGCTGTCACATTATGGTGAAAGGTATTCGCCGTTGCCTCCCCACCCCCCCCCCCACACACTTTTGCAACTGTTCGAAAATTAAAAAATTAAAAGAAAGCCATGTTACCACCTGATGCAAGCGCAGTGCACGTCACATTGCGGAACAAAGGAAGAGTCTTTGAAGAACTGGTAGCGAAACTGCGGAGCTTTCCTGTTACAAGTGTCCAACAACGCTTAAAGGCCTAATCCCCTCTGACAGGGCAACCGTTGATCAAACCCTGGAACTTTGTACGAAGAGCGCCTGAACACCTATAGGGTAAATATTTTTAAGTTCGCCGTCGCCTTTAATACAGCAATGTAGCATATAAAAATGTGGACCGTTCTATGTGAGACGCCTTTTCCAACCTTCTTCGGAGTTCGATCCGACCTTTCGCTCCAGCTTTCGCTCATGCCCGAGTACAAGAAAACGAATAAAACAGATTGCAGTCTTCAATACAGCGTGTTTCACGGGTAGCTCCGCGCACCCATCGCTTCCTACAATGGAGTCGCTTCGCGTCTGACAACAAAGGTGCTAAGCACGTGCAGGGCGTATACACGCGCCTGCGCACGCATGCAGCATCGGCGGCCAGCATCGCGCCAAGACCGGACCTTACTCGCCCGGTCCGGTGAGCAGCGAGGAAAAGTCGCGCTCAGACGCGAAAACGAGGGAGCGGCCGCTGATGATGCGGCGATAAACCAATGCGCCAAGCTCTCGCGCGCGCCGCCCCGTTAGCGACTCCGGGAGTGGCCGTGACACGCTCCACTTGAGCCCGAAGCAGCCAGACGCGCTGGGGCCGCACTGTTCGGCACGGTAGCTGCTGGCCCGAGTCCGCCCATCCGAGGCAGCGGAGGAATTAAAGACAATGTATCAGGTCCGCTGCCGCACCCGGCTACATGCTTCGGTCGCCTGCCTATTGGAGATTTTCACTGTCTACACAGAGGAGGCGTCCCAATTTATCCAATATGGCGGCGTCACGGAGGACTCGCTCCCGCCGGAGCACAGGTAGAATCGCAGTTGCTTTAAAATTTCACGATGAATTCGTGCTTGTTTGCAAGTAGTGGCAACCTGCTGCGAGCCAAACATTCTCTTTTCGCGAGTGTGAAAGAGATAAATAAATGACAGAGGAGGGAAAAAAACTTGGGGCCTTCTTAACCATACTCTTAAAGAGAAAAATGCGATATCATTTAGGCTACCTCGTATACTGTGTCTACAGTGAGTGTAGAATGTTCTTCTTGAGGCCTTTTCATCATAACTCCGGTTAGAAACAGTTCCGTTGCCCTTACAAGGTATGTATGAGTCGTCACCTTCTAGAATGTTCGAGTACCTTCCATTGGATTATCATATGTGATTACACTAGTCCGACCCACTAATCAGCCCTTTTACATCCACTAATCCTCACAAATACACCTTAATCCATTTCCTGGGGTGGGCCAAATTTTGGGGTCCTCAGATTTTAAAATGTGGCGGTCCCTCATGATAGGTCCACTGGCCGTCACATGGTGATGACGACGCCACGACACTCACAATCGCATTCATAGATCGCGGGGAGTCCTCATACCACTCCTGGGGCAGCGGTGCAGCGGTTAAACGGTGCACCACTGCCTCGGCAGCCGGCTACTTCAAACCCAGCCACCGGTGGGGCTTGTGAGACCCCGGCTGCTCTTACCGAGCTTCCGTAAGGTGCATGCGCAGCGCCACGGTGGGCAGGTGGCAACTGCACTGCATTTGGAAAGGGTGGACAGTTTGCTCACAATCCGTTGAGAAAGTGGCCAGGTTGAGATGACGTCGTGAGGTCATGTTACCTCTCTCGACCAGTCAGAGAATTTCGTTACAGAGAAGCCAGACATTTTTTATGAGACGACAATATAAATGTTATTGTAATTAAAAAACATTCTGAGATTCGAAAATTCGGCTGGAGTGAAAGCGGGCTGTTAGGCGGTCGACGCGCGCGCTTTGGATAGTAGTTAAACTCCATGAAGTCGACAATGAAGACTTGCATATCATCACACACGCATGTTGTAGCAACTGCCGTCAACAAGACTCTTCGCGCTTGAAATGTGCCGCTAGTCATGCGTGCTCAGTGATGTTTTTATAACAAACAACATCGCGAATCACGTAGGCCCTTCTACTCCAGACAAACCACCCTTTGAGATATGGAGGCACACTGCCTGATAAGAACTGCGCTGTCATGGTCCTACATGCGCTTCACTAGAAAGCGTAAACGTTGCATGCTCATGCTCTCTCTCTCTGGCTGGCACCAGGAAGCTTTTGCGGAAACATGAGGTTCCAGGAACCATGCAAAAGATCGATGTAATAAAGATCTTAAGGCATATTTTTTACAGCAAAACTCTGACAACAACGTCAGAGTATGATGGCGAACCACCCGGGCAGCGGAACAAACGACGCTGTTCCCTGCTCAAGAATTTTTGGACGACTCGACAGGCTGAATAGCTCAGATGCTTTTGCCAGGAAACGGGCCTAGAAAAACGCTTCCTGTGAAACTCAGGAAACTCAGTGGCTACGGGCAGTCGCTGTAAAGACGTTCAGTTATATCGTTCACTTAAGTTCAGTTCAGACTGAAGACGTTCAGTTATATCGCCTCTGCCGCAGACTATTCAAATTTTATCCGTCTTATTTACGGCGCAGGTAAGAAAAGAAGTCCGGTCACACCAGGACAAAGCTAGGGTCGAATATTTCTTATGACACACTAAAGCATCTGATTAAACGCCTTCGCTAATTTCGAGTCTATACCAAGACTGTTAATTACTCGTTGTCTGTTAACTAAACCCCACATCGCGCTCACCTATAACACACCCACGCACGCGCACGCACACACGCACAGTGAGCGTTAAAACTTGCGCCTCTATCCACGGTAAAATAAACCGTTCCGTTGCAAATTAGGGAGCACGTCCATCTGAAATGTGGACAGGAATGAGGACAGATAGAAGAGACACGATGCTGAGCCGCTTTCATGAGCACGATGCCCCTTTGTTTTGATAGCCACAGTCCATATTTCAGATGGACGTGCTCCCTAATTTCATCGAGAACCAACTCTTTCGGTTTCAGTCACTTGTTTCTGTTGCCTTTCATGCTGCGCTGGAAGTCATTGTCGTGTGCACCCAGTGACCCACTGGAAAGTGCGCGCCTATCAACCCTCGGACAAGAAGCATGGTCTGAGCGGAAAAGGAAAAAAAAACAAACAAACTGCGAGCTCACACTGCGCCGTCGAGGGCACACTGTGTGCCTTATAGCGTACAAAACTCTCGGACCCACACGGGCGCGCCGCGGATAACGGATAGGCTGAGCGCAGCCAGGGGACGCACGCAGGGGTTGACCAGCGCACGGCCCGGTATAGGCTCGCGAAGAACGTCGCGCAATTAACCGCTACAGGACGAAAACAGAAACGGGCGGGGGACGGCAGAAGGGGGATGAGAGATAACGCGGGGCTAACCGAGTGGGTGCGCCTCAAGCACGGTTCGTGTCCCTGGCTATAATGGGGCCCGCCGTGTTTGGGAAATACATGGGGAAAAAGAAGGCAGCAGATATACATCATCCACTTGTATACCGGGGCATGCACATAACCTTGTTATCCGGTCAACGTTGGCATCGCAATTGATGGTAGCGGCGCAGGGCGCGCGACTGCGAAAAACAACAATTAAAATGAATAAAATGAATCAGAGGCAACCTGAATACCACCCTCTTTTAAAGGTACACTGAAGAAAGCTGCACACAGTTTTTGTTCCGTTAGTAAAAAGTCCCCAGTTTGGCTCTTTTTTGCACCTATGTTGATGTTTCCTCGGCAGCGGAGAGCTTTATTTATTACTGAGCAGCGCGAATGAAGGTGCCCGAAGGCGAAACGAAGATGAGACAATAAAAAGCGGGCACCTCGATTCGCGCTGCTTCTCTTATGTCAGAATGGACCAACTCGCCCAGAAAGAAAATCTTGAACATCCGTGACCAAGGGCGGTGGCCTAAAAGATCCGCGCTGATAATAGGCTTTGTCGTCATCACAGTTGGCTTGCGATACGAGCCGGCAACGGTGATGCCTGTATTTCATTTCCTGGCCTCTTATAGCTAATACAAGTTCCAATTTCAGTGAGGGCCGCCTGTCATCGCAACGCGGTAATTTATCGCCACATGCCAACATCAATTTGTCCTCTGTTCGTCTGAGCGTGAACGTAATTGCCATAGGCTGATATGCGCATATATTGAACGTTGCCATCAAGTTTTGCACGTTTCAACTTGAAAGGGCACCATTATCTTTCTTAGCTCAGTGCCGTCACTGGCGTAGATAAGAGGGAGCTATTTTCTGGTGGGAATGAAGTGAATCCAGGATTCTCGCCAGTCCTCGCTTGCGGGGCGCTTGCTCGCGGCCATTTCGCGCTGGTTCAAAGACGCAGTGCGTACTGTGTCCCACGCGATTACTTCCACATCTTTAACTTTTGTCATACTCTGCATTACACTGGAGTTACGAGATCAGACAGCGCATGGAATTCGTGTGCTACGTTTGAACTTTTTTCGACTGATGATGACGAGTTCGTAGGACTGCAGAAGTTATTTTATAACGAGTTAGTAGCATTTCTGACATCGAACCAAGCAAGGACTGCTGTAAACTGCTGTGTTCGACGACGCACTAAAACCACCAATACGTCAGCTTTCGAGATCTATGCGACAAAGGCAGCCCAAGACAGATTCGCAAAGCTCTTTTTGACATCCTCTACAGTCTCTCTAAAAAATTTATACAAGCCATCGGCTTTCCCTCTGGGCCATGCAGAGTGACTCCTTTTCAAAATAATTTGGGGGTGAGGGCAACTATCGTCCTGACTCCTCCTTATAGTTTAGAAATTCCAACATGGACTGTTTCCGGAGTACCGCGAGAGAGGATTATGCTTGGCCAGCACGGAATCTTCGCTGTTCTGATTTGTCGACTCTCCGGAGGGCGTCCAGAATAGGCCGGCCGCTTTTTCTGTGGTTGCTGAACATTTAAAACAAGTTTTCACTAAAAGGCACAACCAAGAAAATAAGATGGACATTTTAAAACCTTTTAAATCTCAAAACAATTTTTTAAATGTCGGAGCACTGCTGTTGAGAATACACCCTCGCCTTGCCGGATCAAGTGGAGCGAGTTCGCCAAACTCACTACTGGGAACGTGCATTCTGCAGCGAGTGTCACTAAAGCTCATGGTGTGACACTGTGCGAATGACACTTTAGGCGAATGTCACTCGTTGAAAGTAACACTAAATGCGCCCGTGTCACAGAGGTATAAGTTTGCTACCGAACGTCTTTTGACTTAACATGCCTTGACAGGAGGGTGTACATTAACACGCAGCGCGTGTTTTTCTGAACGCCGCGATCACGCTCTCCAAATCCGGGAGCCTCGTTCCTATGTACCGCTTTGTTCGGGGGTTTGTTTCTTTCCACGCACTATTGCCGCTTGGAATAAACTTCCATGTAATGTCGCCAGTTGCCAAACAAAACAGGGTCTCTGGTCCCTCCTGCAAGCATGTCCTAATATGCAGCTTTAGTCATCTTCCGCGTCTGCGTTACAGTTTTGTGGCCTTTGCGAATCTTCTATGTTTACAGTGATTTCAGGAAGCATCACAGCGCATACGCAAGACAAACACGAAAGAGAAGAAAGACACCGACACGCGATAATAATCGTGTTCGTCTTTCTTATGCGCTAGCTGTAATGTTTCCAGAAACTACGAGCAATCTCACCCTAGTACAAGTTGTCTTTGCAGTGACGTACTATATTTTTAGTGTTCTGTGTTATCGCGATTATATTCCTCCTGCTGTATAATATCTTGCTGCGGCGCAGGTTTGTTTAGGAAAAAACAAACTACCAAAACACACCAAGCAAATAAAAAAAAAGATTAGGCAAGTAAACAAATTAATAAATACAAGCAATAAAATACCTACACAAATAAACAAAAATTAATCGCTTTAAATACCAGATTTATGACACGGGGTGTACTACGTCATGCCGGTCCGAGCATGGTCAGCACCTCGAACAGTGGGAAATCGGAATGGCTAATCAAGCGATGGCTGAGGCAAACTTCGTGATGGCTCCGCGCGCTGGCCAGTCACGATGGCCGATGGAATTATGTCTGAGGCAATTCTTGGATCGATCTCATGCGGAAACGCTCTTGCGAATCCTACCTTTCGTAATGAACCTTTATTTTTAGAACTTCAAAGAAGAAAAAAAAAGGATTTATCAGCAGGGTCTTTTTACAGCTATATATCCCACATAATCTACCGCGCGAGGAATCTGGAAAACGTTGCCCAGAAGCCGGGCATTTTGAACAACAAAATTGAACGAAAAAACAAAACAAATCCCTTCGGTCGGACTGAGCGCGAACTGGCGTTTCTTATCTATATATATGTATATATATATATATATATATATATATATATATATATATATATATATATATATATTAGAGAAGCCAACAGCCACAGAAACCAAGGGAACACAGGGGATTTTTTTTTAATTTGTTTACTTTGTGGTGTTGATCAATGGAAACTGAATGTGTTATCTATTTTCTAATGATCAACGCCAAAAAGTAAAGAAATTTAAAAAGAAAATCCCCTGTGTTCCCTTGGTTTCAGTGGCTGTTGGCTTCTCTAATATATATATATATATATATATATATATATATATATATATATATATATATATATATATATAGATATATATATATATATATATATATATATAGCGAAGTATACACTTCGTTAAAGGAAACATATTTATTCGACTCGACGTTTCGATCGGAAGACCGATCTTCTTCAGGAGTGATTTTACATTGTTAATGCATCCCCTTTTATAGGGGTGGGCACAGAACAGGTAAGTGGGAAACACAAAGCACATAGCAGAAAAATACGCATAAAAAATTATTAGAGGCAGTGCGCCCAGCACTACTTTAAAGGTTTTCTTTTACCTATTTCACTTTTTTTTCCGAGGTTTCCTTGCTCTTTTCATTTTCTCGTTTTCTTTCTTTCTTTTTTTCTGTTGTCTGCTCTCTCTGTTGGAGGGTCAGATTTTTTATTTTTTTTTATTTTTTTCTTGCCCTCGCGGCCAGGAGAAGGAACAAGTTTTCGCATTTTTCTACGAAAGTTGTTGAACGGTCACGCACCTGTCGAGCACCTCCCAGCTGGACACGCCTGTCAATAAGCAAGCCAGCAAGCCTGTGGTGCTTAACAAAGCAGAGGCCGCATCTGGACGTTGTATTTTCTTACTGAGTACCTGTTCCTCGCACTCTCTCTCTCTTTTTTTTTTGTGTGGGTCGCACTGCCTGTAATAATTTTTTATGCGTATTTTTCTGCTATGTGCTTTGTGTTTCCCACTTACCTGTTCTGTGCCCACCCCTATAAAAGGGGATGCACTAACAATGTAAAATCACTCCTGAAGAAGATCGGTCTTCCGATCGAAACGTCGAGTCGAATAAATATGTTTCCTTTAACGTAGCGTATACTTCGCTATATATTCTTGTAAGCAGTCAAGCACTTCATGCTTTCGCAACCTATATATATATATATATATATATATATATATATATATATATATATATATTATATATATATATATATATTCAGTAATATTCGCAACATATTCAGTAATATTCTTACTTGATCAACACCACACAAAAAATAAATTAATTAAAGAAAAAATCCCCTGTGCTCCTTGGTTTCTGTGGCTGTTGGCTTCTCTCATATTTATAACGAGCCCCTCATTCCCCTTCCCTTGTTTGCTTCTCTCATATATATATATATATATATATATATATATATATATATATATATATATATATATATATATATATATATATATATATATATATATATATATATATTGAGCAGCTGTATACGCCGAGAGGAATTCTACAGCTTAAACAGGCGGTCTAAGCGGAAGAACCCTTGCATGTACTTGAGACACTTACGCAAGACCCGGGCCCGTTTCGCACGGCTGCCGGAGCAACGGAAGCGCGCAGAAAAAGGACGCTGGAGGCCGCACATGCGACACGCTGCTGTGAGCACCACCCGCTGGCTTCCCGGAAGTCATAGCCAGCGCTGGATGGAAAATGCATTGCTAAGAATACGCAAACCTCTCCAGAAACAAGCGCCACTTTGCGGCGGCGTTTCAAGTAATGCGTTTGATGCCAGAAAACATCTACCTGGAGATCCCACTGCAGCAGCGGGACAGAGTCAACTTGATTGAGGGTGGAAATGATACGGACGCCTTTCGCAATTCGTTGAGTTGGCTTTTCGCCATTCAGTTTTGCCCTAATCATGGAGTCACTGGTCACTAATAAAACGAGAATAAAGTGCTGAACTTGCTTGTTCCTTCTTCACAAGTGCACGCAGTGTTGCCATGCGAACCATGTGAAAATATTCTGCAACGTAACACAAACTGCGGCTGTAATATTCTGTTTAAGAAAATTGCCGCTTCGCACTCAGTAGGGCATGCAGCACTGAGGTGAAGTCGAGTTATCATTGATGAAAGGGGTCCGCTAAAGCAATATTGCTTGAATGTCGCTTGGATCCAGCGGCAGTAATTTCAGTTTTGCTAACCTAAGGGATTAGCCGAAATTAACCGCCCAAAGCATACGAAAGGTGTAATTGAAAAAGCTGAAAAGCGTTAGAAGAAACCTCAAACTACTCCACAAAACAAAATATGTTGCTTTTCTGGGCATTTGCAATTTCTCTCGCTTAGTTAAGCCCACGGAAAACTATATTACAGGGCTACCGTTACAGAAATTTCGTCTTCAGTATTTTATTTCGTCGCCCTACGGCTTTCTGAGGCCTCACACTAATCTTCGTACAAAATTTAGCGCAAAACACAAGACACTCACAAGAAAGGTGGACAGGACAACGCGCTACTGACAACTGATCCTTTTTTGGAAACAAACACGTAATATATAGGCACACCGTCACACCACCTATCAGCTGCAGCAAACGTCAGAATGATGTAAAGGGTCATAAAAGCGATAAAAGACACAAAGACTAAAAACACGACGTAGCTAAAAACGATAAAAAGCGGCGAAAGAACATTAAAAGCATGACACGTGGTGTATAGGGCCAAAGAAACATGACTGAATGGAATCCAACAGGATGATAACAAAACGATATAGTATTATAAAACGTAACAAATGCAGTAAAAAAAACAAAAACACGTGAAGCAAGAGAACCCTGATAAAAATGGCCTGTGCGCTGAACACTTCAGATTACATTGAGGGGAAAAAACACCTGTACACAAGCTCGTACTCAGGAAAACCTTTCTAAAAAGCATTCTTAAGTTTTGTACAAGAAGATAGATGCATCGCTAACAGCATTTGCGCCCTTTTTTCTGATAAGAAAAGCTTCTTTTAATTCACGGGACACTCGATCATGGCCTCTACCTAAAACAGCGGTTTTTTCAAGAATGAGCCGGCAGGAGTTTTGTTCACAGTCCTTGCAACGAAGAGGCAGATTCGAGCCTGTTCCTGTCCCCATCGAACGTTCATGCTCCGGCAACCTTTCATTCAGGCAACGCCCCGTTTGTCCAACATACACTTTTCCACATGTGAGTGGGATCTGATATACAACCCTTTCACTGCATTCCACGTACCTACGGGTATGTCTGGTTCCACAGGATTTTTCTCTTTTTTTTTCTGAGTTGACACGAGGACACAACGAGGCTAGCTTACAGGGAGCGGAGAATACGACTGGAACCTTAAATTTAGATGCAACTTTTTTTAGATTATGGGCAACGCGGTGAGAGTAGGGAACCACTTCTGGCTTAATTCTTTCCTCAACAAGCTTAGGCTGCTTTCGTTCCACGCCTTTTATGCTGTGAAGAAGGGACTCCACCACACTTGTCAGGACAGACTGTGGGAAGCCTGCATCCTGAAGCCTTACCAACTGAAACTGGAAGCTCGTTTCCATGGTATGGCAACAGGACTTCGCAATCGCGGCCTTTAAACCTGACATGGCAATGGCTCGCTTTACAGTCTTAGAGTGCGCCGATTTATAAGACAAGAATCCCTTCTAGGCACGAGGGTGGTACATCCAGCACATCCTCTCATTGGTTATGGAAAGTTCCAGGTCTAAAAACTGTAATTTATCACTTTCCGGTTGCTCCTGTGTAAATTCCAATCCTTCACCGTTCTTACTAAAAATTCTTAAAATCTCGTTAACTGTGCCTAAGTAGGTCTGTGTGTCCTGTTTACTTAGAAGGATTAAAAAATCATCGACGTACCTGAAAACCTTCAATACCTTATTTTTTTCTAACTGCTGATTCACACTTCGATCAATCATTGAAAGTTGCATCTAAATTTAAGGTTCCAGTCATATTCTCCGCTCCCTGTAAGCTAGCCTCGTTGTGTCCTCGTGCCAACTCGGAAAAAAGAAGAGAAAAATCCTGTGGAACCAGACATACCCGTAGGTACGTGGAATGCAGTGAAAGGGTTGTATATCAGATCCCACTCACATGTGGAAAAGTGTATGTTGGACAAACGGGGCGTTGCCTGAATGAAAGGTTGCGGGAGCATGAACGTTCGATGGGGACAGGAACAGGCTCGAATCTGCCTCTTCATTGCAAGGACTGTGAACAAAACTCCTGCCGGCTCATTCTTGAAAAAACCGTTGTTTTAGGTAGAGGCCATGATCGAGTGTCCCGTGAACTAAAAGGAGCTTTTTTGATCAGAAAAAAGGGCGCAAATGCTGTTAGCGATGCATTTATCTTCTTGTACAAAACTGAAGAATGCTTTTTAGAAAGGTTTTCCTGAGTACGAGCATGTGTACAGGTGTTTTTTTTCCCCTCAATGTAATCTGAAGTGTTCAGCGCACAGGCCATTTTTATCAGGATTTTCTTGCTTCTCGTGTTTTTTTACTGCATTTGTTACGTTTTTTATACGATATCGTTTTGTTATCATCCTGTTGGATTCCATTCAGTCATGTTTCTTTGGCCCTATACACCACGTGTCATGCTTTTAATGTTCTTTCGCCGCTTTTTATCGTTTTTAGCTACGTCGTGTTTTTAGTCTTTGTGTCTTTTATCGCTTTTATGACCCTTTACATCATTCTGACGTTTGCTGCAGCTGATAGGTGGTGTGACGTTGTGCCTATATATTACGTGTTTCTTTCCAATAAAGGATCAGTTGTCAGTAGCGCGTTGTCCTGTCCACCTTTCTTGTGAGTGTCTTGTGTTTTGCGCTAAATTTTGTACGAAGAACAATGCACCGACTAGCCCAGCAACAAGTGTTACTTGAGTACCTCACACTAATCTCCACAAGACAAAAGGCCACATGAAATATATTTAGCTACATTCCGAATAAAGAACCCCTGCTTGCACTCAGCTAGCACCGAAAGAATTGCTTCAATTTCACTCCAATACTAGTTGTGGTGGCTCAGCGACCAAGGCACTAGAGGCTGCCGAGCTCAAGGTAGCGCGTTCGATTCCGACAACAGCAGCTGCATTTGGATGGAAAAAACACCTGCGTGCAGATTTTTCAATTCATGTCTGGTGGCCGAAATTCATTCCGAGCCCTACACTCGGGTATTCATCATGAAACACGGTGTGGTTGTGGCGCGAAAAAAAAAATCCGTTACTAATTTGCGATGTGGAGAAGTTTTTTTCTTCTTTACTTGAGGTCACGTTGGACAACCCTGTGTGATAACAGCTAAGCGTACACCAAACAAAAAAAGCCGACGAATGCTTCGACAACCGACGAAGAAGGCACAGGTTTGCACAACAGGCACATCGCCTGCACCTGCAACTTCGCTTCCTAAGTCGCCGCAGTGGCTCAGGGGTTATGGCGCTCGGCTGGTGACCCGAAAGACGCGGCTTCGATCCCGGCTGCGGCGGTCGCATTTCGATGGAGGCTAAATTCCAGAGGCCCGTGCACTGTGCGGTGTCAGTGCACGTTAAAGAACCCTGCAGGTAGTCGAAATTGTTTCGAGCCCTTCACTATACGGCGTCTCTCATAGCCTGAGTCGCTTTGGGACGTTAAGCCCCATAGACCAAACCAACCAAACGCCCTTAATGTCAGACGCAAAAAACACAGTCGCCGACTGCTCCATTGTTCATCGTCGAATCGATGAACAGTGGATGTGCAGAAGAGCTTTTCAGAGGTTCCCACTGCCCACATCATCGTTGTCAACATCGCGGGATCGCATCTCTGCCTCAGCGACTGCATTTCGACAGAGGCGAAATGCAAGCACCGGTGCGCTGTGCGATGTCAGTGTACGCTAAATAGGACCAGGGGATCGAAATTAATTTTGACGCCTCCTCTATTGCGTTCGTTATAATCCATGGGCAGCATCGAGACCACCCGTAACACACATCTATGAGCGTGAATGCCAAACAAATTCGACGCATTCAGTAAGCATAACACCATCTGTCGGGCTAGTTGGTTTCGATCCATATGTATCAGCAGCGCGGGAAGAAGAAAG
Source organism: Amblyomma mixtum (assembly GCF_055824585.1). NCBI lineage: Eukaryota > Metazoa > Arthropoda > Arachnida > Ixodida > Ixodidae > Amblyomma > Amblyomma mixtum. Next base: position 259,833,810 of record NC_143014.1, on the reverse strand, counting down.
AGAAGAGGCGCTCTGTACTATCTTCTCCTTCCTGTGCTGCGTTCGCGCTGCTGATACATATGATTCAGTAAGCGAACTTCCGTAGCTCGTCACTGGTAGCGACATCTGTCGATAGCGACGAGAAAACAAACGCGAGGTTAGCAGGAACGCTCTGTTCATTATCCGCGGTTCACATCACGCGTGTGACTCATCTACAGTAAGTGGCGGCGAGTGTGCGAACGAGTGAGTGCATGTGACGTCAGTAAACGAGACTGAAAGGTCAATGACTGCGTGCGGTCGCAGCAGAACGCGTTTAATGCGCCTCCGAGGCCGTTTTCGTATGCAAATTTCCGTCCGTGCTGCTTGTGTAACTCCGACTACCATGTCGACGCTTCTGTCCTTCGAATGACGAACTCCTCTCTGGCTCGCTTCGCGCTCCTCCGTCCCGCATCGCCTTCGTTTCGTCACGACGTCTTTGCTCGGCAAAAGTGCGCACGTGCACTCGCTGGGAACACGGACACGTGGTACGCGTACTTCTTTCTCTCGCTCTCCTTTCGCCCAATCCTTCATCCCTACCCTCATTCGTGGTTTAGGTGTCCATGCCGAGTGAGACACCGTCACTTTCCTTTCTTTATAACCCCATCCTCAGTACCTGTCGAAGGGCGTACTGCGCTTGCTATTCAGCTTCACTTCAAACCGTGCACGACGGTTGGTTCCCATGGGTGGCACCGGATTTGCGACCGAATGCACGTTATCCCGACTATCTATCGCCAGTGAACTCATTAGAAAGTAGGATGAGTATTACTCACTTTTCTTTTCTGACATAAACCTCGACTTACGCGTTGTGCCAGGCTTGAGGCTCGGATAGCATTCTGGCACTTTCGCCGTTATTTTTTAGATTATTTTTTACAAAAACAGTAGCACTGTTTGACTTAACTACGCAACCCCGTATGCGTGCGTGTGTCTAAACAGTTCGCTGTAGCTAAAGCTGTGCGACCAGTCATTAGCTGCCATGCCTTGCGATTTGACAACTGACGCATTGACGCGTTACGTTCTCTCTGAGTTACAGCCCCACCTTCAGTGCGCAAGCGTGACGACGTGATTAATAAGAGCAAAGAAACAGCGCCCCACCTCCCAACCATGTTACAATCTCAAGCATTCCGAGCGATCCCAGACAAGGAAGAACGCTTCGTTCATTTAATTATTTGTGTACAATGCGAGCCATAAATTTGGCCCAAGCAGGAGGGGCATGCAAATGAAATGTAAAAAGCCATAAAAGCAGCAGCCGCAAAGTCAAATACAGGACATCAAATCCAACAGTCACCACAACAACAATATTAGGAGTCATACGAAAAATTCTCCAGCTCCTTCACGAAGTACTTCGATTTGCATAAACCCGAAGGAACGCGATTCCACTACGCGACATTATTAGGGAAGTAAGTCAAGTTAAAGTTCTCTGTAGCAAATTGGCATCAAGAAGCAATGTTTCTTTACCTCTATGCTCGTCTGGTCGTACGGGTCGTGAGTAAGCCGTCGTGCTCAAACGCATTGTCGGCACAGTTATCACTTCACACCAGAAGTCCAGAAGTCCATTATCATTATTATTTTTTAAAGGAACACTTGCCGTTTGTCAATCCAGCCGGCAACGCATACAGCCGTTCAGGGCTTCGCGACGAAGTGCCGACTTCTGGCTGACAAATCCTCTTAACCGCACCCGAGCACTTTTCCATGTTCCTCTTTCCTAAACAGAATGCCAAAGGTACACAGCACTTGAAGCCGCTCGGTGAGAGGTATGGACCAACAATGCCCTACGCCTCGACGGATGTTGGCACGAGGGCAAAAAGCCGTGTAGCATCTGTACATGCTGTCAGGATACCAAACGCACACTGCTATGGAATGTGGCTTCTGGCTAATGTGCCCTTTCGAGACTCCAGCCAATTGGCGATTGAGGACTAATTGCTGCTGCAGTGACATTCGTGAACTTTTAAATGATGCAGTTTTCGTTCTTCATCTTCATACTAATCTCGTTGGATGGGATGGGGAGAAAACGAATGGGACATCTGATCGGGACGAACCGCGTCTTTTGGCCGAGGCAAGACAAAGCGCACTAGTCACCTCAGTAACCAGGCGTTGTTAATAAGGACAGCAGCAACACACACCTGCACAGGTGCACAACAAAGCAGTAATCAATCTGATCTGCTGCCAAACGGTCTGCTCCGCTTCGTGAGCGCTTATCAATAATTTCCATTTGGGATACCACGCTCAATGGCGCAGAAGACACGCTAACAGTGCGTCATCAACTCGCCGCCTGCTCCCAGGCGTTTCAAAAGGCGCAATGATATGAGCAGCCATCACGACGGCTCACCGCAGTACGCACGCCGTGATGTAATACCTGGCGATAAAAATGTATTACATCGCACCGCCAGTTTCCTTCTGCCCGGCGTGACGACACACTAAGTATTAGCGGCAGGAGAACAAAGACCAGCGATCCACTCACGCGGAACGGATCACCCCGCGCCGGGCGGCCGTCTGCAAATGCCCTGGTCAACAGCATCTATTTAACCATCGGTCCATTCATCCCACCCGTCACAAGCGTCAAAGCCTCCGCGTCGAATCGTGCTCCCGTTTAGTTGACGCACTTTGTGCAGAAAGCCTGGAAGCAAAAGCAGACGTGTGCTCTCTTTCGCCTTTGATTGATCACAGTTCCTATCGGTGATTTACTCGGCTTGATTGGTGAACGCACCCACGCTGAAGAGACAGCGGCAGCCAGTCCAAATAATACATAGCTTAGCGCGACGGGCGACACGACCAGTTAACGGGACCGCGTTTGTGTGCCTTCATCTGAAACAAAGGAAGAAGTGGACTGAGCTCAAAATTGCCTTCCGGCACCTGTTCCATCTGAGCAGGTGCCTTTACTACACGGTCTTTGGTATAGTTACGCACATTTAGATCGCCATCATTTCGGAAGGTGCCGCCACATCAGCTTTGTATAACCGTTATATTTTAGGCGAGAGTCGTTTTAGTGATCGCCACCTGAGCCAAGCTTCACCGTAATCCGACGACAAAGCTGGCGCAACACCAGAGCCACCGCGTGGCGTGAGGTAAGATAGAACCAAGGAGAAGCAGATGGCTAAGATAACATAGAATTAAGGAGAAAGAGATGGAGCTAGAGTTGGGGCGACGCTAGAACCTTCGCCTGGCCTAAATTAGGGCTAAGAGGAGGAGGCGATTCGCCTCTCTCGCACGCGCAGCTTTAGTTCGCAGCAAACTTGTTATGATAATGCCGTTTTCTCTTTGTGTTGTTGTCAAAACGAAATATATTTCTATATTACGTTAAAAATGGCCAAGTTTTGTACAGGGGCGCAAACCCCTCGTTAAGCCCTTTGTCTTCGCTCCTGGTATATCTGTGAAGTTAAATAAAGGTGACTTGAATTGACTTGAACGAGAAGGTGCCTACAGTCAACCCGCTGTTGTTGATTATAAGCACGTCCATGGCGTACATAACGGCTTCCACTGACTAACGAACTGGCCGCGGAAGCCCAATGGTCACACTCGCTTTTCTGCAAGAAATCAGGACAGGAAATTCCATCATATTCTTTTTTTTTTTTTTTTTACATGCGGCTGTGGAGGCGCACTGCGTTGGCGATGAAAAACCGCGGGCCCGGAGGAAAGGGCTCGCCCGCTATTATGATGCGGATGACGGGGAGGAAGCTCCATTCTTCCGTCGCAAAGCGATGGTTCCGGCATTTCCTGGGCTACGCAATTCGCCTCCCCCTCCCGCCCCTCACTCGCGGCCTTTCTGTTTTGCCTCGTCCATTATTCTCACTCTCTAAGCTTTGGTCTTCGTCCCTTGAGTTTGCGAGTTTTTCGTTCCCTTTTTTGTTTGGACGACACAGTTTTGGACGCCAGCTGCGGGGTAATCTGTGTCAATGCTGCCCATTGACTCACCTCGCTCATCGTGCACCCGCGGTGGGCGAAAAACGCTCTTCTCGGCGCGGTGCTGAAACAAACACACGGCTTTGCACTGCGCCGCCGTTTGTTGCGCTCTCTTCCCCGCCCCTGACTCATTGTGGCGCCATGCGCGCAGACCTTGAGCCTCGGCGCGTTATTGTCGCGTACGAGTGGACGCACACGGCGGGCGAAACAATCGGCGCCCTCTTCGGGGCGCATCATTGTTCTTCGACCGCGCGTGCGATCCTTGGGCTGCACCGCCGCGACCTTCGATGGTCTCCGGCGACGTCGCGCGTTCTTTGATTCTCTCTTTCTCCCGCACTAATCCCGTTTTCGATCGCACTCCGGACGGGACAGCTAGACCGAGAGAATGCGGTGAGTTTTAACTTTATGACAGCGCGAACGGTGTATCGAAGGAGCAACCTCAGTGGTCCAAGGTCCCCGCGTTGTTGCGCTGGTAATGGCGCTGCTCCGGCCGCGTTCTGACTGGAACGTTACGTAACCATGACTTCACGTACGTAGGAATATTTTCGTCTCTGTCGTCAAAGGCCAGAACTTGAATGTATTTCCGAGCTCAGAGACTCAAAGTGTTTTCCATAACCACAGCACGACGAACGGGGCGTCGAAGAAGTAAACACGCAGGGACACAACACAAACCTGTGTTATGTCCCTGCGCGTTCCTTTCTCCTATAGTCACGCTGTAGTTAATAGAATACCGTCACCAGCCAGCACCAGCTCGCCCAACTACCTATACCTTATCAAAGTGCATGTTTGCCCGCGACGTCAGCGCCTGGGATGCGCACGCCTTCAGACTACCCTGCCCCGTGAAAAGACTGCCACGCATGGTCGTGTTGGACGAACGTGAGAGCATGATGGCGACTCTGAAGTGCAGTGAAGGCAGCGCCACGCCACTCTCAGCTGTGCCTTCTGCGAGGAGGTTTCTTTAGCGTCCCGAGTGACTCAAGCCTCCGAAAGTGAAATCTTTCTTCTCCTCTATAAGGGAAAGGCGTGATGCCTCAGCATGAGTACACTGCAATGCGCATCGTCTGCTCCGGCGCCTGTCGTTTTGCCTGGACGTGGCGGATCCCACTATAGCGCACCAAGCGATACTAAAAAGAGTGATAACAACACACAGCTGGAAAGCGCCGTACGTATTCAACCAAACGCAGAAATCTTGCGCGTGCAAGTACGTGATGCAAACGTGTGACACAAAAAAAACTACAAAACTACTGAAGCGAAAATTCTACAATGATAAGACTTTTCAGGCTAGAATAACTGAAAAAAAAAAATAAACACTCGGACGACGCTTAACTATACTCTTCAGAGTGTAATTCGATAAGACTGGAGATCCCTTCTTTGCAAGTATTCCTTTGCTTTCATAGATCCATGGATCGCTCTGAGTCCTACAGTATCACTCCTGGCGCAGTGGTGCAGCGGCTAAGCGATGCGCCTCAGCCTCGGCAGGTGGCTGTTTTAGACACACAGCCACCGGTGGGGCTTGTGAGACCCTGATTGCTGTCCCCGATCTCCCGTAAAGCTTATTTTTGCACAGATAGTTCTTCAGAAGGCTGTCTATCTCTGCACCAATGAGCTGGCGAGCAGTGTCACGGTGGGTAGGTGGCAGATGCATTGGATTTATTTGAACTAATTTCGTCGCTACCTGATATGGCGGGCAGGTTGTCCACAAACCCGTTGGAAGGTTGCCACCCGCTTTGCTTTGGACGGACGCCGAGTTTTCTCGTGTACGGGGCCTCTGCATTAAGCATCGCATTAAGCATTGGTTCCCAGTGGCTATAGAGACGGCACACGCGACCGGCTTGGTTGGCAGAACATTCGGCGCTATTGCGGTGCAGCAGGTGTGCAGGCTGCACCTGCTGCACCACAGATTACGATTACAAGAGACGATTTACACACGTGCATCGTGTAAATCGTAACCGCTCGATTTACACGATGCGCTTGATAGTTTACCACGTCCAAACCTGGCTCACAAGCGCAACTTGCCATTCGGTCTGTATGCAGTTCCTGTACTCAACATTATTCGCAGTAATAAATACCAAGATAGAAAAAAAAGGCCCATCGAGTAGTTGGAAATTCGATTCAGGGATGTCAGGCTTTTTCTTTTAGATTTTAGCTGACGTTGTAGTCTTCTCGCGCTCTTAATTAACAACGCCATAAACCCCGCAAAGTGTATCGCGTACAGTTATCCTTCTACCGACATAAAGTATTGCTCCTAGAGTGTCTGGGAACTTCTTTTTGATTTCCCTATCAGAAAACAACGACTTCGGTGAGAGTGACGCCTAGCCGATACCCAGTGCGCCAGTCACAATGGAAAGGATTAGGCTCCGCAGGGTAGCCGCCCATGAGCCATGTCAGACAGCTCGCGCTTTCCCGCGCTGGTTCCACGGGCGGGGGAAGAACCGCGCCAATGTGCTGATGGATGAGTATCTGACAGCTTTTCCGGTTTTCTTCGCTGTTTCCAGAATTCCCGCTGTGATCTGGATTAGTCTGATTGAGCTCTTGTGTACTCGGAGTGTCTCAGGGACGTCTGTGGTTCGGCGAAGGGCGCACGGAAAAATCTCGCACCTGCAACGCTTGTCTGCGCTTTGCCCCAGTGGCGTCCTACACAGCGCACGAGCTCGACAGCGTGGGAAGCCATTAACGGCCTCATTTCGTCCCGTGCATAACGACTGAGCCGCAGGTGGGAAGATGCTTTGCCTACCAACAACTCCGGACGTGCAGCGGTGCAATCTCTGCTCGAGGGTGAGCCACGCGGGCGTCGCCAATGCGAGAGAGCTGTTTTCTCTCATTCCGTCTCGATCGCTCTCCGCCTGGTTGGTCTCCTCCATAGGCGCGATTTCCGCTTTCGCTACGTCCCGCTTTTTGCCTGTTTTTTCGGCGTCGCATACCTCACGGTCGCGAAGGCGTCGGCCGAGAACGTGGGTGTGGTTTAATCTCCCAAGACACGCATTTCGGAACGCGCGCGTGTTTGTTATAGAGCGCGCGTGTGCATTGCCCGTAAGGTCGGGAAATATGCGCCGTACGTGCATACGCGCCGATGCGAACAAATTGCAGTACGTGTAGGCTCTGAAACGTCGACACCAACTTGTGTCCTGGGCAAACAGACAGTGGCCATCGCGATCCTTGAACACAGGCTTCGACGGCTCCTACACAGGATCAATTTGTTCGATGACAACTGCACAAAGCTTGCGAGCGTTTGCCTTAACGAGCGAGTTCGGTAAGACATCGCTGAACATAAGTACGATGCGCTGCGTGAGTTTGCGCACAAGCTGAGTACGAATTTCTCAAGCTTATCGCCTGTGACTGAATCAGTGTTGCTCGAACGCTAGTGCTGGCATCCGCCACACGAGCTGAAAAAAAGGAGAAGTGTGAGGCACTGTTCTGTATGCAGCATACGTATATCGAAATCACTCGCCTAAACTTTTATTGCATACTTCACGGGCTTCGAAATCCGTCTCGTACAGCGTTTAACGCATCGTGTCTATACTCAAACACAGCCTGTGCAAAGCGTTGCGGATGCCTTGTCAGCGTGTTGGCGTCACCACCGAACGGACCGTTTCTGACATGGTTGTGTGACGTAAGCAAAACATTTAGAACACCGCATTCGGTAAGACCCCGCCTTATTGGGCCTCTTAGCCCAGTGCCGACTGTTTCAATTAAGCTTCTATAGCAAAACTCGGCGAGTACAGTCAAGCCCGGATATATCGAACCCGGATATTTCGAATTATTTGATGTATCGAACAAACAGATTATACCCTTTAAAATTCCGTTTAAAAGTATAGAAACGACGCGCAGTGTGTCACTATCCAATCCTGTGGGTCATTGGATATATCGAACGGCACGCCACACCCCTGCAAGTGGCGCTTCTCCTAAAGACAGGTCGGCAGCGGGGCCTTGTCGCTGACAGCGCTCTGTGAGACAGCCTGACAAGGTTTAACGTGGGGTGTGCTTGAGCGTGCTCTTCGGTCTCTTGCACTCATTTTCCACGTCACGTCGCTGTCATGCGGTGAAGCTAACCTAATTAACTAAAGGGCGGCCTCTGCCGAAGGCGCTGCGGAAACCAACTGTACCTTAATTTCAATGACTGTTTATTCTCTTTATAGCGTACTGGTAGTCAGTGGCTAGTTCCAAAGCACCATCCGCAATGGCTTCGATTCACGACAGGTTGGGCTTAGGAACACGCATATGGGCTAACCAGCGCACTGCCCGACCAGCGCTGCCAGCACGCCGGCGAGCGACGCGACGCGGCAAGAAGCGCGCCACTAGCGTGGGTGCCACGTATTCTGGCTTCTAGGTCACAGACCAACTTTTCTGGGAGGTCATATGCACTGTACAAATGTTGACAATTATCTTGTTTTGATGTGAATTATCGGTGTATGTAACTATTTAGCGATCCCCTTCGAGTTCGAGGTGTGTGAGTTCGACTGTAGGGTTAGGGAACGGAAACACCAATGCGAAGGCTTCATGTATAGTCGGCGATCCGCAAGTACTTATGATTTAAGCACCCAGACCAAGAGTTCTGCTCAGTAAATTTTGTGATCTATCTGAGACGGCCCAATGAAGTTGTACAGTGCGTGACATAAACTCATACCGGCAACGTTATTAAAGTGCACGTCATTTGTTTCCATGTAAGGGTCGCTTGCTGCGAACCCATACTGAGAGCCCCGAGGCCAAATTAACCGAGGGAGGACAGCTGCTTAGGTAAGCGGTACTGGAATTTTGCTGGCGTATGATACGGTATAGGCGCTTAAATTGCTAGCCTAGACGGTGGATAATACTCGAGATCATTAAGCAGCCTGCATATGGCGAAGGTGCCCCAGTAGGCGGGTTTACCGTCTGGTCGGAATAAGACGTGAACAAGGTTAATGAGCCCAAACACGCAATTTTGCCCTGTCCGGCGTTCTTTCACGCGAGCGACCATAGCGCGATTACGCTTTCACGAGAGGAGCCACGCCTAATGAACAGCGAGAAACTCGCTACGGGAATAGATGTCCTGACATGAACTTGCAGCATACTGCCATCCCATGGCAACAGTAAGTACAAAGAGAGAGAATCGCATAAAAACAACAGTGCGGGTAAATTTTGTACCCAGCACCAGACACGAGTGAATATGGTTATAGTGAAATATTCGAATCGCGTTAAGCCCAAGCATCTTAAAGAATAATGGCTCTCTGAGGTCTTGAGATGCCAGTATTCTTGAAGAGCTGGGACGAGGACAACGGGACATTGTTTGCCCGCGTGAAAACAGTACATTTGGGAGGGAAATTTTTCGTCTTCTAAAATTCTTCCAGTACAATGACATGGCCCCGGAATGGTGACAGACGCAGTTGACGACTATTGTGGCGGCTTTTTGTGCGTGGCGGCGGAGAAATGCTAGGTTACAGCGCCGTTCTTCAAACTATCGTATTTAGTTAATATTTGAGTGTCGCTACGATGGAGCAATTACTGGCAGAATAATCGCAAGGCTAATGCCGCCTCTAGCTTGCAACAGCATCAACCTCAACCTCTTGGTGCACAGCCGTCGCCTGAGTCGCTGCTCTTTCAATCATGCGCCGCACCCCTCACAGGTGGCCGCATGTTGCGCAACATATTTACGCTACCTTGAAAGTGGATACTGAAACAACAACAATGACAGCAATAAAATAAAACGTGCTCACTTCATTCAAGCTGCGGCTGCGGTTGAATGGTGCGCAGTAACCCACTCAAATCTGGGCAAAAAAAAAAAAAAGAATTTGGCAGCCAAACCGCAGTTCAGGAACAGCTGTACGAAGCTGACCTGTACGCCCACTCCCTAACGCAGTGCGGTAAGAAACAGCGACAGCACGTTGTAGCACGAAAACGCGCTTGTCACAGGTAGTGGGAAAAAACTACACATAAACGGCGTTTTTCGATAATTTACTTTACTGTCAAGAACAGCTCTATAATAGATTCTTTTCGCCAGTGTAACTGAATAGAAGCGTGCTCAGATGCAATCGAGATCAGCCACAAATGAGCCGTCCTTCCCCACCAGCAACTTATGGCTGCGGATACCCCCTCCCCCTCCAACCAGTGAGTCGTTGAACAGCTGCTCTTCGTAAAATTATGCCGTGCGAGCGGCCATGCGTCGTTCTGGACGGTTCTGCGTGATGAACTACTGCGTCGCTTCCGTACAGCTCAAGTGGAAGTCGGCACCAGTAGCGCCCGATGTCTTCATCATTCCTTCGTCCACGTCAGTTCTCGCAACAGTACGTGTCTCCACAGCCACATTCATTTGCACTCCTTAACAACTGCACGTACTCGCCTATCGCAGTGCACAGCGCTACCGAGTACCGGTCACCGCACAGTAACGTCTCGGTGAGCCTTTTGGTTTCAAGCGAGCGCCGCGAGGCAGCCAGGTCAGCCAGCCTCTTTGAATATGTATGCAGCCGAAGTCATCGACGCAGGCAGAAACAAACGCAAGCGCGTCATTCATCCGTTCGTTCGCAGACCCTCGACTGGGGACATGTCCTCTCGCGCCGTTCATTTCGTCTTTTCTTCCCCCCCCCCCCCCCCCCCCCCCCGCTCGTTACGCAACACAAAACCCGCGTTCATAAAGTTGCAAAGCTGGAGGGACAAAATCAGCAGACACGCACACAGAAACGAAGCTTGTTTCACCGCAGCGAAAGATTGACAGCAAGGCCTCGTTGGGGCCAAGCGCTCCTGGAGAGCTCTGGGACTGCGCGGCACGACCTTACAGAGTGTGTCTTTACCCTCTCCTGCAGCTCCCGGGAAGCGGCGGTCGGCAATGAAGAGACGCTTCGCGACGGAGAATGACGGGAGATGAGACGCGGCTTCGCGCCGACCTGCTCGGAGAATACGCACTGTAGCGCGCGAAGTCTATTAACAGGATACAGCTATAGTATACTGGTTCAAGAACGAAAGCGGTAGCAGCACCTGCCATGCAAACCCTTTCCACATTATTGCTAAACATAAAGACAGGCATCATGGTAACACTGCTCAAACAGGTAATCTAGTAACGTTGGCTCAAACTACGTGGAATCTATTTCAGCGACAACAAACCGTTGGTTGTCAGAGTGTAGTCTCCATGCAAATCAACTTCGTCATGCATATGTCAGCATACTGTGCCATTTACTCACATGCTGGTCGTGCACCTGAATACTTATCAGCACCGAAAGTTGGGCATCTTGCATAAGTTTTGTGGTGGAAAAAGCGCGAAAAATCTGGGGTCGTATACGCGAGAGGTACACACAAGACAGTGATTGTCTTTTTGTGTAAGTGTTTAATAATTCAGCTGTTGCTGTTTTTCGCCACGCACCTAAGCATAGCAGAACACCTTCAACAGCATCCTCAGCAGTAAATAGCGCTTTATTCGTGATAATATTTCTCCAGTGACTGTATACAGGGGTACCTCAGCTCTTGCTGCCGTGCACCTTACGCGATATCGTAAGTGCCTTATAAGAGTAAGTATGGTTGCAGCAACATTATAGAAACAGCAACGGCCAAGAGTGAATAAAATTATTCAGGCATCCGCTCCTGTGCTCAGCCGTTTGCTTCAGATCATTCATGGACGACGACGCAGCTGCCATGTCAGAGCATGTGCGGCCTACAGGCACGTTAATGACTAACTGAAACAGCCACACGGGCTAATGTCCGGCTGCAGTGCTGCCGTTTCCCAGAAAGACGATATCAACGCGTAAAAAGAAAAACGGTGGGCTTGTTTTCGCAATAAAACAAATAGCATAAAATTACCCACATAAAGCTCAAAACCTCGCGCTATTGTATTCATCGCTGTTTTTCATAAGAGTCCTTCATGGGCGATGCCCACTTATAATATAGTATCACTATAGTTGGAGGCGGAAGACTAGAAACGAAGACGCACACACTAAGGACTTAATTTTTCTTGCAGGGGTCCGGTATGCGCCGCTGTTTTTCAGCCTTCTCTGGCTCCTTGCATACGTAAACGAACAAAATAATTCTGAACACATCTGCGAGGTTTACTCAGTGAAGTTATCAGACTGAAGACGATGGGCTCCAGGTCTTGCGTGGTGGTACGAATTTCGCACCAAATGAGATTTACTGGAAGTATAACGCTGTCGAAACATATACCCATGTGGAATTCGTGGGGACAAACGCCTGAAGCCTGTTCAGGAAATTCTTAAGGTTGCTTTTGGTTCGAATTCTGGATCATTATAACATAACAAATGTTTTCACTCGATCCTATTGAAACTTTCACCTTCCGCCACGCCGACTGGCTGATCCCGGAGATAACAAGAGCATGGCAGCGCCTCCCACTGAAGAAGGACGCTAAACAACTAAATTGGATGGAATTGTTATGTTATCCCGGCCCTGCTTCCTACCATTTTTTTCCGTAGTTAACACTTTTTAATCGTGCTGCAAAGATTTGGTAGCCTGGATTCTTTTGTTTGTTTTTTTCTTCCACTTGCAAGGTCTGTGGCGGTGGGGCGCGCTGGGAGAATACATATGAGCTCCAGCCGCCCTCCTAGCAGCACTGGCTTTCTTTCAGACGTGAACGCATACGTCCAGGGGAGAACAGGAAAATCTGAAAGGCAGTAAGAGGCGCGCCCGAACCCTGCCATTCTGCCCATCGTCTCCATAGCTGTGCCCACGAGTCATCCATTTGTATTCAAGGATAAAGGGCGGAGATCGCCAACAGTGGCACAAACCATGCATCGCAGCACTCACCGCTGAATGGGAGCGGGAAGACGTTCGATCTCCGCGTGCGGTAACTAGCTTCTTCGGCTGAAGGCAAGCGGAACGTCGTCTCTGAGGGCGGCGGCCAGCAAACGTCGTCCTTGACCCCGTTACGCGGACTCCGCGTCGCCGCCCAGACGCACCGGGAGAGAAGGGGCGCCGCTGATGGACGGCTTCTCCTCCGGGGGAAGTGGTGGCTGGTCCGAAGGCTAGGCTAGCCTTCCCGCTAGCCTTCCGGCTTGGCTTCGCTCTGCGCAGGGATGCGGCGTCGCTTGGCCGGTCACCTGCGGCGATGCGTGAGAAGGGAAAGGGCCCGTTAACGAACACCGAAACGGGGTCGACGACAATGGGCAGAGGAAAGCCACCCCCACTCTCCCGACTCCGTACAATGTGGTACAGGTAAGCGGCGACTGTCTTCACCGCTTGCGGCTAAGCGAATTCGGATGGACCCACGGATCCGCACTACGCACCGGGTCCGCTGTCTGGTCCGCGGAAAGCGCCTCACGTGGCTCCGAGGAATCGAATCAATCGTGCTGCGTTGATCTCGTCCCTGTTGAACGTCGTCCTTTGTCTATCTTTGTCTAGTCCCTGGCTCCATGGTTTCTCTGAGTCTGATGACGCGTGCTCCTCGGACTACTTAGCGATTATGTGCGTCGTGCGGATCCGCATTAGCGACAAAAAAAAACGAAACCAGGTAGCGTAACGGTAGGCATTGTCAACTCGTACTATATGCCCGTTCGTGCAGGTGAAGAAGACGGATGCGTCACAAACGGCCCGACTTAGTCCGTAAACACAGAGGCTTCATTCGCGTGATTCAAGCGAAACAAGCAGCGCGTGTAAGGTTGTTATAATTTGTGTGACGGGCACTCCTCCGCTGGACATTCAAGATAACCACTGACACGCCCCCACCTCATGAAAAAAAGTAATAAGGAAGTAACCAGCCGCAGCGCGATGCAACAAAGTGTACCTAGAGAGTTGAAAGCCAAGTTGAGGTATTCGTACTCAGAGTGGCAGTGAAGCGAGAAGAACCACTAGGCTACTGTGCGCCGGCGGCAAATATTTTCCAGGCTCAAAGGCAGAAGCCTAGAACTACCTGTGCCACAGCTAACCAATGCATGAAATGTGTTTGCTTGCATGGCAAGGTTGTAACGTGCCCGCTAACCTACAACGCCTGAACCTCTCAGCAATCAGGCCTTGTTTACATTTAAAAAAAGGGTAATGATCGTGGAACCATCGCACCAAACAAATAAACAAACAAACACAAACGACAGGGGAGAGATATGTGCAGCAGCAAAGCAAAACGTTCGTCGGAATACAGACCGGCGTGTCCATCGCGCTTTCAGCACGCCTTTGTTCTGCTCTTACGTAGTTGTCACGTCCCGGCGCGACGCTTCGCTTTGCGCACTATCCAAGTACTGTAGCTCGATTACAGGGAGCGAGTAAACTCAAATCATTTCGAGCTGCGGCCTTTCCCACGGACTGTCCCCTGCCTCCTCTCCTCTCCTCGCTTATTACCGACCGTCCAACTACGTTAATTCTGGAGAAAGCCGACGCAATAAACTCTTTCGGTGCTGCCGAGGCCGCTCTCGCCCGTATGCCAACGAACATTCCACTAGGGGCTCCATCACAGCTTGTCAAACCGCTCGAAGGCGAAATATCAATCTACCTTTCGCTATCCATATTACAACACGGAATGCAGCGATTACACTGCAGATTCGAGGCGGGGAACGATGGAAGGGCGGGGGTGCGCAAGCGCAGGAGCAACGTCGATGAAAGCCACGAAGCCCCACACGCCTTCGGCGTATAGCCTGCCTGCGTGCCAACGCAGAGGAGAGGAGCGCAGACAAGAAAGAGAAATCGGAGGATGACAGCGGCCGAGGCCAGAGCCGCGGCGCCGCGCCCTTGATTTCGTCATAGCGAGCGGGTTACCGGGCGGCCATATGGAGGGCACCGCACACACACACACACACGCAGGTAGCACGCCCGTGCTGCCGCGCGCGGTTAGTTACGCGGCACGGCTGCATTCAGCGGGATCACGCTCACGCGTGCCTTCAGCTGGAAGGAAAGAAGGCTTTCTCGCTTGGCTCCGCGAGACAGGCAAGGCCAGGCCAGCGGATCGTCAGCCAGCAGAGCGGCTGCGAGATGAAGGAATTATGCATACCGCGCTACCGGCAGCGGTGCTTACCGTGCGCAGATGCAGCCGCGGCTGGAGCGGGAATACGAGAGGCGTGTCGCTTTGCGAGCGTTTGTGTGTTTGCCCGTATACATGGACGGAGTGTTGTGTCTGGGTGGGCGAGAACTTTATTGCAAACGGAGCAGCAGTGACCCGATTGCGGTTGATGTTCAATGTTCCCGCTATGCTATGTGTGGTGGGAGAAAAAAAAACGTAATTATCGAGGCTTTAATTGAAACGGCCGACAGTGCAATTACCGCGGCTGATTGGAACTGGCTTGCGCGGGACGTGGCAAGCTCCGCATCGGTACCACCGGCTCTTATCTGCTCGTATGCCACCGCCATTTTGCTCTTTTCCGCTTGTTGTCTGCTGGGTTAGGCTTCGCAAATATCCACCAGGATTGTTTTTTTTGTTGTTGTTTTCTTTCGTCGCTTATCGCGATGTTTCCTCGTTAAATTCCACGCAGTTAAACCACAAGCTGACGTGATAGAAATTTCCTCCCGCCAAGGCCACTGAAGGCTGACTGCAGGCATAAAACGAAAACAATAACTAATCAGGCCCATGATACAAAGATAGCTGGTCACTCCTACCAGTCAACATAATCGCAGTCGCTCCATTTCCACGATGGGAAGAGTTACCAGTCAGGCATTTGTAAAGAGCGTCATAGCTTTTTCGCCGCGATAAGTGGGCTGATGCAAAACTCATAGGAAACCTAGGTCAGTTTTTATCGCGCCCCCAGTTTTATAGGGCGGGTTCAAATTAATTTGTTTCAAAGCAGAACGCTGTAGTCGACGGTTGCACATTAATCTGGATGACGGTCGATAGCTGTATGCTCATCGGAGCCTCTCAACTCACAAAGGAGCCAAAGGTCATGCAGCATGAGAGAGGACGCGTACCGGGAGTCACCAATCCGTGCTGGTGACACGATGGGGGGAATCGTGCTCCCCGCCTTTTCCCGCGCGTAGTTAAGCTAAACTTTCTATCATCGATTTGCGGCTACGTCATGACACAGATGCGAGCTCAACACAGTCGTTACACTACAGCCGCTCCACACTTTGAGCCAACCCTCCATAATTTGTGCGCAGTGACGTGTAGCCACTCCGTTTGCGCCCGACATACTGCTCCGCGTCGAGCGTGCGGGGCAAGGTTGCAGAAAAAAAGCGCTCCGTTCCGCCTTGCGTCTTTTCGTTGCGTCGAGCTGGCCGTCGGTCGCTTTACGGAAGCGAGGTTGGCGGGGCTTCCGCACCGCTACGCGTTCGCACCGCTCACGCCAACGTCGGCGGCCGTTACGCAAGCGCTCCGCGACCGCAGTTCTCCGTGCCAATGTCGCCATGCGGCTTCCACGCGCGCGCACAGCTTTTCCTCGAGTATTATGGCGGCTTAGAAGCGAGTCAGTGCAAGTGGGAGGAGGTCTTTGCTTCCGGCGCCTGTTACGCTTAACTTTTCGCGCACTTAGCTAAAGACGCGGGAACTCTGAATTTGTTACCCGTTCCGAGCGCCACTTTTGAGACCGGGCCTGACTGCGGGCTTTGTAAATAAAGGAGGCAGCACCGCCGCGCATGCACACTGGGCAGGAAAAGGCAGCGAGCGGCCCTTAGGGGAGTGGGCCAGAGCGTTTGAATAATGGCTGTCGCTGTCAAGTGCCGCCGCGTGTTTTGCGCCTCAGTTTGTTATCCCTAAAAAGTAAGCAGCGCTAAATCATGGGAAGCAAAAAAACAAAAACAAAAACAAAACAAACAGCATCCGCCCTGTGTTTTCCTAACCTCTAATGCTGCGCTGTTGGCATTTTTTTTTTTTGCGCGTACATGTATGTGTGTGAAAATAAATAAGCGCCAGCTGTTCGCCGTCGTAGTAATCCCGCATTACTTCCACGCTTACTTAAATGTTTACGTTATTACAACTGTGTGCTTCAAAGGGAGAAAAACACCGCCGCTGCGGCTCAGTGGCTACGGCGTTCCGCTACCGAGCACGGAGTCACGGGTTCGATCCCGGCTGCGGGTACCGCGCATTTCGACATGGCGAACTTGCGTAAACACCCTGTACTTGAAGTTTGGTGCGCGTTACGGAATACTAGGTGGTCGAAACTGAGCCTCACTACGCTAGGTAACTTTTCACCTTTTGGCTGTAGTAGCTTGTTTCGCGTACAGCTGAAGCCGTGCCATTTCTGTTAATTAAATGTCGCATAGAAACGATGTAAGTGGATGCAAGAGATTGATACCTAGCACCCTATGACTGTTACTGTTTAAAAAATTGGAGGACGCTTAAGCTTCGCCTTTAAGAGTGGAACGCGATAGCGTGTTGCAGCGCTGCCTGGGTATGAGTAC
The DNA here is from genome assembly GCF_055824585.1 of Amblyomma mixtum. Taxonomy (NCBI): domain Eukaryota; kingdom Metazoa; phylum Arthropoda; class Arachnida; order Ixodida; family Ixodidae; genus Amblyomma; species Amblyomma mixtum. Next base: position 259,816,674 of record NC_143014.1, on the reverse strand, counting down.
TGATCAAGACAAAGGCCACAACGCATTCACTAGGTCCACTTTTATTCAGTTCGGATCGTGAGGATCGATCGGTATATCACGGATGTATGACCCCAGTTTTGCTGTTCTCATCGACTTAGTTTGTGAGCACAACCTTGTTGACATCGGCAGACTGAAGCGACAGCATACATTTCACGCCTTTCCGAGCCTCTTGGAATGCTCGACTTGACATGATTTACACTTCTGCTGGCACATCAACTACTGTTCACGGATATTGGGTGAGACCGATGTTTTTCAGCGACCACTGCATGGTGTCTGTTCAGATAGGACACTCGGTGCATTCTCCAACCGCGGTGGGAGCTATGGAAGCTAAACAATTCCCTTCTCTGAGATGAAATTTTTAAGCGCGCTGTAGCTGCTTGCTTCAAAGATACGAGGGCACGTGCAGACCTCTCAGTCTTTCAAAAGTGGGATCTTTTTAAACAGGAGGCTAAGGATATTACTATTGAAGCATCATCATGGATCACATTCTTGAAGCGCCTTCACCTTCGTGAATTGATGCGTACCCTGAGCGAATTGCATGAGTTAGAAAGAATTGCTCCGGGATCGTAAACTGATGATATCAACAATATTAAAAAGCAGTTACAACAGCTGAGAGCAGGAAAATATCAGGGTGTTTTGATTAAGTAGCGAACACGCAAGTTCGTTAATGAACAACGCCTCGCGGCGCGTTTAATGATGAAAGGCAGACTGCTCTTGAGGTTTTATAAATTCGTTGCGGAGGTGATCAGTACACTGAAACGCCAGGAATTCTTGGGGCTTTCTTTAACTATTATATGCGGCTCTTTGGTAATAATAGTCACCCGATCAGTGGGTCCAATTTCAGTCCCTTAAAAGAAGAATTTCCTCCTCTTGAAGATGAGGAGCGTGCAGTCATTGAAAGATCTTACTTTAGATGAGGTCCAATCGGCTATTTCTTCTCTACAGGGTAAGGAGTCCCCTGGCCCTGACGGTCTATGTTAGCGAGTTCTATAAAGCTTTTATAGCTTAGCACCTGCCTTATTGGAAGTTTTCAGTCCAGCTTATGACATGGGCATCTTGCCTCCCACGTTCTACTCTGTCACACCTTACTAATCTCGAAAAGCACAGACGCAGATCGGTTGAAAACTGTTGAAGGGTATCGTCCGATATCCTTATGCAACGTGGATAATAAGATATTTGTTGAAGGTTTTTTTTCTTCTCGACGGCAGCTTGCGACATTGGATTTATTAGGGCCGCATCAAGTGTACGGAATCAAAGGCCGTAGTATTCAAAACCATATCCACATCGCACGTTCCGTGTCAGAGACAGTGCCCGATGAGGTCTGTCAAGTGGCTCTTATTCTGATCGATCTGGAAAGAGCTATTGATAAGGAGCGTCAACTTTTTGTTTGCTGTGTCTTGCTTAAAGGCATAGAACTATGTTATAAAGCGGCCACTACAAGACTGACTGTTAATCAAAAGTTTACCAAATCTATTCCACTTAAAACATCTGTTAGACAGGGCTGCCCGCTATCACCTTTGTTATTCGGCCGCCGCGGTGGCTCAATGTTTATGGTGCTCGGCTGCTGACACGAAAGACGCGGGTTCGATCCCGGCCGCAGCGGTTGAATTTCGATGGAGGTGAAATTCTAGAGGCTCGTGTACTGTGCGATGTCAGTGCACGTTAAAGAACCCCAGGTGGTCGAAATTTCTGGAATCCTTCACTGCGGCGTCCCTCATAGCCTGAGTCGCTTTGGGACGTTAAACCCGATAAACCAAACCAAACCTTTGCTATTCGGTTTATATCTTGAGCCCCTATGTCGTAGCATCATCAAGAACACAGCAATTCGTGGCTTCTCACTATCGCAATATGAAATTAAGATTTTGGTTTATGCTGACGACGTTGCCCTTTTCCGTTCTGATAAAAAGAGTGTGCTCGAGGTTCAGCCTGTAACTGAGCAGTTTTGTGACAGTTCCGTTGCATCTGCCTTGATAAATCAAAAGGATTCGCGGTAGGTCAATGGGGTACAAAAACAAGCTTTTTTGGCGGCATCAGGTGGGACTGTGAAGAGTTACGTTATTTGGGGTTCCCTTGCATCAGTATCGTAAGAGTGGGCATCACTGGGATTCTCAGATTTCGTTCAGCGACAAACCCAGGCTTGGATGGGTAGAGAGCTGTCTCTATTTGCACGAGCACAAGTTTGCAATATCTTATTGGTTGCGAAGTTTATATATATGCCGTGCAGGTGTTGCATTTTGCCAGGAGAAAAAGTGCAGGCAATTCATAGAATTTTTGCGACTTTTGTGTGGCGCTCTGAATGGGAGCCTATGCGACGAGACAATTTGTTTCTCCCTCCGGAGGCTGGTATTCAGCTCTTGTTTCTTAATCAGCTTCTTTCAAGGTTTTTCCTTTTTAAAACAGTAGACCATCCCTTTCTCCTGGCTGTGTTTAACAGAATATTAAGGGCTCATTTGCCTATTCTGTTTGCGCCCACTGGTCGTAGTAGGGGGGGACCTCTGTGGAGTTTTCTTAAAGAAGTCGCCGATACATTCCATTTCCTCACTGAACGGTTTTCCTTAGAATTCCTATGCAGTCTATCCAGAAGACAGATGACAAACGTTCTTATTGAGACGTTGTTTCCTGTACCGATGTATTGGCAGCCTTACCTCTCCTTTCTAGACAACAGTGTAGTAAAGCGGGTGCAACGGATGTGTGTTCAATCGGCCGCAAAGACTACCTGACAAAGTGAGATCGGACGCTGGTGTGATTGTGTATGACGGGTTGCGTGATGCGACCTGGTTAAGTCGGACTCGAAGCCTGTCAGGGTGGGTATACTTCCATGCATAAACAAAGAAAAAGGCTTTGTAGTGTGTTCTGCGCGTGCTCGCCTCGCAATATGAAAGACCTGGGTATTCCTCGTAACTGCACACTTTTTTTTATTTAGAGGTTATCGTGTTACAACTCCGAGAACGCCAACAACGCCGACGTCGGCTTTTCTGCGACACGAGCTCCTTAACGCTGCCGCGTTAACACTCAGGCACAAAAGGGTGCACACATCACGGCCACTATACGCACTTATATACTTCAAGTCAGAAGTGCAGAGAAAAGTCGTGGAATACAGCGTCGCACTGGATGTGTTGCACGTGTGCAACATTTTTTGTTCTTTTCCGAGCGCAACCATGTGGGTGGTGAAAAGCACGTTTGCGCCGCATTCAAAAACAGTTTTCTTCTTGTCGCGTTTTTCGTCCCGCCACTAAAAAGGGTCGATGTCTTCAGGCTTGCGCGAACAGCAAACCCAAATGGAGGCTGATGGCGCTTCAGTACAGCTGCCTTCCCAGCCACTACTTTCACAACAGCTTTTGTCGGGTCGTCATCGTCACTCTTGATGGGCCATCGTGGACTCACAAGGAGCGGCGGGCCGACAGCTGAGGGCCACTGTGCGCTGACAAGGCGATAAGGAAGGTGCGTTCGGAACATTGTTACAGTCACTGCAGAGTTGCATGGGCTTAGACCTCAAGGATGTGTTGAGGCGGAAGCAGATGCACTGAACGAAGCGCGCTCACCCTCGCCATTGTTCGGAACCGCGGTGATCTACGACAGCCCATCAGAGCAAGGCGTCTGTCGGGGCACCACCGTTGAGTTCCGGGAAGCTCCAGACTACACAAGCGACTATGTATAATGTGAAGAAAGTGTATACGACTTTTAAAGAGTGATTCGTGGACGAGAACGTAACAATCGATTAGTCGTTGGGAGCCAGAAACTGGCATTAACAGATCGGACCTCCGCAATTTGAGACGCCTGTCGCCACCGTCGTGCCTCAAGCTATGCCACGCAGATCGCGCCGCGAAACCGCTCTGTGTTTTAATCAAAGCCACCGCTTCCTCCCTTGCTGGGTGGTGTGTAACCCGCTGTTGTCGGAACAGGAAACTTGATTGTAAGCTGCCTGTAGGGGATTGCTTTTGCAGCTTCCTTCGTATCACCACGACATCACTTGGCGCTTCAGTGCAACACATTCCACGATAGCTATAGAATTCCCTTTCCATATTGGCACAAGTCACTGAGTCCTGCTTCTCAGGTGTACGTTTGATGACCTGGGCCAGGATAATTAGAGTATATGCGAGGTCCTTCTTACGGAATTTAAGCGCGCTTGACTTGTACTGAAAAAACAAAAAAACAAAAACCCATCGTGCCATAACACGGCATGCCTGAAAACCACGAGGAACAGTTCGAAGAACAGGCCGCGAACAGGTTGGCTACCTTTGCCGCATACTTTGCCACCTCCCCCCCCCCCCCCCCCAAAAAAAAAAGTCTGCAAGTGCGATGCAGCAGGTAATTCGATATAAAAGCTTAGCTAAATTTAGCAACGTATAAGAACACTTAAGTTGAAAAAAAACAACAAAAGAACGTTTTTATGTGAAGGTCACTTATTGCAGCTTATTACCGAACGAATAAGTCATGGGTTTTCTTGTTTAATCGTCATTATTTGTTTCGGAGAGAACAAATTTTTCTATTTTATAAATGGAATCTGAACAGCATGAGGCTGCAGCCACGGAGGGAAAAAAAGAAACCCAGGAAGAGCATCACGTGATAATTTTGAAGCGTAGTCACAAAAAGTAAAAGGAAGAAAGTGGGCCCCCACATGACAGCGCGCGACGTACTTTATTCGCCAGGGTCGGGTATCAGCCTCCATGTGGGACTGAACTAAACCTGTTCTGAGAGAGAAAGGGGTGAGGGAACTGTTTCAAGAGGGCTTGGCTGGAGGAGGCTGGCCGCATATACTGCTCCTTCCCGAGTTTTTTTTTTTTTGTTTCCTCTATCGCCGCAACATTTTATAGGTGGGCGACGAACTGTTGCTGGGCGCACGCATAACAGGTTCAGTAGAGTCCTCGTCACAATTAGCATTCATTTCTGGTATCATGGCTACCTACAATATCGGCGATGGTGTCCACGTCTGGAAGCTCGTCCGTGGTCTCAATGTCGTCGTTGTCTGCAGACACAATACCATTTGCTTCTGTCTCATCACAGGTGGCTCCCAAAAATTCGGACAATTGGTTCCACAATATAAAGAACTTGCGCCATTTTCCCTGGGAATGCAGACACTGCAGAGTGTCGGAAGCAGTTCTGGACGGTTTCTTTTTCGATGCCGTTCCAGTAGACATAGAAACGGCACCTAGAAGATGAAAGATGGACCTTAGGCCCTCCAGAAAGCGCTTTCTGTAACCAGCTTTTACCGCTCAAATTCTCCGGAGCACTGACGTAGGTTCAGCGGCAGGAAGTGAAATGCAGTGCTGCTAAAGCTGACACCTGCAGTGGTACGCAGAACAGTTGTCGATTAGCTAGCAGGCAGACTTTGCGATCTGCCAGGTCCTTATCTCTGTACCTTATCTCAGGTCCTCAGGTATCTCAGGTATCAGGTCCTTATCTCAGTACCTCAGCCACTTGCCAAAACCCTCACTTGCCATCCACGCTTTTCCCTCGATCTAGCTGTTGGCCATTGGAGCCGCAAAAAACGTTAAGCAAGCGCCGAGGGCGGAGACGCGTTTGCGATTAGGAGTGGTCGAGGATTCATAGGTATACCCGGATACGTTGGTGGCGAGTAACACCGATATCCTAGCCTTGTTCCGCTTCCCACCGTGGGATTTGCCATCACAACACGCCAGCGTCCCAGTTGTAAGCATCTGCCAAAGCAACGCTGCAAATTTCCTCTGCGTTGAAGATATCGCGGCGGTGTTGGTTTGCAGTGATGTCACGTCAAGTTTTTTCTAACCACTTGTTCTCGATGTCAACGTCTACGGTATGACTCTCACCAGTGACTACGTTGCCGACAACTTCGTAGCACTCTTCTAGGCCCTGCACCCATCCGAGCCATCCAGACAATCGGGTCTCTGCGGAATAAAAGCAAAGCGTCTTGCCCTCTGCACAGTCATGCATGGCCCGGCATAAGGAATGTTCCATGATCGCACACCCAGGAACCACTTGTGCGCAGCCGTCTCAACGTCATGCGCAGCCGTGCATACACGTCTTGCATCACGAACGCCGTGCCTTTCCTCTGCCTCAGCCCTAACGTCAGCCTTGCCCTTTATAGAATGGTACTCAGTGTGCTTCTTGGGATCTTGTGCGCTGCGTCGACTTAACACTTCTCGCCTCGTTCGACTCTCTTGCCAATTTCTAGCTTCGGGGAGAAAAAAGAGGCTCTGCCGCTCCACGGCAGGCATCCTGAATTATCCAAGGCGACCAAAGCATGCAAATTTAGCCAATAGCTCCCCAACACATCGCATGTGCGACCTGAGTGGTTCCACTGAACCAACCGGCGCTGAAATCCGCGTCGTCGATGGTCAGCGCGCAGCACTCGTAGTGTCATGCAGGAAAGTTGACGTCGCAGGTATATTGAGCGGAAGCCCGCTTTCGGAGTCGATCGGCACTGTATGAAGATCGATCTAGAAGATATGACTGTTATACGATGTAACTGTACTTTTTGCTACGCACTTACACTGTAGCTTTACAGTGCTAAAAAATAGTTCTATAAGCAGGGTAATGTGATGTAACCGAGTGCGATAGAGTCGGATTCGAGAGTACTGATTGTGAGTGGAGGAGACTCCTTTGCCACAACTGTCGTGTTAAAGCGCTCTCTGACAAGTTAATGGCTATGAAGTACCACATGAAAATTGCAGTGATGTCGCTGTATCTAATACTTCGTCACATGCCTGGCAGTGAGGCCATGGCGCAAAACTAACTTGCTATCAGAATAAGGTGGATATGCTTTTAGGCCTACTCCATACCCGTCCACGCCAGTCCATCCTGCCCGTTTCTCTGTTTGAGCTCGCGCCGTCAATACTTATCGATGAACCGCTTGACGTGCGGACCCGAAAAGAAGAGCCGTGAACGGCGAAAGTCGCGGCATCCGCGTAACCCGCACTCGCATTCGAACGACATGTCAGCATTTTTTTTCCCCTTCCGCTCCATAGTTCCCACCATCACTCAGCCGGGCCACGCCACGAGGAAGCGGCAGGTTCGCCTTTCCTACAAGCCAGCCCTCACGTCTCGCAAAGATGGAAGCAGCGGTCATTTTTCACGTCCCTCGTTCGCCACACAAGCAGAGCGGGTCGCGGAAATTCCGGCTCTCGCGGTTTCGCGCCGCAGCCAGCGTCTCGTCCCGAGAGCGAAAGCGCTGATGAATTGACGGAGGAGCGGGCGCCGCTGACGCCGGGCGTCCATTAGTCTGCCAGTTTCCGCGCCACTGGCTCCCCAGTCAGCGCTGCAAGCTGAAACAACTCCGTTCGCCAACTGCCGGCTTGCCTGTCACGTAGATTGTTAGGCCAACGATGGAGGAGAAGATGAGGGGGCGGGCTGCTGGCAGCGGAGGAAGACGAACATGAAAAACTCGAGAACTCGGGGCAAGCAAACAGCCTCAAAAAAAGGGGGGGTTGCGCGAGTGGTCTTACGCAGCGGTCGGCCGCCCTCCACCCGCCCGTGTCGCTCCTTCGTCGTCCCGTTGTACTTTGCGGACAGATCCCGAAATAGCGACACGGACGCCTTGTTACGCGACCAAAAGAGAACGGCGGAGGAAAGTGAGCGCGTTGGAGGAAGTCTTTACCGCACGCCCGGCGGTGACGCCAATAACCCATGCATCATTGACTCCGTTGGCGGCGTCTGGCCTGCCTGCTGCCTGCCGTCTAGCCTGGCACAATTACTCCGCCGCTCCCGCCGGCCCGGGTGACAAATTATCGCCCACGAAGAGAAAGTTCCGCACGCGCGTGTGCATAAATAAACACGCGCTCCTTGGACGATCCCAGCGTGCTCCGCCAGACAGGGATTTTATATATAGGCGTGCGCGCTAGCTGCAACGTGGAATTCGCATCCCATCTACGATCTCGCGCACGCGCTAATGCGCGGTGGCCAGCAATGCGGGCGAGAACTCCCCGGTTAATAACGGCGCGCTAATTGCAGCTGACGCCAGGATCGAAGCCCAAGGGCGTTAGCCTCTGTCGTTCACTTTCTTTTTCTTTTTACACACAAATGTGCCTAACGCATCGTCATACCATGCCCCGTTTGTCTAGATCGTATTTGTGGTTGGAATGGTTTTTTTCATGTCCGTTAGTGGGTTCGTACCGTTATGCATAAGCGTTGAGGCAACGTTCGCGGCTGCACAGATGGCACACTGCGAAGCCTCCCAGAGAAATAAAAGAAGTAAAGAATATCGCGTTGTCTCTTTCACCCGCTGCAGTGACTCAGTGGTTACGGCGTTCGGCCGCAGAGCCCAAGGTCGCGGCATCGAACTCCGACCGCTGCGGGCGCCGCATTTATATAGAACCGAAGAGTAATAAAACGCCGTGGACAGTGCAATGTCAGCGAACGTTAAAAGAGCACCAGATGGCCTAAATATAGTACCGGAGCCGCGAAGCCGCCAATGACCACGCCCGAGGTCTTCTCAGCAGGGCGGCGGTGGTGTCGGAGTCGGGCTCTTCCCGGGAGCGCATGCACTTCTTCAGTGAGCTGACCCACACATATCGCGCCGAACGCCAGATATACCCCACCCCACCAATCCTTTGACAATTACCACCACATTCTACGGCACCGCCTCCAGACCACTCCCTTCCCTCCCTCTATGTTCTCTCCCGCATCCACCGGGGAGCATACACACCCTCCTGTACCCAGTGCACCGGAGCCCTCCACCTCCGGCCCCTTCCATAGCCTGTGTGCAATACTTCGCGATGGTAAGCCTAACATAACAAGTATCTTCTTTTCCCTGCTTGCTTTTTGAGCTTCGAACTGCATTATTTGGGCCTCAACAAGAATATTGTTGTTATAAACAGTACCCCCAATTGGAGGTCACGTGGTACATCACTCCTCGGAGTGGTCACGTGGCCAAGCCCATGGGCCACAAACACGCAGCAGACAGAACACGAAACAAACGCTCTCAGAACTCGGCCATAAAACGTGCTTCGCAGGGGTTGAATCGCAAGAAACACTACCTCCAGGCAGACGACGCTAGATACAGCGGCATGATCGGCGCGCATGCTCGTTCCCCCTCCCGATTTCCGCTCTGCTACGCCTCGGCACCGGGCAGTCGACGTTCGCGCGTTCATGTTAAATAATATAGGGAGAGTTCCCTGTGGCGTCTTGTCCATTATTCTCTTTCTGTCAGATTATCCGCCATCCAAATGATTAATGAAATACTTTCGTGCTGTAACAGCGCAAAAAAAAATAAGCAAAAGAAGAAACGAGTACACGTATTCCCCGAGCACTGCTGGCTGCTTTCGTGCCCGTACCCATACATATTGCGCTAGAGCACGCGCGTACAAATGTGCAGGAGCACGAAAACCCTTAGGCACACTCTAATGTTCGCTCGCATTTTCTGCGTAGACCTGCCGGAACACGTGCGAGCTCGCCTGCACACACGCAAACATGTACACACGCCTACTTGCTTGCTTATGTTGTCGCACTATAGGGGTACTATGCTTTGTGAATGTCAGGGCCTAAGCGACCTCAGCACTTATACGGCACTTCACAGGAACGGTACAAGTCATTGTATCATGCTGCATCAACACCTAATCACTCTGTATTGTGAAAGCGCTCTACCACGAGCGAGGCCTGCTTCGCCACTGCACGTGACGCTTGCAAGGCCGTAGGACCGCCCACCTTTCGAGAGGCCGTATTAATATTGGCGGGGCAACGCCTATGCAGATAAGATAGCGTCGACAGCGTTGATTAACGGATTGCGGGGAGCGCGGCGTTCGTCAGCATGAGCCCAAATTACCGCGAACCGGAAACCAGCTTCGCGCACCTCGCAGCGACGGGCACGCCATCCTTCATTACTCCATCATTCCGCGCTTCGTCCATCCAGATACAGCGACGCACGTCGGGCAAGCGACGGGAGAGGGCGGTTGCTGCGCGGTCATTATAGAACATGCGCGAGCTGGACGGGTCTCATTCGCTCCAATTACGCTAGCGCCGATGGACAGGATGTCGCCCGTTATTTGCTTGCGCTTTGACTGACTGGGTTGGCTATGGTGTTAATTCCTTCCTCGTGCCTTCTTCCGTCATGTCGCATTTCTTATTGTAATTTTTTTTGTAGAGAGCGCAGATACTGTTCGCGCCGCCTATTGTTCTCTTGCACTGGTGGTGTATAAACGCCGAGCAGCCTAAATTCTTCTTCTAATGGGAAAAAAAGCGCCAAAAACCAGCTGATCTACTTCTTCGATGAACTGAATGTTGGATTATGCACACACTGCGGTGGTCTGTCAACAGCACCGCTATCCGACGGTTTTCATTAGGGAGTTTTAGTACAGCGTGATAAAGCTCCAGGGGAAGCTATATCTGTTCATGAGCAGCTGGCTTCTATAGTGGCGCACACCTGGCACTGAACAGGCGCATCAGGGTCCCCGCGTAAGCGGATGAGCGTAGCAGAACGGAAATCGTGCTGTGCTAAAACTCTCTACTAGCTCTTAGTGCACTAACCCTAGCGAAAATTTTAGCGCTCTAGATTGAAGTGGTGGTGCGGGGTGGCGTGACTGCGAGGAAAGGAAAGGCGCAGCCACTGTCTCACCCACAGTGGACACCTGTTCCGCGCCGTGAGGCAATAGTGAAGGAAGTGGCAAAAGTATGGAGAGGGAGAGTCACCGTGATGGAGGGATCCGGATTACTTTAGGTGAAATGCGGCCGCACTACCTTCACACCAAATGACGTTTATTAACGAAACGCGTTCAGATGTAGGAACCAGACCTGCCGGGCCACACAAGTGCGGGTCGGCGCAGTGTACGCACGCGCTGCGGTCGAGTTTTGCCTGAGGCAATCAACTCTATTATCCGAGAGTTCTCACAAATCGGTCCACAAAGTGCTCTTAGTCTGCTATAACTTGAGCAAGTACTAAATGCTCCAAAAAGCCTTTCGATGATGCATCTTCCAGATACGAATGATGCGTCTGCGTGAGGAGCTGGGCATACTTCAGTGTAGAGTATTCCCAGGCCCTTCTGCGGATGCCTACGCTATTAGTGTTTTGCAAACGACGAAAAATGCGTTTTCCTCCAGAGACCAGCTTTCCTTTTTGGCCCCTTTACAAGTACGTGCCTCGATCCGCCACGGTGGCTCAGTGGCTTCGGCTTTCGGCCACTTCCCAAGGTCGCGAGATCGAATACCGGTCGCAGTGGTTTATGTTAGCCTGGCCACGTTCACATCGTGCGCCGACATCGCACAGATGTGCAAGAACTCGAAGTGGTTAAGTTAATCCGGAGCCCTCCACTACTACGTCCTTCACAGCCTTTGTGTGGCTTCGGGAGGTTGAACCCCACGTACCACATAACATACCATATGCGCCCTGTCAGCAAGCGCCAGATGATATTTCGCACAGTCCAGTCCATTTCCTTTGATCGGGAGAGGCCACCGCTAACAGCTGTAACTCCACGCCACTCCACTCCACACAAACAACTAGTTCGTCATTCAGATTAATCCGGCTCCCCTGCTTTTTAAAGAAGACCCAATGATGAAGATTATGCATGTCTTGCACAGTAGCTACCTTTCGAAAACAAATATTAGTTCGTCTCTTCCTAAACGTTGTCCATAACATAACGAGCTTTCTCGGCAGCGCTAGTCAGCGGGACGTACAACAAGAAGCGCCGTGTTTGTCTGTTCTTGTTCTATGTACTGCCGTTTAGAGCAGTTGAAAAAAAGCTCGTTATGGTTTTTACGACTCACCCAGTCCGGCGTTCTCCTTCATAACCCCCGGCTCCGAGATATGCATCAGTACATCCAATTTTGCCTTCCACAGCATTTACCGCTTCGAGCATTGAAATAGAAATTGAGCATTGAAAAATTGGTCAGTTACTAGCCTTCTTCTCTTCCCTCTCCATTCCGCACGATGCTATACAGTAAGCAGATTCCTCTCAGTGTATAGCGTCGTATAGCCGAACGGTATACGCAAGCATTATTTCTTCATCGCGCCGCTGGCAGGAGTGGTATCTTTCCTCTCCCATTCGACCGCAAGGCTTTAGTGTGGTGTCTAGTAACTACACCGTGACTATGGGATTAATGGTTGAGCATGGGGCAGAATTCTGGCTTGGAGTACGTGATAACTTCGACCTAAACGCCAAGAAACCGTAGCTTCGATGAAAGGCCTACGTAACAAAAGAAGACCAGCGCACGTGCACAAGGCCCGCAGCAACTCAAGCGTCCTTCTTGCGTCGTCTTCGCTAAAATAAGCAGAAACCTTCGAGAAATGCGGGGGTGGGGGGGGGGGGGGGGGTGGGGGGGGGGCGATGAAGAATGCGCAGTAACGCAAGCAGATGGCGACGCATGTGTAAGCGCAGCAGCAATCAAACCGCGGGACCTTTCTGCCGATAGTCACGCGCGCCAACACCCGGCAGACGTCTTTCGAGGCATACCTCAGATTCCGCCTTTGTTGTCGCGTCCCCGGATGCGATCACGTTCCGTAACACAACACGGGGCGTGCGGCTGTTCCCGCTGTCGCTACGGGCTCCAGCCATCGCTCTCAGGGCCACACTGTACGGTTCCTGCGCCCATTTACATTCAAATGGCTCCCACGATGGCGCAGAATGGGCCCCCGGGGCGCAGCCATCGGTTAGCTGTCGCCTTCAGACACGGCCAGCGCGCACGCGTTGTGGGGCACCACATCGCGCCACCACAGTGGGACGCCGCGTGAGTAAGGATTGTTCCTTTCTCTCGCTTTAAGGCACGCTGGTCTGCTCGGCAAGGGCGCCCACTAGCGAGCGTATATGACCGCGTGTGATGGTGATGGAACCCTGCCGACCTGCCGCGATAGGTGAGCGGCTGTGGCGTTCCGTTGCTCGGCTCGAGGGTGCAGGTTCGATTCCGGACTCCAACGCCCACGCATTTCGACGAAGACGAAATGCGAAAACATTCGTGAGCCCGGATTTCTGCGCAGGCTATAGAGCACCGCGAGTCGCTGAAATTAACCCGAAGCCCTCCACTCTGCCTCGCCTCACAGGTTAGACGTAGCTTTGACACACAAAAATGCATTGCTTGAGAAAGCGTAGCACAGCCTCGAGTACAAAGCGAGAGCGCCACAAGCCTCTGCTGATGGACAAGCTTCCGTCGCGTAAGTCCGGTCTGGCGGAACGCTTGGATCGCGCTTCAATAACGGAAATAAGTAAAAAAAAATTACATACATTGACAAATTGCCGACTACGTTTATCTATCGCCAAGGTTGGTGGTTTGAAAGTGAGCGCTTTACCACTACGCTGAGTCTATTCTAGTGACGCTCCCTGAAAATATATGTGCGAATGTCTGGGCAGAAGTGGCGTGATCGTGGAGCTTGCACGTGTCAGGATCTTGGGGCTAGAGGGTCGCCTCTTCAGATTAACTGGTGAACTCAGCACAGCACTAATGCTAAAAGCAGGGGTGCGTGAATGGCATGCACGCATGTTTAAAGCATTGGCCTGGAGGAAGCAAGCGGTGTGGCACTGCAAAGCCTAGCAGCCGAACCGAATGCGAGTAGCGTAGGTTTGCTAGAATACGAATAATGCAGCTAGAAACAGAATCAAATACCAAACGAATACTTATACGAATATGCGGTACTTTCGTGTATATTTGAACGGAACGAATAATCGTGCGCGAGACACCGCTTATCGCGAGCGGCGGTACCTTATGTAATTATAACTGCGGCCGTCAAAAAGCGCAACACTGATCTGCACTGGGGTGTATGCAAGACGAAGCCAGCATATTCACTATGTGACCACCGAGTCATACACATGAGAAAATTGCCTCTTGCAGCTGGTGACAACAGGGAATAATCTAGCGCCACATTACGTATGAATCATGGATTCTGTGTCCAGGAATCAAGGCAGCGTTTGCTGAACCTGCCTGAGCCCTGCGGCATCACCCAATCTTGGAGGCCATGCAGGATCATTATGAATGCCGCCACACCATGTGGACCGCGGCATGGCGCTGAACGCTCCATACGGCTTCACACGATAGCGGAAGCACCGCGTAGGAGTGGACCCTGTTTTTGAAACAGTAGCAGAAGTCCGTGCTGTCCCACTTTTCTGAGGGATATCAGGGTTTTCGATGTGGCCTATCCGCGGTTACGCAACTACTACACACTGTACTAATGATCTCATGGCAAGTTTGGATGTGGGTGGGAAAATCGATATACTGCTCCACTACTTCAAAAAGACATTTGATCGCGTCTTTCACAAAACGTTAATGGCGAAGTTAAAAAGTGTATTACAAAATGAACAAATTTTGAGCTGGCTTGATTCTCACTTATCAAATCGAAAACAGTATGTCTGTATAGAAAACTCTTAATTCCTTATCTGCCCCCGTATTATCGGGAGTACCGGAAGGTTCTTTTCTTGGACCTCTTCTCTTCCTGATTTTCTTTTCCTCTGTGCAATGCCATATCTTCCCTGATGACTGTATCATGTACCAGAGCGCCGAATTTGTGCAAGATCAGACTGCCTTACGTGATTACGTTTCTGCCAATCTTGACGTATGAACCTAAACGTCTCAAAAAGTGCTCATATGAGGGCTACAAGAAAGAAAAAACCGTTATTGTACACTTACAAAGTTAATAATGCAGTGTTAAGTGGGTTGGCAATTTTAAATATCTGGGCGTTATAACTGACTCCAAGTTAACGTGGAACGCGCAAGTTTAATATGCTATTTCGGCGTCACTAAAAAAGCTGTTTTATTCAAACACCTCATGAAGCACTGCACTAGTGCGGCACAACTTACAGCCTTCACGATGCTCGTTAGGCCATTGCTTGACAACGCTGACACTGTGTGGGGCCCTCCATACTAAGAAAAATATAAACCACATCGTAAAAGGAATAAAATGGCGCTAGAAAACGAGGACCAGAACACGCAAAAGACACGACAAGCCCCAACGGCTCTGGTCCTTGTTTTCTTGCGCCATTTTATTCCTTTTACGATGTTTGCTCACCAACTTGCTCAAACTAAAGTCTTGCCATAGCAGCAAAATAAACCACATGAAGGGGGTACAAAAGAAAACACTTAGATTTATCTATAATGGTTACGGTAGAAGTAGCTCTGCTTCAGACCTTAGAATACGAGCTGGGCTCCCGACACTAGAAATGCGCTGTAAACTACACCTCCTACAAATGACCTACATTCTTGTCAATAACCACGTAAAAATTAAATTCCACATTTATATGCATTTTCATGAATCCAGGAAAACGAGAGGCAAGCACAGCAGGACAATCATGATGCCGCAGGTTAAAGCTAACGCCTACCGCTTTTCATTCTTTCCTAGAACTACAGCCGAGTGGAACGCCTTACTATATGAAATTGCTAACACGCCTTCTGCTGAATCTTTTGTAACGGCCGTGTCAGCTTATCTATGATGCAGCAAGTATTTCTTTGCAATGCTTTTTCCTTTGCCATCGGCCTTTGTAAGTGTAGATCCTTTTTCTCTTCGCTTATTCTCCATTGCTGATTGCCAATCACATGTTTTGTTTCCCTGCCGCTGTTAAGTGCAACTCGGCAATGCTTCAAGAACAATGTATCCGCTCCTGCTTTGACTTCCATGAGGCAGTTGGCAGTAGTAAAAAAAAAAAAAAAACGCATCCAGCCACGTTCAAGGTTCGCGGCACGGCCAACAATTCTAAAACTATTCGAAAACTTGAAAACATAGTCGATTCGTATTCAGCGATTTTGAAAATGCACTATTTGATTCGTTCAGCAAACCGAACAGGAGGGTATTCGATTCCCTATTCGTACTTTTGCGTCTCTCATAGCCTTAGTCGCTTTGGGACGTTAAACCCCATAAACCAAACCTATTCGTACTTTTAAAATTTGCACACACCTTTAGCAATAAGTATATACGTCAGTGTCCCTGGTGAGTACCGCTCAGAGAGCGAGGAAAGAGAATTGTTTTCGAATGTAAAATGCTTGTAGAAAGCTGCGGCCAGTGCAAGCAAGAAGGATCGTACAAGAAACCTCGATAGTCTGCGTTCATGATGTGAAGTAGGCTGCGTTTTGACTAAGCTGACCTATACGCGTATTAGGATCCCCGTATAACTATCCTACTGACAAATGCCTTAAAGATTTCCTACTTCTTTTGCAGCGGAGATGGCTGAAGGAGCTGTTCTGACTGACAGTCTTACCCCTCTGACCAATGGTCGCCACGGCAGCAACGTGCGGAGAGGTTGAAACACAAACACAGCTCTCTTTGAAGGCATTTTGCCGGCAGTGTAAGGCCCGTTACCAGACGTCAGTGGTTTATAATTCGAGTCTGCTTAACAGACGAGTTTATACGCATTACACACAAGCCGCGCAGCGGCGCCCCGGGCTTCAGATTGTCCAACCGGTGCTTAGGTCTTGCGATACTGTCCACAGCTGTGTGATAATGTACGCTCAGTCGCGGCCATTTCGACTGGCAGTCATATGCAGAACTTTTCACCGCCGCAGAGCTCTCAACTTCGTGAAGGAAGCTGCGATCATATCTTGCACCATGCAGAGCACTATTCAACAGTAGACCTGAAGCTATCCGACCACTGCTCCTTCGTTTTGAAGAAAAGTGCCACAACTTAGGTATGTGAGACGTGTTTCTGTAAACTGCCCCAAATTAATCAAGATCGTGTAATAACATACCGCATGCGCATGTTTTCTTGACGCCCTGCCTTAAAAAGCAGCTTTTTTTTTTTTCCAATAAACACAGTTGCAAGTTCAGCGCCGTATGTGTCTCCTCTCCGTTCTTGTCCTGTGTCCTTGCGCTGTTTTATTACACGATGCATAACCAACTCACCCAAAGTGCCATTTTACTACGAATCAAGATCCACTGCCACCATGGTGCTACCTTCCCACTGTATGTGACTTTACGTTAGCACACTTTCACAAAAAGCAAACACCACGTGAGCCAGGAAGCCACTGGTCAACATCTCACTCACCCAACCACCTTTGAGATGAATCTTAACAAAGTACCCTCTCCATGCAGCATGCATCAATTTTTATCGCTGAATATTATGCCATCTCTGTAGCTCTAGACAATAAGTGAGAGCACCAAAATAGTGTTTTCTACATTGATTCACTGATTGTACTAATGACACTACACTTCAAAAATACATAATATAGCAAAGGTCACGATAGGTTGGCATAATAAAATTTTGCTGGGTTCCAAACCATGCCGGAGTAGATGACAACGAGAGAGCAGATGCATGTACTGCACGGGTTCGCAACGGTAAAAATAATGCACCCCATATATGAATTACACGAAGCACGGCAAATTGAGGAATCAATGGCAGGCTGCGTGGGATAATGAAGTGAACGATAAACTACATCTTGTAAAGCCCGTGTTGTCTGAATGGGAATCATGAGGACATCAAGAACGTTTTATCGAAGAGACAGGCCGCCTTCGCATTGGACATCTACACCTCACACACAACTTCTTACTGAGGAAACAAGACAAGCCTCTCTGTGAAGTATTGGTAGGCGATGTCACAGTAAATCGTATTTTATTCTCATGCACAAAACTCGAAGACGTAAGGAAAAACTATTTTATTTCATTATGCAAAGAACGCATCCCTTTTCGCTCATTGTAACCAATTTTTAAACAAACTGTAGATTTCTTAAAATGCAGTCGATTTAACAAAATAAACAGCATTTAAGCCTGTGTTTGGAGCCTTAAAACCCGATACAACTAACTATAAATATCCACATATCGCGTGTCGCGACTCATACTGGGCACGGCAGTGCACGTACAGAGTTGTTCAAAAGTGTCCAGGCCACAGCACTTGCTCCCGTGGAACTAGAATGGTTCTCAGGGATGAGGATGAGACTTCTCACCGGGCAGAAGTGGATTTTGAACTTCGGGGGTGTCGTAAATGCACCACTACACCGCCCAAAAAAGACCCCATGGCCGGAAGCTTTCGACCAACACTTGCATATGCGATCAGGCAAGGCTTCAATGAGAAGAAAATTAGATGAAATGGTACCGATTGCAGCGTTATAAGTAGTGATCTCGAAAATGGTTTGTCTACTGAAACACATCGCATGCACTCCGCGCTAAACCCAACGCGGCACCCCGACCGACTCGCATCTTTCTCAGACCCAGTGTGACAGCGAGAAAGCTGGGCAGGAAAACCCAGCAGCGGGAGTAAAACGCTACGACCAGCGGACCGCATTATCCGGAAAAGAGATAGATTGCTCTCGGCAAAGAAGGATTCGTGGGCCGACCCAGTCAACGGCGGACACACGCCTCACGTCCCTTGTACACACAGAGACAGCGCGGCAAAGAAAATCGGAGAAGGTAGGAAGAAGCAAAGAAAAAGAAAAGCAGGCAGTGAGACAAGTGTAGCACAGAGTATTGCGCTACGCTCGGCTCGAACGGCGGGAACAAAGAAAGCGCGGTGAGCCGCGAAGACGCCACAGTGAGAAACGAGCCCCCTAAACATTTGCACCCGCACGAACAAAGGCTTCCGAGACGGGAGAAACAGCCCGGCAGCAGTCCTTCAATCAGCGACGGGTCCGCCCGCCACTCTCCAGCAACACCTCGCATTTCGGGCGTCAGAGAGCTAAGCCGTCAGGCGTGCGTGAATAGAGCTCAGATTTTAAAACCAGACCAGGAGGAGGCAAGACAGAAAGTCAGACGTGCAACGGTAGTGGCATCTCTATTGAAAGTAGCACTGTTTTTTTTTTTTTCTGTCTACATCGTTGACACGTGGCGCCGAGCGGGCAACGTAACTGTTCCAGTCAGCCCAGCCACGGAACTGTTTTTTTTTTCCCCTCTCTTCTTGTTTTTCCTTTTCCGGTTCTTTCGACAGCGCTTCTTTTTCGTGCCCTCCTTCCACCGAAAGCAGAGTGGGGGAAAAAAAGCTAACTGAACTGGAGAAACCCAGGGAGGAGGAAGGAGTGTGGGTGCAGCGGTTAAGGCACTGCAGGCAACAAGCTACGTTACACGAGTAGTGGTGCTAGCTCCTAGCAGTACTATTAAACGGTCTGCGGTTATTTCATCACAGCCGCCATATTCGAGCAGTACGGCCGCGAAGCGGATCATTCGTCTAATCCGCTCATCGTACACGTCACCGTGGAAGACTCGACTAGGGAAACTTTCAAGGCGCCCAAGGCATTAAGGCGCCAGCGCATTCCACAAGTTGTTAGAGTCTTTATAATAGGCAACTTTTTTTTTTTTCATTTAAGAAAACATTGTACGGAAACCGTGTCTGAGGGATACTAAGAACACTACACTTACACAAGGACAGACTGAAAAACGAAGATCGAATGCGCTTCTTTTGTCTGTCGTTCCTTGTGTACATCTTTTGTTCTTAGTACTAGTAAGGCGTGGTTTATTTTATTTTATTTGGAGCATTCTTTTAACGAAGCAAAGTCGCTTCCAGAGTTGAAACAGTGTCGTATAGATGTTCGTTATAGTCCCGCGTCTCGTTAACGGAACGCGTAATATTAACCTAGGCAATCAATAATTTTCCGCGTAAAAAAAAACAACAACCGTGGATAGCAGCAAGTCGAGGATGGAGGAAAACGTTTGACTTAGTTACATATCCATCACCCTCGTCATTTTTGGAGCGCAGCCGAGAACCGTTAGCCATCTTATCACTGTTTCCTTATCTCTGGAAGCACGCACCTTTGTTATGAGACCGGAAACCACCGGCCCGATGCTGTCCGTCTCTAATCATGTGGCTCTTGGAATGCGCTTGACAAAGCTCAGTGGCGATTAGGGACAGTGCAGCTTCCTGTCGCGTACCAACAGGTGCCATGCGACGACTACTGACAGATGCTGTATACTTCATTTCAGGGCCGAAGTTAGAACAATGAGTTCAACTGCTCGGAAACCTCTTTTCTTCCCGCTGGTTTGCATATGCAGGCGTTTATTTGTACTCGGCAGTACAGCCGCAAATAAAGCACACCCTGTGGAAAGTGTTCGTTGGTGAGTAATATGCTGCTACTAATTAGTGAATGCTGAGTATGAGCCAATAATGAATCAGTAATTACCGGTTATGACAACCCCCCCCCCCCCCCCCCCCGCTCTTGCACCTCACGGAGCAGCAGCGTGATACAGATGCTGCAAAGTGCATCGTCAATCACGCATCCAGCAGTTCTGGACAAGCGCATTCTTCAATGGGAAGTTGTTTATGGACGCAGTTGTTTCAGCGTACGATTCGGCTATAACAATCAATGTAACCGCAGGTCTCCCGTTGGCAGGCTTTTTTTTTTTTCGCTATTAACGTTTTTGCGATAATGAAAAACATTCCCCATTCGTTTTCTATGCCAGTCTTAACTACGTACTCTATGCGAACGACAGACAAACTTTAAAAGAAAGATCTTTCTGCGCATCGGAAGAATGAACCATTACCTTCAATATTTCGATAGAAATATCTTACAATATCCCACAGTTGCCTCATAATTGAAACTGATGTCCAAGAATCCTGCAGTTTGTAAATGGCTGCGTCTGAAAACCGTAACTGATCGAGATAACTCGGATACGAGTCGCCCTCAGTAGAGGAAGATGGTGGGCTTAGGGCCGACAACCGTGCGTTAAGAACCCTGAAAATCACGCTTGCATTGTTAGCGCACAATCCCTTAGGAATACAAAAGGCAAATCACGCAATAGGCGTGCTCTCATTTCGCCGCAATACTGCCGTAACAAAACATACCTTTGCCTCTCTCGAGGATCACTACTAAACTTTATTTTCGGGTCTAACCTTTAACTTTGAACCTGTACATTTCAGGGGAATATAACATGCGTGGCTGCGCACTGCATGACGTCGCTCATTCGCAGTGCCTGAAAAAAAAAAAAGAAAAATTGGCACCGTGCCACCGTGTATCGAGCTGTTCTTGGAGGTGCTTTCCAAAAATATCAGGACCAACCTGAAGTATCTCTCAGCTGTCTCTCCCTGTGGTCGCAAGATCGCAACGCCACCTTGAAGCGAATGAGCCGATAGGAGGAAAGGAAGAAGGCAAGGCGGAACTGTGCCCCCAAGCCTCGCGAGCCAGCTGGCATACAAGAGCGGAGCCCCATGTCGCTCCGTTCGCACCGAACGAGCAGCAGGACACGCGCTCCGTACACGGGGAAAAGACGACGCGTTTCACATGCTCGGCCAACTCGGCTGCGCGCGCTCACAAAAGGGGCGACCGGGCCTTACCGGGGCGAATGCGTACAAACAGCCGCAGTCAATGGACTGCGGCCGCGCGGGCAGAGCGAGCGACTCGGAAATCGAAACCCACGAGGAAGCTGCCGCCGCAACAAAAGGAGCGGTGCGAAACAAAGTCGAGCGGCGACGTCGGACACTCGTTCGACAGCGGGCCGAACAATGAGAGGAGCCCGCGCTGGAATGAGGAACCAACTCCGTGGGTCCCCTTCCGCGCTCACTGGCCCGCACCGCAGCGTGGTCGGTCGTGTATAGGTTTGTGGCTATAGCCATGAGCGCCGCCAGCCTCGCTGCTCTTGTGGTGTGAGGAAGGCGACGCGAGTTTCTGGAGAACTTATGAAACACTGCAGTACAAACGTGAAATACGACACAGGGGACAACAGCGAACCAGCGACCGTCCTGCGTGCTCTTCTGCCTCCCGTGATTTACATTGGCACAGGTAAGAAAAACTACCAAAGAATATGTTTAACACCCTATGTATACTCTCCTACACTGAGCAAAAAGAATGCTTTCTTTCTCTGGCACAATGTATAAAAAGCCTAATCCCCAACTATAGATCACCCCTCTCCTTCTGTCAGGTTTTGCGACATCTCGAGCGGAGAGAGAGAGAGAGAAAAAACTTTATTTATCTCGAGTGGAAGCGTCGCCGCCTTCGCAAAGCCTGAGCCGCAGCATCGATTGCGCTATGAATATGGGCCTTCTCTGACAGCGTTCGCTGCTACCTATACGTCGGCGTTTGCAAGCTTCCGATCTGTGCAGCAGGCATTTTGCGCACGCAGTTAGGCTCAGCCACACGGTTCACTGGACGGTATGCAGAGCGCCAGGCGTCGTGAGTCGCCTGTACTGCGTTTTTTCCCGATCGCACGAGATTGAAGGTGTAAAAAAGTGGTCCACGAATCGCCACACCGATTGTGGCCACTTGTGATTGTAAGTTTAACTCGCCTACGGAGCGAGTAAAGCTGCAAAACTTTCTGGCGAGGCGCGCCGTCCGTTCCTCAGCCTCTGCAATTTGGCTGCGGGAACGAGAAATCAATTGATGTCCGAGCATTTCGAAGAACCGCTGGGGCCAGCACCATCGATTCCTTCAATTTTTTTTCGTATTATTATAAAGCACTACTACTGCATCGGGAAAGCTGGCGTTGAAAGCATTCACAACAACAGTCTCACTCACCATTCTCACTCAGTTTCGGGTTAAGGTCGGATATGTACGCATCAGAACCTACACTCAGAAGCTCTTCGCACGCCTTTGTAAAGGATCAGATCATTAGTCTCCGGCTTTTTAGCCATTGCCCCGACGTGACCGGTCACTGCACGTGCTCCTGGGAATCGTGAGTCTACCTCGCGTACGCCCGAACAGCCTTGATTATCGGTTCTCAGATTCTGTCCTCGCGGCTATCGATAAGGGCGTGAGAAAACGCACGGCAAAACGACAGCGGCGTCCGCGGCCCTACTGCTCGCAGCGACTCGCGTCTAGGAGGAGCTTACGCTGAAAAGCAGAACAAGCGGAATGCGGTTCACTCTGCATCAAAAGAAGACAGTTATTTCCTAAAAAGGTGCAGCACAGCGCAACGTTCCGTCCCGTTGTGAAGGTGTAGGTTGCGCAACCACGGGACGAACCACGAAGAAAGACACAGAGACACACCCAAGTTTTATTGAAGTTCCGTCCCGTAGACACCGCGCGGGCGCTTCCGACGCTTCTTCCGTGTTGCGAGCGTGGTCGACAGGGTCACCGGGCGGTGATCGGTCCGGGAACTGCGCTGCCGCGAGGATCGCAGACCCCGCGGACGGAAGCTCCCATCCGCCTCCGTGCGCGCGAGCGCGGACTGCGTAAGCGCTCTGAGGACCGGCGTCCGCGCCCGCAGGGTGGTGCGGGACTGACCGACTGACCGCCGCGGCACCCGGGAACGCATGCGTACACGCCGAACACGTGTTCGGGGACGCGAGCAGGCGCCTCCCGATGCCGGAAGGTTACGACAGCGCGGAAGGAGAGAACAGGGCGGGAGTGTTGGCGCAGCCTCCGACGACCCGCTTTCGCGACGCGGCCGCCGCTCAATGAGCTTTCTCCCTCGCCCGCTTTAGTTGCGGACGACCCTGTCGTGACCCTGGCGAGGAAGGAGCGGAACAAGCGCTGCGCTCTCGCAGATCATCATCCAGGCATGCGGGGACGGAGAGCACGGCCGAACATTAATCGCATATACGAACGAGCCCGGTGGCCGCCGCGCGGTGCATCGCCGGGCTTCCCGTGAGAAAGCGCTCCGCTTTCGCTTGGCCGGCACAAAGCCATGCCCCGTTGAAGGGGGCCTCCCAGCGCGCATTATTAGCGCTCGCCGTGCGACTGCTGCGAGCAGAGAGCACGCGCAGGTGTTCTCATTTGTGCGTAAGCGATGCGCAAGTTAAAAGGGCGCAGAGCCACTGGGCGTGCCGTCGGTGATGGGCAGTGTCTCGAGTCGTTGACAGTCGGCCTACCGCACGCATAGTGAACATCGCATAGTGAACATGCACATCGAACCAGCCATGCTCGGATACATCCAGCGAAGAGACAGCGAGGAGGCAGTTCTCTATTCCCTCCACAGGCGTCGGGTCGTATGCGGGCCCAGTTAGGACGATGAGTCGCGGTGGAATTTTCCAAGTACGCAGCACAGTTAAAAAAAAAAGCGCAGGTTTACCGAAGCGCAGCTGGGCATGTCGTACTGCGAGGTCAGGTGATCAGTCAGTTCGGTAACTACTACTCTTCTTCGTGCATAAATCACTGCTACTGTATTGTACAGAAATTGGTTTCAGGCACCTGGCGGTTTCTATCACGCATCATCTTTCTAGTTCTGAAAAGGCATCCCAGATTAGCGGTTCTAACATACAGGACCACGTGCGTGAAACTCATTCCGCCACTTTCACGGCCTTGGTTATGCTCGAGGCAGTGTCCTTGAGTTCGGTACATAGCACTGACGTTGCACCCCATTGGAGTAAAACCGCTAAGCCGTCGAAACACGAGATTAGGGATTAGATTGCCACAGTGCGATCGTTTCGAGTGTCGTTCGTCCGTTTCACATTCCGCTGCACGACGGCAGCTCGTTTCAGACTCCTTGGAAGTAGCGAGGGAATGTGCCCGAAATTCCTCCTTCCACAGGATGCTTGAAGCAGCTTTGAAGTTTGAAGTTTGAGGTTTATTTTCCTTCAAATAAATGAAAGAGGGAACTGTGACAAAAGGCGGTGAGGCCTGACGAGGTCACAGTTCCCCAATACAGTTCATGTAGCAGTGTGCAGCACATAAATAACAAAATTTAAAGTAATATGACAATAATACATTGGGACAAAAAAAAACATTGCAGCAAGCGACAGTATTTCAATAATAAATAAAACAAAGACAGTGCAACATAAATCATATCAAAGGTAATATATAAACATGGCAGGAGGTCACAAAAGGAAACGCAAAACACACAAACAATTTAACATGAAAACAAGAGATGCTACGCTAAGTAAAACCCAAATTATATTGCGTCAGTGCTGATTAGTAACCTTTTGATGTCTTTTTTAAACTTGTTCTTTGGGAAATCAAACATGACACTTAGAGATGGGTTATTGAGAACGACTGGAATCTGATAATCGAGCTTTTGTTTTCCGTAATTTGTCCTTGTTTTAGGGACCAAGTTTCTGTGTTGCCGAAGGGGGTATTTACTAGGAGGGCGGTTTGGAGGAATGGAATATAAACGATTACGATGGATGTACAGTAACAGGCGAAATATGTAAACATGGTTTGCTTTAAGTAAATTATGCTTATGATAGAGTGGTGATGTTGGTAGGTTTTCCGGCCTACCATGGTAACCCTCAACAGCCCGTAATGCCTTCTTTTGCAAAATCAGTAACTTTTGAAAATTACCTATTGTTGTAGTGCCCCAGACCAGTGCACAATACGACAATTTGGAAAAAAATAGTGCATAGTATATGGACACTTTTAGGGAAACGGGCAAGAGATCGCTGATCCTGTAAAGACAACCAACAGTTTTACTGAGGTCAGTGAGAAGTTTGGAAATGTGTGTGTTCCATGATAAATGTTCATTAAACCAGACACCAAGAAACTTCTGAGTTGTTACCTGTTGCAGTTTTGTATTGGCATATGTAAGGTTAAGAGTGCAATGAACAGGGGCATTAATAGGCCTGAAAATTATGTACCTGGTTTTTGACAAGTTTAAACTAAACTTATTCGCCTGCATCCAACTGTATAATTTTACCAAATAAGTGTTTACGATATTTTCTAATTCTGGCAGAGTACGTGATGTAAAAAAAACATTTGTATCGTCAGCGTACATAACCAAGTCTGGAGAATCAGGTATGCTAGAGATATCGTTAATATACAATAAAAACAAAAGTGGACCTTGTGGGAATCCTGGCTTTCCGCCGTCGCCTTTGCGCGGCTGTGCCGGCCTCTCGCGTTGTTTCTCCTCTTTCCCTTGCTCCCGCCTCAGGCGGTGGAGAGGCGGCTGGGTGACTAATCACTGTCATTTAGCCACAGCTCCGCCCCGGCTCCCCAAGGGCCTTTGCCATTGGCGCCTTTTGGCGGGAATACGGGACCCGCTTTGGGGCGGCCGCGCGACCGTCCGAGCGGGGCCCAGAGAGAGAGATCCCTCCGAGACAGCGTAAGGTGCGTACGCTACTGTTTGTCCCTGCCGGCCTTTGCCGCTCGGACCAGTGCATTTACTCGAGCTCGCCCGCACGTGTCCTCTGACCTGCAGCGGCTCGAGCCTGTCCAGCGGGGTCCAGCGACCTCCGACAGGCGTACCTTGCGTTTATTGCCCACTCTCTCTCGCAACCGGCCCAACGGTCGACACGAGAGAGAGATCACAGCACTGCCGCGGGGACATTCTCCTGCAGCGGCGTGCTAGCGGCGCGCATTGCTCGAGTCGCTTCGTGCGCGCAGCGGAGCCTTGCTCCTCGCGCGCCCCCGGGACGGGGTGACGATTGAGTGTGTGTGTACTGTTGAAGGACGACGTGAATAAACGTCTCCTTGGTGAACTTGGAGGCCTATTTCTTTGCGGCGAATCGCTCTCCTCCCAGCGGAGGTTGAGTGCGCCGCATCGGTGTCCCAGTGGTGTGTGGTGACGGCTGATCAGGGCCCTTGGCTCGCGCGAAGCTCGAACCCGCGGTGGGTGGTGGCCTGTGTCCACTTAGAAACCCACAACCTAATATAGACCCCTGAGGAACCCCTTGGGTTATGTACAAACGGTTCGAGACAAACTTATTCCATTTAACGTACTGTATCCTGTTAGTTTTAGAGCTTTAACGCTCCATCTCGGGTTTCCACCACGGCTGCATGCAAGGAGTGCAAGTCATGCTCGGGGTACAGAGCGCACGCACCTACAGGGCCTGATCAAAAGCCCATATACCCGTTATCGACCAGAGCTGAGTGGCCATCGTATATATAGCATGGACGCGCTCAGCTAACACTGGCCACCGCGGGGTGAAAAATCTGCCACCACCTGACGGGCACCACTTTCCTCTTGACGAGTGCGAAACGCGAAACCCGACTGCTCTATATCATGTTCAGTTCTGCCCGAAATATGTTTGAAAAAAAAGTCCCCAAAAGCAAGGTCAAATGCGAATAGAAAGCAGCGTGAAAGAAAAAAAAACCGTCCGTTTGCGTCAGCAAGTATTCCGCATCCAACCTTTTTGCACTGAGCTCTTCGTGAAGCCACAGCAAGCGTCGGGAAGGAAAGAGAGCAGTTCAGATAAGGCGCTGCATTTGCCTTCGTCCATTTCCGACCAGTGCCCGCATAACAATTAAAAACGCTCTTTTCACCCCATTTAAATTTAAGCAAAAAAAAAAAAATAGCCACCTACAATTTCAACTGCCCGCATAGCCTTACGCTGAGAGGTGTGAACACAAGCGCGCACTTTTTTTTGCTCTCTTTTACCTCCGCAAGTTCGTCGACTTGTGTGCGGTGCAAGCAGCGTTAGCTCCGCGCTCAGCGGTCACCATCCAGGTCGATTCTCCTCGGTATTTCGCTGTCCACAGGGGAGGGCTTCGTGAATGCAGCGTCACGCGTCCTCAGAGTTGAAGTACTATGCACTCGCTCTCGAGTTTCTATTTTTCTGTTCCCTCCTTCGTAGCATGCTCCAAGGACGAGCCATGCGCGCGGCGCTGGCTGTCGGTGAACATCATCTCGCGGAGAGCTTGGAAACTTGCGCTCGCCCCTTGGCAATCCCAAATCGATTTACGACCTTTTTGCAGTTTTCGCCATTTTGGCATTTTTTTTTTTTCAGAACAGGAAGCTGCGCATGCAAATGCTGGAATCGTGAGGGCGACGCCGACATGTGTCCATTCTACGACGCATCATTGCAAAATCGTGACTGATGAGAGGCCGTTGCCGGCGCCTCTCCTCTCCGACTGCTTCAAGAAGCCATAAATGCGGAAACTCGGTTCAAGGCTATTACATGCCGTGTGTGGGTGTGTGAGTGTGTGCCCCATCCGATGAGACTCGCTCTGCCGCGTGGCGGCCAGTTCTTGCAACCACGGTGCTTCTAAATGACAACGAAAAGCGCATTCGCCTCTCCATCTCTTTATTCTTTCGTGTCTCGTCGTGCCTGTCTCCTGTTTTTACGCACAAGCCTGTATACGCTGTTCAGCCGTTTGGGTATATCGCTTTCTCTGTGGCGCTGTAGTAACGACGACGTACGACTCACTTTTTAGGTTTTTTTTCTCCATCGTTCTTAGCCCCGCCCTCCTTGCATTTCTGATTTCATGGCGGTACAAGAATAGACACCTCGACGCTGCAGACTGCCTGGAAAGCGCCCATGTTCCGCTCCCCCCCCCCCCCCCCCCCCCCCCCCCCTTTCCTTTGCAACCGGCGCAGGAGATCATTTTCTGTACACTGGTTTTACGGCCCACTGCCCAGTCGCATGCAAGCGACACGCAGGGACCACGCGTGGCGCCCGCCGGTCATCTCCCCTGCAGCCTGCCTTACGGCGCCCGTTGCATTACGCTTCCAGTCTACGGCGCTCGCCGCGTCGTTAACGTAAAGAGCGACGTCCGGAGACGGACGACCATGTTAGGGGCACGCGAGCAGTGACGCATCGCGCCTGAACAGCTCCACTTCTTTCCGGGGCACGCCTCTCTCGCAAAAGGCAGGTGACTCCGTGTATGCGGGGGGGATTGACTCCGTGTATGCGGGGGGGATAGAGCAATTCACGCGTGACGGTTTGCTTTCTTCTTCCTGTGTGTGCGGTTTTCTTTTAGTTTTTTTCTTTATCTCTCTCGTCCTTGCTATTTTCTGCAGGCCATCGAGCCCAGTGCACCGGTCCCTGCTGGAAACGAAGGCGGGCGCAACTGTGGCACCATTCAGCTCGGAATGTCACCGAAAAAGAGTGCGAATGAGTATAGTAATAACAACAACAGCAACAACAACAAAAGATGATGTAGGATTCTAGGAGGACCATGACTTTACGTGACAAGAGGAAGCAATTGGAACGTGAAGGGGCTGCACAATGCTGCTTCGTGCCCATGCCGAAAGCTCGGAACCATCGCACCAAAAGCGTGGTTCCGCTTTTCGTAGAGAGATGGCCACTTGTGGTCCCGATGTCTGCTTATCCGTGGTTCTTTAAAAGATCGGACTCTGGAACTCCTGGAATATTTTTTCTAATGATAGTAAAAAAACAGTGCTGAAAGACGACCACTTAATGCTATCCGGCTCGACCTCTATGCAGATGCCGGCCTAGCTATGTCGATTGAAACGAAACTGCGATAACATGGCCCCAATAAAATGTGTATCGCATATTGGTTTCCCTGAGTGGCCGCCCGACTTGCACAAAGATAACGATTTCGCACGCACGACCTATAGGCCTCGTGCTGCGAATTGTTGGGCGCCAAACTATCCTTCTACACATTCAGGAGCGTACTATATGGCATTTTCAATAGGTTTCTCCCGGCGAAACACACTGAACTGCCATGCTTAGTGTTATTAGGTAGTGCCGTCGCCTCAGTATTAAGGAGGGATTTCTGGTGATTAAACTTCTATAATAACTACTCCTACTTTGTTTTTACGTGACCACGGCGTCCTCGAACGCTTTTTGAAGAAAAAGCTACAGAGACTGCGAAGAACTTCCAGCCATTTGCTCTGCTACCGTCCAAGGTCACTAAACGGGCAGGGTTCCTCCGGGGCGAGCTGAATTTGCAGAGCGTGGCTAAACAGGTTTCCACAGATGGATTAAGGAACTTTTTTTCGCGCCAAAATGCACACAGACGCACCATTTCTGGGTGATTGTGACAGAACGAAATAGATGGCTAATGCTCGTCAGCAAGTTTCCCAAAAGGCGCTCGTATGTGCTATGTTTCTTCCCAGTCTCCTCCGTGCTGCAGCGCCGAAGTAGCTTTTTTTCGAATGGATCACCAGCAGAACTCGGCTAAACTTACCTAGAATACGCTATCGGGCGCACAAAATAAATTTTTGTGTCTCGGCGCGGTTAAGGTCAAATCACGGTTGCGGCACTACTGCCTCTGCGACAAGGATAACCCAGGGCTCACGCCACGGTGTCACTGGTACGTAACCGCCACGGTGCAAGTGGTTGCGTAATTTAGCGTAAGTGCGTGTTTCGAATGTTAATCGCGGAAAAAAAAATAACCAAGCGCCAGCATAGGTTTAGAAATTAGTAGCTTTGCAGTTGTGGTACCAAAATTTATTTCTGAGCAACGCATGGTCCGCGTTCTTAAGTCATTCTAATATATGCGAACCGTGGTTAATTAGGACTACATTGCGGTGAAGCACTGTGCTGTCCACTTTCAACTTTAACTTCGGCGTGGCTCTCAGTGGCGCTATCCGCACCGCGAAAAACAAAATAAATGACGCCTACCATAACAGTGCGAGGAGTGACCAGCGCTAGCTGGATCGTGAAATGATTAAACGAATGTCGACGCCTCGGATAATGGTACGTTGATTATGCCATGAGCGGCTTAAAATGAGCGCTATATTATCTCCAAATCTTGCGGGCAGGGACTAGCGGAGCTCATTAGGCTGCGCGTTGGCGGGCAGTGTCTCGAGCGCGGGCTCTTTGTGAGGTGTTGCTTCGTCGACTACGAATCGCTTGCGCTTCATGAAGTTGACGCTGAAGTCCCCAGCAAGGACGACTGGCGCAGTGCGATTGAAGCTTGCAATGAAGGACTTGGCGAATTTGCGGATGCATTCCCGAGAGGTGTTTCTAGGTGCTTGTCGGCGTCTTACCACCGCGCGCCTCATCAGACGACAAAAGCGCGACAACGAAAGCGCGAGCGCGAACGCTCGATGTTGACGCCACCCAACGACAGCGGGGCTACATGCGCTATAACGTCCAGCGTTGTAAAACAAAACGGTTGCTCGCAGAGCTGAATGTTTGACAAAATTCGGAACCCTCTGACTCATTCGCGGCACCTGGGGGAAGGAATACGAAATAATTTCTTTCCCGAGTCGTTGCAGACGCTCACATTCCGCACGGTGCTTATCGTGGAAGTAGGCATCGTCGGGACGCGTTCACTGGGCTAGCGACCGGCAAGGATGGGAGGGAAAGTAAAGATCAGGCGTGTCGATCGAAGCTTCCTTGTCGCTGCTGTTGGGTTTCCACATGTCAGAAGGGAGGAAAAGAAAAAAAAAAGCAGATATGTTGCGGAAGGAATGAAAGAGTGCCCCCCCCCCCCCCCCCCCCCCCTCTTCCAAGCCAAGACATATCTGCTATCGAGCCAACATCAAGGAAGAAGCACAAAGAAAGCGGGACTCCCCTAAAGTAGACGCAACACGGTACGCGGACCACTTTCGGCTGATAGTTCCGTCGAGGAAAGCCGAGAAGGCTGGGCCACTGAACGTCAAGGTGCTTGTTTTTTTTCTTTTTTTTTTCCCAAGCCGGCTCAAAGTCCAGCACATTCTGCAGCGCCAAATCGCTTCTTTCTCGCTGGGTATGCAGCCTCGTCGGACCACTGGAGCGGAGAAGGAACGCATGACTCCTGGCAAACGTGTGCTCATTGTACACAAGGACCACGGAACGGAAAGGTCACAAGGAGAGAGGCGCTATCAGGGGATGCTGCACACGCATTTCAAGCTGTGCCGACAGCGAAAATTAGCCCCCACGAATGGAACGCCGATCTCGCTGCTCATGCGTCTCGGCGGACACTCGTATCGAGTTGGGCGTGTATCAATAGATGAACAGCGTACGGGTGCGCTTTCTTCGCGAGCTCGTTCCAAAGAGGAGCGAGCGTTTATGTAAGGCGAAAAGATGGGGAGTGCGCGCGCATATTGGGGGCCGGCAGCGATCTCGTAGCCAGTCTCCGGTTGCATCGAATGAGATCACCGCGGGCGTGAGCGTGCGTATTCGTATACGTGCGCTGAATGCGACGAGGAGCTGCGGCGGCTGATCGTCGAAACTGCGAGCGCCTCTTCTTCGTCTCACACCGCGCGAAGTTACTCAGACCGAAGTTGCCTGCTGGGAGAGGTGGTTATGATGATGCGTCAATGTAGAACAAAAGAAGGGGCGAAATACGGTTGACGGAAGCCCGAACGAAGCTCCTCCGTTTGTAGAATGGCGAAGTACCTGCAGAGCGACTGAAGTGTATGCGAGACTCCCATGAAGCTGTCCCACACAAGTACTGCACAGTTTCTGCGACCCATTTTTTGCGAGAATTTTTTGAATGCAAAAGCATTACTAGTCCCATTACGAGAAAAGCTGGCGGCGTGTGTGTGTGTGCACTCAAAGACAGTACACAAAATCCCAGCCATGACAAGAAAAATAGCGTGACGACATCAAGCGGCCGTATGACGCACACAGCAGGCCGAGCACCGCCACTTCGGACAATCCTTTACGCATCGTTCTTCTATATGTACTCGCCACAGGCCGACCTCCATGCAGCGCCAGTTTTCCCGACAACATTCGTAACAAAACTGTGACGCAACCGTTTGTCGTGCAGCGTTCGGGTGGTGTCATACGATTTCTTGTTGCATATAGCTCACATGTGCTAGTCAAGTTGGAGGCTAGCTTGCAACAGGGATTCCAACCGAGGACATATCTACATTCAATTATATGCATCCGCAGACTCCTTGCCCCTGCCCTTAAGGCGCGGATGAGGTGTCCACCGAGATGTGACACATTTACTACGCCATTTCCTTTTTTGAAAACCCAGTTTCGTATCAAGATTGTGATGCAACCGTTCGTTGTATAGCGTTCCGGGTAGTGAACGCCCGTGTGCGTGTTTGGGTGGTGTGTGTGTGTGTCTGTGGATGGGTGTCAGTGTATACAGGGACAGTAATGCTTTTGCATTCCCGCACATAAGCAGTCTTAAGAGTCTGTGCCAAATTTTTTTCTTCCATCATTCTATGGCTACGGTGCCGGTAGGGTGGCCAGGCGGCTCCGCTACGGCAATGCAAGCGAGTGGCTTTAGTTTGTTTTGGCTTGTGCATTTTGCCGAGACTCGAAACTGACCATGAGGTAGTTGCGCTTGTCCGCGCGCGTTTCGCAGGTTGCTTTCCACCGCTAGCGGTTCTCGTTAAAGAACAGGGGCCGACATGAAGGTCTACGCTTGCTGTTGGGCTAGTTAGACCTGCATGATCCTTGATGAACCAGCGCTAAAGGACAACGGACAAGTAGAAGGACGACGTAGAGGGAAGCGCTTCTGTCCACATCGTCCTTCTTCTACTTGTCCGTTGTCTTTCTGCGCTGGTTCATCAAGGATCACGAAGGTCTATGGTCCGCTCCCTCGTCCTTATCCTCGACATGCGCATTGTAGCCTCACTGTACGGCAGCGGTTAAATGGCCATACTTCACTGTGCAGCCGCTCAAGTGCGAAATAAGCAGGCCAATGGACGCGGCTAAACCAGGGCGTGAAAACGCGAGCAGGACTTTCCAGCCCAGAAGACGGACAACAGTGGCGCCAAGAAGCGAAATGCAGCAAAGCGCATGTTTGCACGCGCTGTTTGCTCATTTAACAATTAACACGCTTAGCGGCAGGACTGCTGGAAGTCGCGGCGCGCGACGCTGGCGGGTAAACTGGAGGGCGCGCAAGGCAGCGCCCCGCCGCGCCATCCGTGCGAACTGGGCTGTGACGCACAAGCGCGGTCCGAGAATGAGGAGCGGTGCTGCTAAGCTCTGCCTCGCGCCTCCCAACCTCACGCGAAGCGGGCGCGCGTGACCGCTCGCTGATGCTTGTTAGGCAGCGCGCACTGAGTACGCACTGAGCTGGAGCATATGGCACTGCGGGACGTCGGGCCACGATCCGGCAAACAATCGCCGATTGCGGTCTCCCTGCGTCATTTCCGCTGGCAGAACATCGCCGTTCCAGGCGCCAGCAGCGTCATGAGACGGCGTAACGGCTCGTTACCGAGCGGCGCGGAGAACAAATTGAGGCTGGCATGTATCGATGAGGTATTATACCGCGTTGTAATGACAGAAGAAGCTAATTTCAAGCTTGAACAGGCCAATAAAATGAAATAAACGTGTTGCCATTACCGGTCGATTTCGCAAGTAAGCTGCGGTGGTGCGCCGATAGCCTTTTGCGCGCGGACCTCTGAGGCAGCACCACCAAAACAATGATCGGTGTCATTATCAGTGCAGATGTCACGAGTTTGAATCCAATGCCAGCAAAATATCGAAATCTAATTTATTCGGAGGTAAATGCTCCTTCTGCTGCCGGGCAAACATCAACAAAGTCCCTCCATAATCTATTTTTACTAACAACAAAAGTTATACGACATTGTCCTCAGCGCCCTTTTCACATTAACCGTCATCCAGACAGTAATTTGCGACGTGATAGTCAAGGCGGTTTCATGCAGCTGCAGTGACCCGTACACAGTCGAGTGACGCATGCGCATAGTCTACAAGTCTGGAGGGATCGACTCCGTGAATACGACGGGTTCGCGAGCCGCCTCTGCTGCGCCTACCAAAAGAAAATGCATTAACGAAATACACGAGGAAGCACCTGAGGGAGGCCTCTGTGGCGAAGTAGACGAGACTGTCCCCTCCGCTATTCGGTGAATATTCGATGCAATGCATGGCTGGAGTGCAGCGACAGTAGGCAGCGAAATGCAGGAAGCCAAAAACAGAGCCTCAAAGGACAGTAGTAACGAATGTTTCATCGAAGGTGACGAATTCCGTAGCGTACGAAAGAAAAAGGAAAGAAGCAGAGATGGGCTGTGCCGGACGGCTCTGCCGTGCCACTGTAGCAGTTTTTGCTGGCGCTTTGAACATCCCACGAGGCCAGAGACGCGCAGCTTTGTTATTAAGTGGACGGATTTCTGTTCTCCATAACCCTCCCGGTGCGACGCTTCTAAATGATCATGCCGGTGAGGTAACACAATGTCTCCCATTCGATGTCCGTGGCGCGGTCAAACGTGAAGGCCTGCACTCTTAGAAAAAAAGGTAGTCAAAACGTAGTAACGGCTGCTGTTACAACCTTTTTTTAACCCTTACTACCTATGTACTATGTTGCTACGACCTTGTTACTACCTCGAAAGAAAATTAAGTAGTAACAAGGTAGTAACTTCTGCTGTTACTACGTTTTTTTGGCAGTTACTACACTTGTACTACCTCATTGTAACCCTGGTAGTATCCATTACTACCTTGACCTGGAAATGGATGATCGGAATATGCACATGTACGTATACTAACATTCCCGGTGACATTGCTACTCAATGCCCCATGTTTTTATATAATGAAAAAGGTTTCCTAATTGGCAGCAAATCTAACAAAATTGCCAGTGCTGTTTTTTGTTTTAAATACAATATAAGCAGCGCGTATGTGTTCCATTCTTTAGTATGATTTCTTAATTGCACTTTTTCACCAACCCCAAGCTATTGTGCCTGACTTGTGCTCATTTTTCCTTCTGGTTTACTACAAGATGCACAGTTTCTGGTGTCATGTTCATGCACTCCTTGTGACACATTAGAAAGTCACCACGAAGTCAGGTATTCATGTCTTTCGACAATAAAAACTCAGCAGAGACTCTTTTTCGTTAACACAGAAGATTTCCTTATGTCACTGGCCATCAGCCACTGAAAGGTCCTTCTCAACAACATTGGTGTCCCATGCGAGGATGTAGATGCTGCTGCTACATTTACACGCAATGGAAAGAACAAGAAACAACTGTGGCTGCACATATCACGCCACATAAGTTGACAAGTTAACGTCTGGTGGCGTGGCGTAGTGGTTAGACATAAACGAACTTGCATAACTGTGCGAAGAAAAATATCGTTCTGGTCGCGAAGAAACATAAAGCGGGACACGATTTGTCGTACAAATAAATGAACAAGACCGAGACCTCCTCTCTTCACGGGCAAGAATAAGTTTGTTCGACTAGTTCTTTCCCATGTCGACGCCCAAATAAATACAGCAAAAACCCGATGGATCCTTTGAATATTGATCTACCAGGAGTTGTAGTATGCTCTTTTGAAAACATGCGTGGTACAGTGAGAGGTTATCTGCGTGAAGTTGTGCTTGCGTGCAGAATGTTACAAGTGCGATTTTCAATGCAGTGCCTCTCCAGTGTCACTAGAAAAAATATGTATAAAGATTTAATTGAATCAATGCTCCCTGTACCCATTTACCGATTGTCAAACTGCGGAGGCCCAGGAGGAGATGTGCTCAAAAGGGTTAAAAGAATGCCAGTTTACCCATCTTTGAAAACTTTCTTCTTCAAACTTCATACCGGAACTCTGTCGGTCAAAACATGGAAGCATGATAAAGGACTCTTTGTCCCTTGGTCAACAGATTGCTTTCTATGTAAAAAACCTGAAACAATAGATCACGTTTTTTTAGATTGTTGGGATGCGGTTTTTTTCTGGGATGTCCTTCAAAGAACATTAAAGAAAGATTTACCGCTACACCCGCATGGCATCAGGTTCTTACCGGTAGGAAAACAGGACATCCCTTATGACACTATTATGCTCCTTGGCCTCCATAGTTCATGGAAAACAAGGACACAATTCAACAATGCAGAAGCAGTTGTGAGATCTCCACGCGAGCATTTCATTGAAGGTGTCATACGTCTGAGGGAAGTGTATCAGGCACTGCCTGATCAGCTAACTTGGTTAAATGTGTTGGATGACTTGGTTGAACTGAAAAAATTTTAACCTGCCATGTCAGTGCAAGTGTTGCTGACAAGTTTTACTTCTTTGTACCCGTTGCGAAAATGCAATAAAGAAAAAAAAAGTGGCGAAGGGAAAGGATTTCTTTTTACCGTGGGGATCGAACTGCTTACAGCCTGAAACAATAGACCATTTTTTTTTGCATTGCTGGGAAGGGGTTTATTTTTGGGACGTGTTACAAAGGACCATAAAGAAAGAGCTACCACTTGACGCGCACGGAATTCGCTATTTAAGCACTGATAATGAGGATGGGGCACCTTTTGATCTCATAATGCTCTTGGGCCTCCACTGTATATGGCGCTCCAGAATGGCAGGCTACCATTTTGACAAAGACGCACGACCGGCCTGAATTTATTTTCGGGAAAGCATGGACTTGCAATCCAAAAAGCAGCTGCGGAGCCTCCCGAGTGGCTCTCAAGACTAGAGCCGTTGTGTATGTTGCGGGAATTTTAAGCTGACGAAGCCAGTCTCGTGCTGGCTGACCACGACAGTGTCGTATGTATATAGCGTTATGTGTTTTTTTTGTTGTGCAATGTCATGAGCCAAAGCCAGGCAATAAAGAAAAAAAAAGTGGCGTAGTGGTTAGCGTGGTAGGATAGAGTGTCTAAGGTCCGCGGTTCGAATCCTGTGAAAGCAGGCAATTTAATTTTTTATTTTTTGTTTTTGCTCCAGTTTTTTTATTTTGGCTCTTATTTTGCGCTATTATTATCTCATAGGCATAAGATCCTAATGTCAAAAGTCATTAGATTTTTTTTCTTAAGGTGTTTTCTTTCCAGAGGTAGTACATGTTACTACCTTGCAGTTACTACGTACAGTTACTACCTAGGTAGTCATATATGTGACAGTCGTTGCTACCCCAAAATGTAGTAACCTCAACTACCTTTCTTTTCAGAGTGTGCGCGTCACGAGGAGCGAGGTATTTATCTGCTGTTGCACTCTGTGTTGGACGCGCCGATCATATTACGTACTTCGATCCCGACGTTTACGAGAGGCGTTTGGCCTTAACTAGAATCCATATACTGTACTGATTAAGGCCTAACTTCACGCATTCCACGAGTTTCTAATGAAAAGACAAAGCCCTTACGAGCGGACCTATAGAGGCACCGTACGAATTTGCATTAATTTCTGCTGGTTTTCAGTGGAAATGTGCACACACTGGCTTGAAAACTCGCACTTGATAGCGCAACGGTACCACACACTTATAGACTGTGCACCTCAGACAAGTGTGCGTGTGCGGGTACTCATGGAATGCCTGGGTTCCTTGAGGCGGTCTTTCAATTCTCCGAGCGCCTAAATCCATGCATTCCAGAACCCTCACTTTCGCGTTCCCTATTCATATTGCGACTAACGTACTGTACCTAATTGCTTGCAGCACATTGTTCTAAGTTACATCCAGACAGTCTTTGATTTTGAGCATTTTTTGACGGGGGCCTTGCGTCTGTGAGCACTTCTTTGTGCAGATACGTTATAGGGACGGCAGGAAAGACACGTACGCGGGGTTACTTAACAACTCTCGGAAGCCGTTGTGTTCCCCGAAGCTAGAAAGATTGGTGGTTTAAATGAGCGTAGGCACCTAAAATTTGAGTGCATGTTTTGTTCTTGTAATGGCGCATAAGGCATTATATAATGTGCCTGGATTAACACGTGGTATTCTCCTACGGCCACGAAATAATTTATAATGGAATTTCTTTCTCGTGCTGTTTCGGTTTCAATATCGAAACGATGACTGTGACGTCAAAGTGTGCATATAGGTCACGCGAGAATAGGCAAAACTCCAATATAATCACTGCTTCTTCATTTTAATTCTCTGGAATGCTAAAGCCAGTCTGCCTCAAGAGCCGGAATGACAACGAATGTAGAAGCGCCGATTATATTGCAGTGTTTCATGCCTCACGCGACCTGTAAGCACACTTTGACATCACAATCAGCGTTCGGCTGTTGAAACTGAAACATCTCGACAGAGCAATTTAATAAGAAATTATTTCGCAGTCGCAGGCGAATACCACGTGGTGATTCGTACATAGTAGTTGCTTCCGCAGCATTACAGAGAAGAGAACTTGCCACCAAAATTAGGCGCCTGTACTCCTTTAAGGCCGCCGCGGTGGCTCAGTGGCTATGGTGCTCGGCTGCTGACCCGAAAGACGCGGGTTCGATCCCGGCCGCAGCGGTTGAATTTCTTTGGAGGAGAACTTCGAGGCCCGTGTACTGTGCGATGTCAGTGCACGTTAAAGAACCCCAGGTGGTCGAAATTCCGGAGCCCTTCACTACGGCGTCTCTCATAGCCTCAGTCGCTTTGGGACGTTAAACCCCATAAACCAAACCAAACCTATACTCCTTTAAGCAAAACGTCTGAGGAGACGTGCTCAGTGCGCTGTTCTATTTGACTCACTAAATAAACGAAAGATGGAGAGCGCGAATTCGCTCCTGCAAGTATCTCGGGAGTTTATCAGCTCTTGCGCCGTACAGGCTGCCGAAGTATAGCCAGTGTGGGTAGCTCGCTCTACAGGCGATCTACCGCCACCTGGCAGCCAGAGTCAACGGCTGGAGAAGGGAGCGAGAAACGTGCCAGCCACAAGTGTTTGCCCTACGCACGACGAAGTGTGTGACAGGTTACCGTCGAGTGGCTGAACGGGGAAGCCAAGCGCGCTCTCCGAGGACCCACTAAAGACGAGAACAAAGGGGGCGGCGGCCGCGCTTTCGCACGCACCACGGAACTCGCCGCTTCGCCGCCCGACGCGGAAAAATGCGCGGGAGAAAACGGGCCGTGATTAGCGCGGCCGCGCTCACTCTTCGGAAGAGAAGCGTCGCATAAAGGGATCGCGGGCCGCCGAGCGCGCGCCTTTGAACCTTTCGCGGGGGGAGGGGGGGGGGGGGGGGGGGGGGCACCACGGCGGTAGAGGAGTGCATTGCGCCACTGCCGGAGACGTCCAGGGACGAGTGCCTACGCGATGAGCCATCGCCGCCAGGGACGGGTATAGATACAGTTGAGACCAAGGGCAGATAGCAGAGAGTTCCAGTATTGCGTTATCGTGCACTGCTACCGCGAGTCGCGAACAGCGCATGAGCAGATGGCCCCGAGAGGCCAGGTACGGCCAAAACTGCCCTACACTTGGCCGGCCGTGGCCATCAGCGCATGCGCTGTGCGCTGCTGGTGAATCGTGGCAGCAGTCCACGGTCCAAGGCAATGCTACTTATTTTTGCGTTGGTGGGCCGGCTGAGTGCGAAGGTTTCTGCTGGTCAGTGGGCCGCTTTTTGCAAGAGCTGTAATCCCCTGCATGTGATCAGTGGTCACGCTCAGCGTTCGCGCGAGTACTGTTCAAAGTGCGAGAGCAGTACGGGAGATTGCAAACTACGATTGCGAGCCTCCATTTCGCTGCTACGAACAGAGTAATAACGCTGCCCCAAAACTGCCATAGCCTTATAAACCATGTTTTAAGCCTAAATATTGAAAATAACAAAACACACGAGCGCCTCAGGTCCCTTCGCTTAAGTACTAGTCATGACATTGCTTTAATATTTGCGCATTCAACAAGTAAGCAAACACAGAAACAAAACAAACAAAACAGGCTTCTCACGTCCCTCAGGAGCGAAGGAATGACACCTACGCAAAGCTTAATCCTAGTCTTACATGAACCATGCCCCTTAGGATCACGTGACCACCCCCTGATGACACACAGATAGCATTCGCCTGGGCCAGCCCGCAGGTTTGCACTTTCTTTACTTGTGGCAAATTTGCCTAGTGTTGGTTGGTTTGTTTATTGGGGTTTAACGTCCCAAAGCGACTAAGGCTATGAGAGACGCCGTAGTGGAGGGATCCGGAAATTTCGACCACCTGGGGTTCTTTAACGTGCACTGACATCGCACACTACACGGGCCTGTACAATTTCGCCTCCAAAGAAATTCCAGCCGCCGCGGCCGGGATCGAACCCGCGTCTTTTGGGTCAGCAGCCGAGCACCATGACCGCTGAGCCACCGCGGCGGCAATTTGCCTAGTGTGCCAAATAATTACTGGCAACGAAATTTGTATTTCAGCGCAGATGCTCTCAGCGGAGTTTGGTTAGACGCTCATTTGAAACGTGACGCGTTATTAGCTGAGTGAATTCAGGCGGTCCATGACAGCCCACCTGAGTAGGGGCAAGGGTCAGCCGCCAGTTTACTCATCGCCCTTAAGAACTGTTTACCACGGGCCTCCAGGCGTATAAGCGGAGAAAGCATAATGACTCGATAGCTCTCGTTCATTCACACCAGCTTCTGCCGGTCAGAGAAGGCCAACTACGTCGGCTACTTCAATTCGCAGCGCTATCCCATCGCCCGGAACGGGTCAAACGCATCGGAGGAATGGGTTAGCGATAAATTAAGGGCGACAGCGGTTCCCGGCGGAATGGACCGCGCCACCGCTGCAACCCGCACGGTCCCACACGCATCACTCCGTTCCAGTTCGTATGCCGAAGGACGAAGTCGTCCACAAAGGGGGCCACGTGCGCAGACCTTGAACGCTTTGAAGCGGGGGGAGCTTCGCACTGCAACGCGCTCGTCCCGGGAAGAAACAGAGAGGAGGAAGAAGGGCGATCCACACGCGCGCATTATTGCGCGGCGCAACAACGGTCGCGTCGGCCACGGGAACTGGAGCACGACGACCGCCGCTGACGGGCGGCCGCACGGCCGGCTGCCCCGGCGAGGGCCGAAAAATCGCCGCGACTGCCGACGAGCGAATGCGGTTGCGTCGCCGCCAGTTCCCCTCCTTACGTCACACGTGCAACTGGAGTCTGCGTCGCCGCTGTGCGCATTTGACGACAACGAAGCTGTCTGGACTCTGTCCGGTTTTGACAACTCCTGCAGGTCTACAAGCGAGGGACGCAAATTGGCGCCCAACGTAGGGGCGAGAGCGGGCGTCCTAAATGCGCCAGTAACCATAGAGGCAATAGCGCGGACATGGGACATGAATTTGAGACACACTTAACGCGTGCGTGTTTGTTACACGTCCATGTTCGGTTTTCTCGCTCTTACCTACACTCTTGCTTCTTTTCTCTTTTTCTTCTTTCAAGCCTTGCTGTACGAAACTGCTCGCTCTCCAGAGGTCGACGGTAGCAGTTCTAGTGCACTAGCTAGTTGGCACGGGAAGTAATGGGCGAAAACGTGCTCCCTATGCCAGCCTGAAGGGTGTGGACCGCAACTGTACACGGGACGATGTTCAAGTTTATTAGCGGCGACGGGAACGTTAAAAGATAGGTGGGAATTGTTAGCAGGTAATCGTCACCACCGCTGCTACATCCCAACTAATTGTGCTGTGTACTCAGAGCAGGCAGTCTGTCCTCAGCACTCTTTCCGCATGCATCCCTTCGCGAAGCGCGCGCAGCAAAACCCGCAGGTGTGCGTTGGAAAAGTGTTATGTGGCGGGTGCCCCGGGTTGTATACGCATATTGCTTATTATGCCTAAACACGCCAATTGTTCGCGCGTTGCGTGACATCCGTAGAACTTTGTGTCACTGTGCGCCAATTTGTGCTGCAATTTGTGGAAGAACATCAAACACTGTCAGTCACACTCCCACAGTGCGAAACGCTTCACCAGAGGCCTAGACTTGTCCATTTGCTGGATATGACGCTACCTGACGGTGAACAGTGTACGCGAGAGTGATGGGAGCGACCGACCAGTTAGGTTGGGCGTTCACCTTCGGCCATGACTCTCACATGGACAAAACCGCAGCAGCGATAGAGCATCTCAGACTTCACGAGGAAACAAAGCCAGGAACGCAAACGAGTTGAGCTATACCCTGCGTCTTCTTCGTTACGCCAGCTTCATTCGCACTGCTGCGCAGCGAGCTGTGTAGTAGAGCATCTCGAGCGGCCTACGATGGCCGCCGGTTCGGCTTCCCCTCCTGCGCGGATCGCTCCTCTTGTTTTCCTTCCTCAAAGCGGCACGTTAGTTCTCCCTAATGCGAGCGGAGCCCTTCTAATTCAGTTTCGTCGCATCAGACCTCGTTCCTTGCTTTCAGCGCGCTTTCGCGCCGAGCAGCAGCAGCAGCACGCGCCAGTGCGCTCGTCCCTGGGCCTCCTCCCACGCGCCCTGCAGCCTGCTCCGTCGCGTGCATCCCCGGCGTGTCATTAGGGCGCGCGCGCGTGGGCGCTCGCTCGAGCTAATTCGAAGCCTAATGCGCGCACGCCGACCCGGCTGGGCACTTGGCAGCGCCGCGGAGAACGAAAGCTGGGCCGCGCGGAGAAAATGCGAGGGTGCTGGGGCGAGACAATGCGTGCGTGGCGAAGCGTCGTTTGTGCGCGAGGCGGAGGGGAAGAGGGGGGAAGGAATGCGTTCACCTGGTTCAACCGAGGAGCCCCGAGTGAGTTTTAAGAAAAGCGCGCCCCACTGCGGATCAGCTTAGCGCATCTCTCGAGTGGAGCTGCAGGAACGCGAATGCCCCCAGGGCGCCGGCATTGTTTCCACGTTAGGAACGCGTGAGTGTCGAGAAGAATGAGGGCGGTTTGTTCTAGAAGTAACAGACCCTGCTGTACAAATTGGCCAGGCTGTAAGAGTGGCACTATAACGCCACGGCTGACGAAGGTCGGGCAACAGTGACTCAGGCAGCACGGTTGAAATAGCCGAACAGACTGCCCAACAGAACTTGTAAGCGGGCTAGTTAGTTGTCGATCAAAAAAGTGGTAAAACACATCGACGGGCGAACAAAGAGCTTGCCCCGTGGCCTTCTTCATTTGTGCTCGCTCGTCATTGAACCCGCATGACAACTTCTTAAATACCATAATTTCCGGTATATAATCCGCAGAGCTCAATTTTAGCGGGAAAAAAATTATTACATTGTCAGCATCCAGAACATAGCCTGCACCCGGTACAAGTCGCGTTAGGCATTTTATGCTGTATAAGGCGTTAATTAAACGGAAAAAAGGCTGTACACTCCGCACCTAGAGACGGTACGTAAAGTCCAAAATTTTAACTTTTAGGCATGCATGCCAGCGGCATGCATACCGAAATCTACGATAATATAGCATTGTTTATTTTCTACCCGGACGTTGCGGTATGCCGTGCGCTACCTTGCAGCAGGACGCTATCACGGATGTGTGCCTTATCAGTTGCTGGATCGTGGAGCTGTGCTGGGAAAAGTCTTCCTTTTTTTTTCGGCCTTACAAGCATAGCTCTTTAGGTAGAAGCAAACGACATAATAAATGCAGAAAACTCTCACAAACAACGTGTTGCGGACAATCCTGAAGTGCTTCTAACTTTCAATCCAGAGCCATACTTTCCACAGAGAGCAATGCATTCATAAAATTTCTCTGCCCACTTGAGGGTCTTGAGTGTTTCATTGGGAGACGGGTAAATCCACCGGATACACGGCAACCATACTGAAACGAACAGAAGGGAAGAATTTTTGTAAGGAGTGGTAGCGGCTGTATTCGCATAGGCCAACGAGCGCCGTGACAAGCACACTGCACTGTGCCTAGTGCATAAGTAATTTCCCGATGATCGGCCCATCCTGCGCAGCGTGTCGCCAGTCGAAGGGACAGCAGGCATAAAAGGCAAGGAACGGAAGCGACAGGCAGCTAGTAAACAACGACAACGCAGGATAGGAACACGCTACACGAGGCTGTTCCTAGCCCATCTTCATATTCTTTGCTATCGTTATTTTCTGCCTTTCGCTTCCATTGCTCTGCCGCTACTAATTCAGCAACAGATTCTTGAGGAGGGGTCAGCACGACTATCGGGAGACGCGACGCACGCCCCGGCTCCAAGCTCTCCGTCAATGCTGAGAACACGATGAGTGGCTAAGGGCGACAACGGACAGCACACAACCCATTTTTCATCGCTGGTGGTCGTCACCCTGCTCGAGAGACCGCTGTGCCCTCGAAGTGCTCGCACATCCGGCAGCATGCCTTCCTCTACGTCGGTGCTCCCGGAAACTCTCTCTGTAGCACACTCTACGGGGACGGGTTACGCAGCGGAGCTGGATAGTTAAAACGCGGATACAAAGCAAACCACGAACACCTGAGCGGCGAGGTGAGACAGACAGGTCGAGCGATGGTGCCTCGCGACTGCCTTTGTGCGCTCACAGCTCGTTTCTTTATAGTGGCTTCAATTATGAGGGCACGGGATCAGTAACGAGCTATGCTACGTTAATTATAGATTAGTCCAATAGTTAGGCCAGTGATTAGCCCCACGCGGAAAGCCTGTGGTTGGCGATCTATCTTGACGTAACGAGGGCTCACAAAGGAGAGCAGAGCAAGCAGGACGAAGTTCTGGCGCTCCGTGGCTGGTGTCATGTCACGGACCCACCGGTACGCGGGCGCCTGTAAAAAAATCTGCGAATCTATGCAATGCTCCTTCAGCGATGGCCCCTCGAGTCGTCTCCGCGTGGTGAAGGAGAACGCTACGCTAAAGGACTGGTGTCCAGGTAAGCCTGAGCCGTAGGAGACAGGCAGCCTTGGAAGATGACCTGGTACTCATTAAGCCTTGGAGGTGGGTTCCCATACATTGGAGTCTGTCCTATACGCCGCCTCCAATGGGTCGTAAGGGCGCGGCATTCGAAGATCCTCCCAATAAACGCTCCAAATAAAAATCAAATCTCACA
Source organism: Amblyomma mixtum (assembly GCF_055824585.1). NCBI lineage: Eukaryota > Metazoa > Arthropoda > Arachnida > Ixodida > Ixodidae > Amblyomma > Amblyomma mixtum. Next base: position 259,771,920 of record NC_143014.1, on the reverse strand, counting down.
TGATGGAAGATTAAAATGAGTCACGAGTTTGCCTCCTGATCGAAATCACCTAACGCATACCAACTCACAGGACAACGTTTGAGTGTTGCTTATCTCCGAACACAGGCTCCCAGATTCGACCGCCATTCACTGCCAGCCTCCTACGTAATAATTAAAGAATGCGCACAGTGCCGATGTACAAGCTTCCCACTGGCAGAAAACCGCCACACATTCACTGCCAGCCTCCTACGTAATAATTAAAGAATGCGCACAGTGCCGATGTTCAGAAATTCCGGACAAGTCACCATTTCACGTTTCCTTCACCAGACACCACAGGTGGCTTGGATGATGCACATGTCCCGCAAAAAGTTATGCTGTGCAAGTAACTATTACCCTTCTCACGGAGCCAGTAGTAGGATTGAGTAACATACACTGAAATTGGAAGCTGAAAGAGTGGTTCACTGTGCTTCACCACGTTGCAGCTCCATAACACTCCTCCAGCCTATACAGCCCTCTACAGCTGCTGAGCACGCATGGTCTCAGCAGCAGAATATGTATACATATATATATATATATATAGACCAGATGAATACCGGGTGCACTAGTAGAGAGAGGACTTATCTTTCTTCTCCCTTTACATAAACTCGGCCGCAGTTTACCGCCTGGTTGGTAAGGTTAGCGTGAACGGAAACCCCTTTCTTTGTTAGCTGCCGAAGAACTGGAGCAGGAATGCGATCGCCGCGGTGAATTGCTATTACAATACGGGCGGCTCTGCCTTCGCGAAACGGCATCCTATTACCGGGCGCTGAGCTCCGTAACTCGTCTTGGAAGCTCCGTGTAGCTTGGCTGAAGGTTATAGATGCTGGTGCGAACATTCAGCCGGGTCAGCTCTTTCGCCTATGGGCTGTTTTTCGGCAAACAAGTCTAACTGCATTCGTTACGCGTCTTCGAAAGTACGGTTCGATGCGTATTTGAGAACTCGGCTCACAACAGGCCATCGCTGAAGCTTGTGAATGGCGAAGGGTGCAGACGCGGGGAACTCTTCTGTTCTCTTTCCCTACGTGCGGACGCTCACGACTCAGCTCCACCGCTTTGCTGCGAAGACGTTCTAGGTACGTATTTTGCGTACACGATGTTTTGTTTGCGCCCGCGTGTATATTACGGCGGTTCCGGCTCGAGAAGACGATGCCAGCAGGATGCGCAAACATGGTGATTACTTCCCGCTGACGCGTTGCGCGTGTATATGTGTTAGTGTACGTGCGGGCGTGAGCCCAATTATTTATGTCTAGTCCTTTACCGCTAGAACTGTAGTCACTCAGTAGCGGCTAGCCTTAACTTACACCGTGCCTGTTTGTACCTTTATCGTAACTTCTTGGAGAGCATGAGTTCTGCATGCTGACGTTACCTGGAGGACTGCTGACACTGACGCCCCACTACGCGTTACAGCTGAATGGCAATCAGAATGAAAGCCGCGTTTTCATACCGCTCGCGCTACACAGATGCCTCGCACGTATATGGAAATTTAGGCAATAAGTATGATCGCGTAGCAAAAAAAGAAAAGCAGCGTATAACGTAGCTACGGGCACGGGAAAGGTATAATAATATTACGCATGAATTCAGGGGGGCGGGGGGCACTTTCCGTAGCTGAAATAACGGAACGCTTCCGGTTTCCATGTGTGCACCCCTGTTGACGAAACCCGCTCCTTGCGCTCGTCCCAGGTGTGCAAACTGCCCTCAGAGAGGAGTAAAAAAAAAAAAAAAAGTCCCAGGTTTATCCCTTTTCCAAAACGAAGGCATTACCGCTGCTGCTTCAGTTTGGCTGGCTGAAAGAACGCGTATTTTACAAACGCTGCTCAATTTCTACTGATAGATTACACAGCTGCTCGTAGATTACGACCCCTTCTGTGTCTTTCAGAAGCTCTGCGTGCAGCGAGTCTCAGTGGGCTCGCCCCGCAGTGATCTCCTTTCAGTACAGAAATGAATTTGAGGGCTTGCAGGCCTGATTTTCGCGGCCTATACTTTGGCGTCCGCGCTGCAGTGCTCAAATGGGTATCAATAAAAGCCACCCATTTCTTTGTAAGTGCACACTGTACACACGCGGCCACGTGTATCGTACAACGCATACATTCTTGCGTAGGTAGGTATGCTACCCTTGTAGTCTATGCGGGCTTGGAAGAAGTAGTAGCGTAAGAACAAAAAAGCGAGTTTTAGAATAGTGGGATCCTATCGGTTAGGGGCATTTGTGAATAGAGGGGCGCCAGTGGGCATGCGCAGAGCAATAATGCCCCTCGGATTTTTGATCTGCGCCTGCGCACTGTGCCGCCCCGCAATTCCCCTAACCGACAGGGTCCCACTATTCTAAAACTCCCTAAAGACAGCCTCGATACAGTACAGGGTCTTCCGTGGCACCTCCCGGGAGAAGATGAGCAGATGAAAGGAGCGATAATACGCCAGTAATCGCAAGCGCAATCAGCGCGAACGCATTTCTTTTAGCAATATATATAACACTCAGTGCTTCGCGGCTGTATTTGTGAACTTCTTCTGTCACGAGACCGCTCCATCTCTCAACCACCCCTGATTACTTCTACTGCCTCCCGCACGTAGCCGAGGTTTGCTCTCCTCGGCCCGAGGGCTGCCCTGTCAGCAGCGAGGCACTTCTGCGACGTATCCCCCGACGACGGCGGACGACAGGACTCGGGTAGCGCGGGGTTAATCGGCGTAAGTGAAGGGTTATAAAAACGTCACTCATCGCGCCTGGCTGGAAGCGCTGCAGCTAGGAAATTGCGACCTCGGCGCATAAACGAGACGGTTCTCGGTCGTCTGGAGCGTAACTGACAGGGTTTTTACAGACTGAGTTATAAGCCGGAACAGCCTCGGGCTCGTGCCTCGGCGACGAGCGATCGACGGCATGGCGATCGAGCCGCAGCTTATGCCGAACAGTGCAGGCAAAGCGCGGTTTCTCTTTGCTGCGAGTGCCTAGATAATGCCTGGAAATTGCATAGAGCAAACATCCTGAAATAAAAACGAACTTGTGGCGACAAAGGAATGCGCCAGTGAGGGAGGTTGCAGACGAGGAACCAAAGCACGAAACTGTCTAATAAACAAAGTACGGCTCTACTTCGATAAATTCGATAAAAGGCAGACGTATTTATTCGGGTCACCGTTCTTTGAGTAAGGACAATGGCCTCATCAAGAATCTTATCGTGCCACTTGCGCCGCCTCCTGCTAAAGCTAACAATGTTCCACAAGATAAGCTGTCGGCATAGTTGGTGTGGCATCGTGTTTTCTGCAGCGCGCAGTAAACGAGGACGGAGACACACGACGACACACAAGAGGTTGTACATCGTCGTGCGTCTCCGTTCTCCGTCCCCGTTTGCTGCGCTCTGCATAAAAAAATGAAAATGTTCCATACGGCTCGTGCAAAACGGATGAAGAATCACGGATAAAAATGTCCCATCTTGCTTAATAACAGCGGATGGGCTAGCGTATGATTGCATTGCTTGCATATATTCATCAAAATGAACCCCCTTACAGCTAGTGAATGTACTGCAGCCGACCGTTTTTGTTCAGTAGACAGCTTATGACAGGCCTCCGTCCTTGAGACTGTTGAGCGCAGTATCTGCCGGGCCTTGTCCATCGTTGACACAGATCCGCACCTTAAACTCGGTTTTAAAATAAGCAAAGAAAAATAAAACCGAAAAGCAAGGTCACAGTAACAGGAAGAGTGGAAATCAATAGAGCGGATTTTAGTCACCTGGCATCGCGGAGGAAACATTGAGGAAGGTAAGCATCGCCTCTCTCAGGGCGCTTGAAGTTCAAACAATGGGAGGATTATTCGGTCTTGGCAGCAAATACCAAAATTAAGGTACTGGAGAGGCATCTTGTGGCACTCTCACTCACTCACTCACTCACTCACTCACTCACTGACACTCACTCACTGACACTCACTCACTGACACTCACTCACTCACTCACTCACCCACTCACTCACTCACTCACTCACTCACTCACTCACTCACTCACTCACTCACTCACTCACTCACTCACTCACTCACTCACTCACTCACTCACTCACTCACTCACTCACTCACTCACTCACTCACTCACTCACTCACTCACTCACTCACTCACTCACTCACTCACTCACTCACTCACTCACTCACTCACTCACTCACTCACTCACTCACTCACTCTGCTATTGGTGTGCGCTCCCATACCCAGAATGCCCTCTTTCGCCCTCGTCGACGAGTGCGCATTCCGTGGGCACGAAATTGCGGGAAAAGTAAAATCGGGGCCTCGGGTAGATATCGCACAGTCGACGGAACGAGAATAATGATGGCGCGAGGGAATTCGCCAGGAGCCAAGGGCGCGTGTCGAGACGATAATGGCGCGCGCACGCAGAGTCGCCATGATTGCGCGCTGTATGCGGAGGAGAAGGCCAATTTTAGAGAAATGCTCAGCTGCTGCCTTCTCGGGAAAAAAAAGAAGAGCGGTCGTTTTCTTTCCTTGCCTTTCGTTTGTTTTATTTTGCCTTTTCTTCCTCAAGCTTTGTTCGCAACGCCAGAACCTTATTCCCTGATAAACAAAACGCCAGAACCTGATTCCCTGACAAACAAATCAATAAAGAATGCTCAAACAGAGTTTGCAAGCGGAGATATCATGCAAAGCTCGTTATATTCGAGCGGTTGTTCCCAGAACTTTTTTTTATTTTGTTTCAACCGGCACTGCCGATGTAGTAGAAGCGCACTTCAAGAGTGATGGTATGCTGATTTTCAATTCGCAGCACGGTTGCGAATCCTTTCTGTGAATGAGACCGAGATACAGGCTTTGTCATATGAACGGCCCGAGGAGTTTTTCTCATAAGTCGCACACGAGGGCTACTGTAGAAGTTCTGTAGTACGTGTAGAAGTTCTAAGCTTCGGAGGGGAGAGGTTGAGAGCTCCCCTCACCTTCCAGGTAGCCACTACGCTGCTCGGATGGCCAGGAAGCAAACCCAAGCAATGGCTGAATCTTCGCAAAGTTGCAACATGGACCCCTCGTGCCCGGTGCCACCTGTGAGAAATGTCTAAGTGCTTCAATTTGCCGTCGGACACTCCCGCTGACATGAAATCCTCGGCGGTTAACACGCTGTTCACGGAATTCATGCCGGGGAAAAGATGCAATGGCCATAAACCTAAGCGAACACAAAGTGTTTAACTCTGCGTGGCCGGTTTATTAGAAAGTAACGTAAGTGCTGCTGCTTCTTTTTATAACTCTTCATTGAGGTCCTCTTCAACCGAAGCAGACAGGCGAGTTTTGACGCTTCCTGGGTATACGCTGCCTCTCACGAGCACGCTCTGTAAGTAATTAAGCGCCCCTCTAACACGTACAGGATCGCGTGGCCAAGTGGCCCTCCTACGCCAAGTCAGTCACCCAGCAGCGCACTCGGGAGCACTCTCCCGGAGAAGCAAGAGGAAGATCCGTGTGCCCACCAGTGGAGAACCGCGAGATCGAGCTTCGCTGATGCCCACGATCCGTATAAGCACCAACGCGCTATACGCGAGCGCATATGTGTCACCGGCGTCACCCAAGCATCCTAACATCTCCGCAGAGTGAAAAAGAACGCGCCTGCTTTACTGAGTTTGGCAGCACGAATTCGACATCGCGGACGCGAACCCCGCACAAAGACGAAAAAAGAATGCTTGCTCGCAAGCAACGCGCGCCGCGGCTTATGAGCGGCCACGATATATGGCGTATAGCTTATATTTACTTCTTGTGTCGTCCTCGGGTTGCCCGTAATACAGTGCGTGTATATATATGTATATGCGCGGACACAGTGCACGCACGAAGGCAGCCGAAACCGCGCAGCCCTCCGATTTCAGCGCCGCTCCGCTAGGGTCACGCAACGGTCCTTCGCGCGCAACGCCCGGCTCGGTTCCTGGAGGTGCGAGCACGCTCGGTCAAGCCGGGGCGCGTGCCGCATGGCGGGCGCATTGCGGTGGCACGGCCGCCGCATACTGCCGTTCTTCTTTTCATATATATATACACACACCTGCGGCGCACAGTATTATCCCCACACGCACGCGTGTATGCAAGCGCACATAGAGACACCGTAGCCACGGCCAGCCATGCGGGTACAGCGCGTACCTTCTAGACTCGCGCGCCATTATGCCGCCGGTTGCGTATACGTGTGTATAATGCGTCGCCCCCTTCTCGCGGGTCGCTCGGCTGCCGCTGCGCTGACAGCTTATTCTCGGCAGCTCAGCGCGACATGCGTGGTCCCCGAGGCACGTCGTGAGACGACGGCCGCGACGCCGTGAATCCGTGATGATTAAGGGTGCCTCGATGCCCAGCGCTGCGCCGGCGGCGCTGGCATCGAGGCACCCTAGTGATGATGGCTTCATGGACGCAGCGGCGCGATCGCCTAGCGGTGACGTTTATTTTTTTTTCTTCTGCATCCATTTCAACTCCCCCCCCCCCCCCCCTTCTCTGTCACCCATAGCGGCCCTGATATCCTCGTTTCAGCAGTTTTTATTATTTTTTTAACTCGTAATCATCGTCGCAAGGACCCAGCTAGCTGAGCAGCGCGTTCAAAGGGTGAAAGGGAGAGGCACTTTATTAATTCTAGGAAAAAAAATACTAAATTTGGGCATCAGTCACCAACGTTGCGACATGGGTCATGATAGTCAACGTACAGTATGTGTCATACTTACAGGGAAGACGAGGAATGGTTAAACCGGCTCTTAACGCGGAGAAAAGCATAGGTTTCACCGCGATGCAGGAGCGCGGCTTCAGGTTCGTCTTCTCGAGCTCTCTGCGCCATCTCTTCGCTTCGCTGTGTAGCCTACTTCTACCGAGGTCACAGCCGGTTTAACCATGCGGTCACGTTATCTGTAATGTTGTTGTTGGCATTGTGGCTGTGAGCGCGCCTCACGATGCTACGAGCTCCTCCCCATTTGCCCCCTTGCTTCACTAAGGACCTGCATACCTCGGTGTGCATACACGATGAATGCGCCTGTGCTCTGCCACAGCTTCCGGCGAGCTTCCGGAGCGCCTGAACCTCAGTTCACCGCGCATGACACCGGTTCCGGGCCCAGCGCCTCGCGACCGCGTTTCTTGCGCGGCGCTGGAAGCGGGTGAGGCATGGTGTCAACATTGTGAGCACGCAACGGACACGAGCAGCCAGCTGCTTGTGCATTGGCGCACACGCCTGGCTTCACCCGATCCACTTCGGTGGCGGGACGCTTGGTATGTGTCGCCCGTGCCGATCTCGCTTGACGATGTCAGCGCTCCCTCCGCTAGAAACAGCCGAGAGCAGCGGGGGCCTCGATTCGTCGGCAGATGTCGACCCCTTGGTTTTTTTTTCTCTCTCTCTTCCACAAATTCATTCCCGCTACGTTCCTGATTGCATGAAACGCCTCTGCGAGGTATAGCTCGTAACTGCTCGGATCAAGAGCAAGAAGAAGAGGGCATTTTCAAATTCTTGCGCCGCGTGTTCTTCCCTGGGAGGGGCGCCCCCGAAATGATGGCGCCACTGAGTTCGTTAGGATGCCGGTGCCGCGGGCTCCGGGACGGTGAGCAGATCTAGTACGCGTGCTTCGCGAAGAGCGGGCTAAGTGGCCGCGCGCGTCCCGCCACTGTTCCCAGGTGCCAGGTTTCTGTGCGGGCAGGGTTGCTCCTTGGATTCGCAGTGGAGCGTAAAAAGAAGCAAAAAAAAAAAAAACAGAGACCCAGTGTATTACTTATCACACAGCCCGCATACAAAAGTAACAACAGTCTGTAGCGCCCACAACTAGCGGCTATACTTCTGAAAGTACTGGTCGCGCAACAACGACACCATCGTTGTCGAGAACTTAACCTTCGTGCTACAGCCTCGCCTTTATCCCCTGTGAACGCACGAGATAATACGAAAAGCTATGGAGATTTAGAAGCACCTACCTAGACAACGTATGCGTGAAAGAAAATATGAGGAAAGCGCCCTAACCCCGCTGGTGAATACGCGCCAAGGAGATCTTTACCCGCCTATGTTTCCACGACCTTTTCGCGATGAGGCGGAACGGGGCCGGTGACGTGACCCTTTTGAATACGCGGCTGTCTCGCTATTGCGGATGCTGTCAAGAGGGCTGCTTGAAGCTTCCTTATCGATAACGCGTCGCGATGTTGTGGACTGTTCGACCTTCTGGTTCGATGAGTTCCGTTGTATGCCGCCGTATCTTTTGCAGCTAACTCTGTACAGGCGATCTTTCTTGTATACCGATACTCTACAGTCAGCCAACGAAAGCGACCGTCCTGTCAGCGAGCGGAGCTCCATGCCTGCAGGCCCTGGCTCCGTGACTGCCGCCACGAAAACGGGCTAGCGAGCTGTAGTTTCCCCAAGGAGCTTGTGCGCCCGACGTGGTTATAGCATGTACTTGACCTCGACTGTACATCCACATCGCCAGGCGTTGCACGCATTTCTTAGTTCCTACCCCACTGCGGCCTTTAGGCAAGGCGGGGCTCGGAGAGACTTTGATCTCCGCGAGATATGACACACAGCCGATGCCAAGCCCGTACACAGCTGGGCCAGTGACAGTTGCGTGGAGGAGATGCGTGGCATCGAAGAAACGCAAGCTACTGTATTATAGCAGCAGTCAAACGCGAGCAAACACTTTCTTTTTAAGCCTGAAATGCTTTCAGCTCCTGTTGTCGGCAGTGTGGTGACGTCACGCCGAGACCGAGAGACAACATCCGGGCACTGAAACGAGATCATCCGGGCACCGTACGAGATTTAACGAGACTCTACGAGAGAGGGCCGTGGGGGGCCGCTTCCGCGCCGTCCCCAAGGATGGCGCTGCGGTCCCACACTCGCTCATGTAAAAGACCGGCCGCTGGGCCTTCAGCTCTTGACGTTTGCCCCTTTGGCAGGCAGATGTATACACGATCGCGGAGTCAGGCCTGCGTCTCGTCTCGTCGTGTCCGCGTACGCTTCTGCATCGTCCTGCATTTCAATGCCGCCACCGTCACAGCTGTTTAAGCCGAGCAATGGAGCCTGATGAAGGGGAGGGAGGAAGCGTCTTGCGGAAAGCGATCGCTTTGCGAGTGATACGCCATAGCAGAAGACTGCTCGCCGCTGCCGACAACGCCATGATTATGCGGCCGCTCCCGAAAGCGACCAGGCCGCCACGGTTCGCGGCTGCCTACCTAAGCCCGCACTATTGCAGGCGATCGCTTCGACGCAACAAGAAGAGTGTGGTGTGGTATGGTGTTTAACACTAGACCCATTTCAAGATTTTGACTAGTACCATTTACAACCAATCTGTTATGCTCGTAAACATTTCATGCTTACTCTGCTCTCGATTACGGGAGGGGCAGATTTTTTTTTTTCAAACCAATCTCTGAAATGAAACACATATGCGATTTGCGCATATATAGCTGGTACACAAAAAAATAACCAGAAGCCAAGCGTTCCTCATTGGCCACGTTCACATATGGAATGTTAAACCACACACGCCATACCATATCGTGAAAAGGCCATGCTGAATAGCGCGCTAAACTCTTGGATCAGGACCGATTTAAAACCAAATTGGATCTGTTCCTAGGCGTCATCGCCGTGACTTCTCGATAAGATGTCCTCCTTCAGCTCTTTAGAATGTGCATGTTATCTACGGGCTCTTTGCTCCCCCTCCTCTTTTTCGCTCCGTTCGTCCCCTTACGCCAAGGCGCTGTTCAGGCGTCCTCCCAACGTGAGACAGTTGTCGCCTTTTCAACTGCTCATACTCCTTCTCCTATCCCAGCCACTAGCTCCTTTGCCTTTGGAGCGAACGCAGTTAGTTTCCAACCGATTCCCGCGGCAACGACCGGCGGTGGCGAGGTCAGCGAGTTTATCGTGCGTACACACGTAAACGTTTGCGTCTTCTGTTAGTACGATAAACCTGGTTTCCTAGCCACCGCATCCCGCCAGAAAAAGCTAACTACAGATGATGCTTTTACAATACGAAAATTCTACTCTCACCCGCGATTCGGAAGCAAGAACAACAATGCACAGCGCACTGTGTGACAAAGTGTGTTCGGTTGCAGCGCCCTCCAGCGAGCATGCCGAGTACTGGGTTCAACGCAAGAGTATAAGGCGCCTCGCCTGCGTCCGCCTTCTGCGCAAGCGGGAATGCTGAGACGATGTTGTACTAATTATAAGGCTAACGACCGTATCTTGATCCGCACGATCAGCGCAAAGGTCACTGTGGAGTGAGCGACATCTCCTACGCGGTGGCCGAGGACATGCCAAGCTGCAGTAGCCGTGTATTTAGGAATCGCTTCACGAGGAGTGACAACGCTTACACAGTGACTAACCGGCGCAGCGGTGACCGGCTGAGGACATCCTGGGCGCACAGCAACACATTCTGAACACCGCTCACTTCCTGACCACTGCGGCAACGACTGCGCGGCGCAGCCCAGCGCTGCTTTTACGCAGATTACGCGATAGCGCTAACAGCGTCATGGTTGCTCATCGCGCGTGGCCACAGCGCAAGCTGATTTTCTGTTTCATCCAAACCTCTACTCTGACTTCTCTGTTTATTTAGAAGCGCCGATGAACCAACCATTTCCGCTAATTCCCCTACAAAGTGTATAATGAGTTTCTGATAAAAGTCAATGATTTCAGACATCACACTCATCGCGTATTTCCGATGACTTTTGGGTTTAGTTAATGATGCATTGGTGATTAATATTGGCCGCTGAGTTTCTGATTAAGACGTGATGTGCTTTTTCCTGTTGAGATTCTCTTCTATTTTTGCACACGCGCTGAATTCATGGTCCATTTCTGAATGGCTTACGATGCATCCAAACTAGCGTTATGGCAAAAAAAAGCGGAAATGTCATGAATATCATTGTTTTAACGGCGTTTTAACATCACTCACAGACCGCTGCGGTGATGCTTGCTTACATGTAATGTAAACATCCACTAAGTTAGTGTGCTACTTTCGCTGAAACGTGGAACAGTCTAGGAGCAGAATCCACCAATCAATGCTGCACACAGCTCCCAACGACCCTCTGAAAGGAGCAAGAACCACAAGATTGAAAGTTAAGCATTACAAACTCGGGAAGTACATGCCTCACCGGTAAATTCCTCACCGGTAAATTCACCTGATCTGTCCTTCCACATAGCGCGGGCTCATGTTTACATGTCCTCAGTGATACACCCCTAACAAGTGTTAGTGAGGAGCTGTTAATAAGCAGAGTTTTCTAACATAATGTTGGCGTCATATATGCAACCTCCGACAGATGCGAATGAAGAGATGTAACTGTAAAGTTCTGTCCGTTGACGCGCATAGTTTCTGCACAAGAAATAAAAAAAAATATCTGAGGCGGCGCTTGAAAAACATACAGGTCTGATGTATTCATGCATCTGAAAGACTACCTTTTTATTTTCATCAAGAAAGGTTATGGAAAAACACATCAAGAATTTATGTTGTCACTCCGATCCCAAAAACTTAATGCGACAATTCAGCAAGGATTTGTGATGTCAAGCTGATACAAAAAAGTTAATGAAGAAACTCATTAAGAATGTATGATGTCGGTCTGACGCAAAAACGCAACATATGCGTCCTTTGTAATTAATTTCTGGTGACTCACCACGATTATATCATAATGACATCAGAAATTCAATATCCATTTTCGTATATATAAGTCACCAGAAGTTCAAAAACATAACAGGATTGAATTCACGACGTTTAGCCTCGAGGACCAGCCTTTTCCCAGTGTTACTGCAGCATTCGAAACACGCACCTTTTCAAGCGCGCGCGAGGTACAGAATGCTGTAGTAAACTCGAAAAAGACTGGTCCTCCAGCGTGAATTAAATCCTGTTATGTTTTTCAATTTCTGGTTTCTTTTTCTTATATCGATAAATCAGCTGCCAAGAAATCACCTATGATATATATATATATATATATATATATATATATATATATATATATATATATATCAGCGATTTATCTGCACTGGTGTTTCCCCTTTTATAGGAGTTGGACACAGAACAGGTGCAGGTGCGGGAGGAACGGATAGGGAATACGGAAATAAGTAGATAGCAGTAAAAATTATGCATGTAAAAATGAAGAAATAAGCATGGATAAGAAAATGCGGAGTGGGAGCCGCACGAAGAAGTAGAGAGTGCGCAGAATGTGTAAGGACTAGGAAAATACCAGACAAAAATTTTTCTAGTCCTTAAATGTTCTCCTCAGTCTCCATTTTTCGTGCGGCTCTCACTCCCCTTATTCTTTTCCATGCTTATTTCTGTACTCCCTATCCGTTTTTTGTTGAGCTGTTCTGTGTCCAACCCCTATAAAAGGGGTAACACCAACGAAAAATAATCAGCGATACTTCGATATATATATATATATATATATATATATATATATATATATATATATATATATATATATATATATATATATATATATATATACCGGGTGTCCCAGCTAAATGTAACCAAACTTTTAAAAAAGGCGAAGTGTCCTAGTCCAGCGAAACCAACTTAGGGTTGTTCATAGTCGCGTGTCCTAGTCTTGAGTATTTTTTTGGCTCTTCGAAGTTAATTAATGAGTTAAGTTTAATTAGCTAACTTTTTAATTATTAACTTCAGGAAGAAAGTGTCAATGAAAAAGTTTTAGATCACCTCGAAAAACCGCTAGTAGTGCTGTTTCCGTCAAGTTAAGGTTTACGTAGCTTCATTTATTGGCCTTAAAAGAAAGTTGTCACGTGACCAGCTGCTCGCTTACTTCTCTGCCCCAATGTGCACCCAAAGTCTCATCGAGGAGAGGACTTCAGAAAAAACGGATTTTATTCTTTAAGGCGCGTCTTGGGACGTTGAAGTGGCACAGTTGTCATGTGGAAGCTTTTTCTTATTGTGCGGGTTATGGTTAAAGGCCGGTAAAAAAGCTACTTTACGTAAATATTACTTTGCTGCAAATGTCTCAGTAAGCTGTTTCTCAAAGCGATCTACAACTTTTCCATTGGCACTTTGTTCCTCAAGTCAATAATTAAAAAGTTAGTTAACTAAGCTTAACTAATTATTCAACCCTGAAGAACGAAAAAAATACTGCAGACTAGGTCACGCGACTCTAAACAACCCTCATTTGGTTTCAGACGGCTAGGAACCGGTGTTTTTTAAAAGCTTGGTTAAATTTAGCTGGGACACATGGTATGTATATATATATATATATATATATATATATATATATATATATATATATATATATATATATATATATATATATATATGCGCGCGTGGGTGTGTGTGTGTCGTGCGCCACGGCCGCATAGGCTTATCTACAAGGTACAACCACAAAATCGAGCGAAAAATAACGCTGTGCTTGGATCACTGAGATCCATAAACACGACAACACGTGCTGTCACGTGTCTCGCAGCACCTGACAAAATAGCCGCGAATGATTAAACTGGAGCCGGTCATTCACATGAAGACGGCATTTGTTTTGTGTAGATGGTAATTTGGGTTTAATTTTCCGTCTTAGCGCATTTCCACCGGCATGTAAGATAGACGCGAATGCAAGGCTACAGAGAACAAAGAAACGGCGGCCGTGCATGTTGATGCGTGAACGTCGCTACAGAGGCTTCACATACCGCAACAAATAGGTTCGGACCAATGCCGTAATTACCAGGGATGAGATGTTCTAAGGAACTGGAGATGTGGGGTGTATTATTCAATGAAAAAAAAAAAAGGGGGGGGGGGGGGGGTGAAGTCCGCATTATTCCTTTCGCACTGGTCCCTGAATTCTACACCCAGATTGAAGGTAGTTGAACTGGGTTGGGTGCCGACATCAGCATAAATGGAAACGAAGTGTCTGAGAGTTTCTTCTTTACCAGGTGTGTAAAGCTGCAAGCCCGTGCGCAGACAGCGTCCGTGCAAATAGATAAGATGCCGCGGGCACATGAACAGCCGCTGCGGCGTGCATTCGTCATCGCCCACACGCGTACAGCGCACGACTCTGGCACCGCGGAACAGCGCCGCGGAGGGACGGCTTTGCGCGCTCTCGGAACGGGTTGTCGCCGGCAGACAGGCTCCCCATCTACGACAGGAGGCACTGCAAGGTGACAAGCATTCGTCACGACGGCGGGGGTGCGAGAGGGTCGCAGTTGAACGCAGGCTACACAGCGCGGTATTGAGGCCGCGCTAGGCCCGCACTTGTAGACGGCGGCAAACAATGCGGCAGCAACACCTCGCACAAGGAACTCCCGAGAGCAACCGCGCACTGGAAACTGCGCGCAGTAGAGTTAAAGCTGCGAATACCTGAACTTTATTTGTATTTTTCTTGACACCCGTCCCTAGCCTGAAGGCCTGCGTTCTCTGTGCTCGTTGCTGGCTGCCGACCAAAGCACTCTGATTTGCGACTCGTATATGTAACACCTCTAGTACCATGACTTGTGTTATGCCTGTTGACAACAAGCCTCGAGGTGTCAGTGGTCTAGTATCGATGTGCAGCATCATGTATATATCTCAGTTTATAGTAGCATTGAACCGTGGCTTTAGTAAGCAGTCAGATGTTGCGCGGTTACTAATTTTAATCACCGCCCCGACCGCGACAGCAAACCAATGGCTTCGAATTTACACTCGGGAATGATCTTAAGTAAACTGCGCTGTGCTGACAGCGTTTGGCTCTGACAGCATGCTGACAGCGTTCCGCGCGTTGACGGAGCAGCTATTCAAGACATCCGCCGCTGGCGCTCTGTCAAAGGTTAAGGCTTCACACATACCTCCGGTTTTTCAGCTTGGCTAATGAAGTAGTGTTTTCGCACAAAAATTCCGCGCACATGCAACTCTGCGTTCACACATGAATGAGCAATTTGTGGTACAGGGAGTCATTTATTCTTTCCTCAGTGGCTGTTATTTAATGCCCACAGGTAGCGCAGCCTGACCACTAAGTAGGATACAACACGAACAAAAAAAAACAGCAGTTGTTAACACCGGGCCACGGTCCGCGACGTCTTGTATTACTCGGCTGGCCAATCACAGCAGTAAACGGAAAACACACTGGTCTTCCAGAACACTGTAGCAATCAAGCCCTTGTCATGCTGGCTTCCTGGGATGGAGCGTACTGATGCGTTAGCCTGAGAATTATCCCCTCAGCTCGGAACAGGCGCCATGCTTGGACCCTGAAGAACCATTATGCATCAACAATTATCTAACTGCCCTGCGCCACTATCGGTGACATTGTCCTCCTCACCCAACCTAACTCGCCGGGAACCAACTGTGGCAGTGGCAGTGGCTGATGCTTTCCCTACCCCGCCATTTTACTCCTACATTCGTCCCTACACCCAATTTGAGAATCCGGGAAAAGCGCTTTTAGTCCCTTTGGATGTCACCACGTAATGCATGACTTTGAACGTTCAAATATAGTGCGTTGACCTCACCTTTGCGCAAGAAAGAAGGAGAATGACCGAATGGCTGCAGAACGGAATGTGATAGGTCGCTAGGCTTGGCGGCACTGGCTGGGCGCTGTCCCGAATTACTGGTAACGGTATTTTTTTTTTTGGCGACTGTCCCTCGCGACTGTCCCCATCATTCCTCACCCCACAAAAGCCTCTTGGTTGGAGCGGCTGACAAACTCTAGCCCCACAGATCCCCCATGCTGGTCGACCGCGGGCGGATAGGGTGGGGGCCACCATTGGGACCCGGGACTCAGGGCTCCGCCCGCGGAGGTTGTCCTGAACTACCTAAATAATTGTTTATTCACTCACTCAAAAGGCCTATGGGTCACGCACGCACAGCAACCAGCCACCACACGCACCCCATCCTATTCCCCTTCCACTTGCTCCTCCAAGCCGTCCAACATGGTGTCGCAACCTGCCACTATACCTACACACGAATTCACGAGAGGATGTTGGTCGGCCGTAGCGCAGGCGTTTATGCGAATCGGATCCGTTTATGCATCGCAGTTCGCGCAGCAGAACGTAACAAGTGCACAGCTACTGCTTGCATGCGGGCACGGCTACACGCTCGAGCGAACACGCGAGCAAGGCAGGAAGGGTGGCAGAGTGGAGGCGGCTCGAGCCGACCGTCGCTGGGTTCGTGCGCACGTGGAGCGGGCGCGAACGAAAACACCGCCTGGCACGGCGACGCAGCAACGGGAAAGGGCCACCCCAGCAGCACGACGCGAACAAGTAAAAATCGATTCGCCGTGGTCGTTACTCCATCGAAGACTCATGTCTGCACGAAAACATCTCGGGACACCGCATGTTCGCCGCGCTAAAGAGACAGCGCCGTTTATGTTCGCAGGAAAGTTAAGCAGGAAGGGACTGAGACATGCAGCCATGTATACTTCTAGCGGATGGGAGGGACGGTGTAAGCACTCGTAGAGGGCGAGACGACCAACCCAAACTGTATTTTGCATCTCATGCAAGCCTATCTCCAGAAGTGCACTCGTTTACAAGAAGCTCGTCGCAAAACAGCGTTTATCGTGAGCTTATTTATGTACGAGTAGACCTGAGCACGGGCCAGCGTCCCAAAGTAGCCCGCCAAACCAGAACTGGCACGCTTGGGCGGCATCAAGTCGTGGCTGTCTGCTTTGGCGACCATCCCTTGCTTTCCTTCAGAAAGGCCCCACTGGGAGTGCGATTTGAAGTTAGAAGCCCAGCTAGTTAGACGCGAATTGGTGGCGGTGCTCCTCAGCTCGCACTCCATTTATTTATTTATTACCATAAGGCTGGAAACATTAGAGAAGGGAATGGGTTCAGTACAAGAAATACAAAAACATGCACTGCAAGAGAGAGAGAGAGAAATGGACGGAAAGGCAGGGAGATTAACCAGGTGATGCCCAGTAGGCTACCCTACATTTGGGGAGGGGAACAAATGGGAAAAAAGGAAAAAGAGCGGCAATGAAATGAGTTTTTCAAGTGTCCATCGACCACTATGTCAAGGGGACAGAGGGCGCAAAAATATATGCATTCAAGTAACATACGTAATAGGTGAAGTTCACATTATACAGAGCAATACTTACTGACTACACATGAGTTCATGTAAAAAAATATCTTAACACAAACTGCCGCACTTCATATGACTGAAGCAAGTAGGCAGACGGGAATGTGGCTGCGCTGAGGCGTGATGGGGTGCTCTTAGTTTCTTGAAAATCCTGTAGAAACAACGCTACAAACCGGCGCGAACGAAAGGCAACCTAAGTTGGTCGCAACGGAGTCGACAGTACGCTTGCTTCCACGTGTCTTTACTGTCGGAATGTCTAGAGCAACATGGGCGGCCATTTTGTTTCCTTTGTCCTGCGCCTGCTGCCATTTACATCTGTTCTGTAAGGTGACAGTACCGGGTTTCGTGAACCTGACTGTGTACGGTTGTACCTGTACTTTTTTTCATGCGTTAAAGCACGTTTTAAAATTTGTATATGAATTTGCCTTTTGTCTTTCCTTCTTCTTTCTGGTTTTTGTTTAACCAGTTTTCCTCCCGCCCTGCTGCTGCTATTATAAACGGAACTTGAGGCCAGTCAAGCTACCTTATTTGCAGCTTTTCCCCCTTGTTTCCTACCACAACCCTGTACCTCCTTGTTTGCCGAAATAAATCAAATCAAATGAAAGCGACTCAGGCTATGAGGGACGCAGTAGTGAAAGGCTCCGGAATTTTCGACCACCTGAGGTTCTTTAACGTGCGCTGACAGCCCACAGTACACAGGCCTCTACAATTTTACCTCCATCGAAATTCGACAAGCCGTGGCCGGGATCGAACCCGCGTCTTTTGGGTCAGCAGCCGAGCGCCATAACCACTAAGCCACTGAGCGGCGGATGAACGAGTATGTGCCCTGTCCACAAACGCTCGACGCGCCCGCGGGCTCGGATAAAATTTTCTGTATTATACGATAATTGAAACTGCTCTGTGTTGTATTGCATTGCATTGCATTGTGATGCTTGCTGCTCGGAGTTGGTTTTCTGGTGTACGCTTTCTGAACTCAGGTAGTACACTCGCAGAAACGAGGATCCACACCATGGGCTCCTGATTCCATGGTGTTCGGGACTGTTGGTGAGGAAGTGAGCGCGTCATCGGGGACCTTCTGAGTCATTCTTAAATATAATGCGGTCGGCAGCCATGGCTTATTAAATGACGTCATCCACCAATCGCGCGAGTTGCTATCGGTGCCAGCGCGTTACTTCCTGTTCGTATAGGAAGGCCCCACATCGACCGCATTAACCATCCGTTTGCCAAGCCTTCGTCATCCGGGCGGTTTGTTTGCCTGTCGTCACGACTACGAGATAATGCGAAATGAGTGATTTGCGAGTAAGCGCCAATGTTCGGAAAAGAAAAAGCGAAAATGTACAGCCGAGAGAGATAAATAATTAATGCAGGTAAAAGCACCCCTTTCTGCGAATGCGCGTGCAGGTTCCCCTTCCTTTCGTGTCCGTGCTTTCTGCGCTACAAGGCATACACGCACAAGGCATACATTTGCGCAGACGCCACTGCAATTGTGAAAATTAACCAGGGAACGCCAGCTCCATTTTTCTTCCTGTTATGTTCTTCCCCCCTCTCTTCATCTTTTTTACACGACTCTTCTGGAGCTCGAGAGGCGCATGCACGTTAACGGCACGTATTGAGCCCCTGCCCACGAAAATAAAAGTGTCCGCTCACACTGAGACAAACTGTAGTCGGATACAATTCAAGAACAAAGCGGCTTTCCCCGACAGAGGAACCCACTCCGGCCAATGGCGTCGGCTGATTCTCATGAACCTGCTATCATGAGTAGCGTGACAATGCTGGGAAAGGACTATCACCTTTCACCTGCCACTCCCTGCATTGTCACGCTAGCAGGGTCATGAGAATCGGCCGACGCCATTGGCCGGAATGGGGTCCTTTGTCGGGGAAAAGCCGCTATTTGCTTGAGTTGCACCCGACTCTAGTCTGGTGCCAGTTTAGACGCTACACATTGCATACGCATGTGCGAGAGCGCTTAGGCGCAGTTTAATCGCGGAAGCGCCAAGCATGACGGATGCGCTCTCTCCGGACCCAAATACCCTTCAGCTGCAAAGTGTCCCCAGGCAGGTGCGACTATCCATTTTTGTTCGCTTTTTTAAAGGCGGCCCGAACGCACTCGGCTGGATACCAATTAATAAGCCGGCGCTTGCCGACGCGAAGCGCATATCACAGCCATGAAAGGAGCCCTCCATCTCGCGCTCGGGCACAGAATACACATCGGAAAAGGGCGGCCTATGATTTCCGCTTCATCGGGCCGCGGGTTAAACCCGAAATAAACCCCGAGACAACGGGAAGAAGGAAAGCCGGCGCAGTCGGCAGGAAAGCACGAAAGACGGACTGGCGATAAGTAGTACCGTGCAACGCTCTGCGCAGCAGTGTTACGTCAGATTAACGTCGCAGCAGCCAGTGCACCGCCACCAGGCGCACGCGTCCAGCCACTGAACGGCGCCCCCACCAGCCTGCAGCACAGAAGGCAGGGCGAGAAATTACAGTATATCGCGACGAGCTACGCGCGGTTATACTGGGGCGCTTATCGGCGCTGCAGCGAGAGCCCGCCATGTGTACACGGTTCGGCAATTGGGGCCGGCCAGGGTGCGTCAAGTAATGGAATAGCCATATGCGGCTAACCGCTCCGCGGCGAGCATAAATCATGGTGAGAGAGGGGCGCGTCGGCTCTCAGCAGCACTCGCGACGCATGTGCGGGTGTAACTGAAGAACGCGAATAAAAATACGAATAAAACAATGAGCTAAAAGGATGAAAGAGAAGCCTGCAGCTGGCGCACTCCTCGTCGCGTGCAGCTGTGGTCTAGATACGGTGGCGGGTCCCGATTCGCGATTGTTTTTTTTGTTTTTGTTCTCTCTCACAGCTCTTTTTGGGCAGGCCGAAAATATCGCCAAGCGTCGCTCAGGTCCCAGCTAAGGACCGAGCTCTCAGCTGGGACTTCCTACAGAGCACCCCTCCCCTCCTCCTCAGAGAGAGAGATAGATGGTACTAGTAGTTGCGGGCTTCGGATTAATTCGACTACCACAATGTAGCCCACCTAGAGATGTAAAAGTTGAAGAACCTTTGAGTGTGCGGGGAAAAAAAGTAAACCTTTTTTCCGAGTTTTATTTTCTTTTCCGAAAAACAGGAAATTTTTGGGGAAAAAAATGAAAACGCACTGCATTAAGAATATTCACTTTGTAACTGAGAAATAAGTGAAGAATTATATTTTTGAACCAAAACAAAGATGCTGCGAATTCTTTTCAAGAAATGATGAAGACACATTGCTTAGAATGCAATCAACGCAAAGCGTTGCATCAGTGTGGCTCGTCACTGCTCCATGGGTGGGGTAATGCTTGGCTGTGAGCCGTTTCCCAGGTTGACATTCCAGTACATGTATTCAAGTTTTGGTCCTCGCTCTCCCGCAAGCCTGTTGATCAGCCGCGCATGAGCAATACCGAACTGAGCCAAGTTTGTTTCGACGCAGACGATAGGGGATTCGGAGTTGCCGACATGCGACTGATGTGAGCGGCTGGTTGCTACAGAGACCTTGCTACCAAGTGGACAGCTCCAGGTGTTTGGCGCACTCCCAAGCACCTCATTTATACCAACTTTTACAGTTCGCAGGAAGGTGAGACTGTGCAGATAGCTCGGAAATTTTGCCGTTTTTTTCCTGCCTTCTGGGCCCTAAAAAAAAAAGAAAGTTCCCCAACTTTTTAAAGTTTTTTTTTTTTTTTGTTTCAGGCACTAGCTCACATCTCTAAGCCCAGCTCACAGGCGGTTTTACGTTTGGCCTTCATTTCCACTCCGGCGACTCTATCCCTCTCAGCCCTTTCCCGTCCTCGTTCATCCCTTCTTCCACAGTGTGCTTAACCTGTCCAGTGCTAATGAGACATTCACTGGGACTTCCCTTTCCTTGTAACCGCGCCACCCACTCACTGACGAAGGCACCTCATTACACTCAATTTCGCGGCGAGGCGAGGGTACAACCAGAACGAAGCAGCATTCGTAAATGAATTCTTGTTCCCGAAGCTCCGCCGCTTTGTACAGGCGGCGATAGGCGAATTCCCCAACTACGGCGACGGCTGTCCAATGTTCTCCTTTTAGGGCTACTTATGTGTACTGTAAGCGATCCTTGAGAGTTTTCACCAGCGCCACCCTCGTCCACAGCGGCGGACGTATTACGTCCTGCATTACCGCGAGTGCCACGTTGGAACGTGATCGAACGGTGAGGGCAGAAGCTGTTCGAGAACCCTCTTATGCTGCCTACGGCATCAAGACGGCCAGATTCGAGGCCCTCGTTAGCTATTGAGCAGACAGGGGAAGGGAAAAAAGGTGCTCGTTATGACGTACATGACGGAAGGCAGCAGTCACCGATGTCACTCATATAAGGTTGCCTAAATGCGAGGATAGGCAGTTAGAGGTAATTGCGGAGTGCTTAATTCGCGTCATTAATGCAGAATTGTCGAGCCGGGAATAATTCCCAGCATACAGACACAACTAAACGGAGGACAAACTCAGCAAGACAAAAAGCTAGCTAGCAGCAACGTGATTAGATAAGAAAAGAAAGTAAGCGGGTAAGCGTTGCAAATATACAATGCTGCCTTCCGCAGCTGGCTGCTAAACCGCAGCAGCAATAGGCCGCTACACAAAAGTGCAGTCACACTACGGCTGTCAAGTCTGATCGCGAATGCACGCGCCGTGCACGAAAGGAAAAAAAGAAACGCTTCACAACTAATGCACCTGACATCACGCAGAGGACGGTAGCACGCGAATGACGGCAGGAGACGTGGCCTCGGTGCGCAGTAGGGCCTCCGAAGCGAGTCAGCCGTGACCGGGCACGAGCGCCACGTGGCGTCGTAGTTCTCGCCTGCGCACAATGGCCGCCAGACGGGTTGAACTCAGCCGAAAAACACGCGAGTACCGAGGACCACTTCCAACCCTGGGGAGAGGTCCTTGTCGTTTAATTTTTGAAACACTGCACGCACACTGATTGTCCACGCAGTCACTTTCCTTTCGTCGAGTGTACGACACGGAGGTGAAGAGCACCACCACTGCGCACAAGGGTGTGAGCTGAGGTGTACAGTGCTGAGTGGACGTCTATGCAGGGCTTTAACGCACCGAACCAGCAAAAACGCAGGCAATGCAGGCTAAATCTGATAGACGCCGTTGGGGAGGAGCATTCTGGTAAATTTCGACCACTTGGCGGGCCTTGAGCGTGCACCTGACGTTGCAAAGCACACGGGTGCTGCTGTACACAGGGGCAGCGTCGTCGTGGGAGCCACACGGCCAGGGCTGACAGATCAATCACTGCAATCATTGTGATTATGGGAAGAATTTGCTGACATTCTATTCAGCTGATTCTTTTCACGTGCCGTCAGTGGCCACACACGTTTGGCCCCTCCTCTTTGTCTCGACCGGCCGCTCTGAGAAAGGAAAAAGAACTACACTGAACAGAAGGAAATAAATGGCTGCATACCCCATAATTCCGAGCCACCAATACGTGCGCACACATTACTTCCGCTTATATTTCCGAACGTGTATCGTGTACCACGAACTTGAAATCTCTCGCTTTGCGCCCCGTGATTTGACATCCGCCAATAATGCGTGCGTTCTGCGTTCAACGGGTCGCAGCGAATACGAGGGCACAAAATCTGATAGGGACTTTTAGAATAGGACGACCCTGTCGGTTAGGTAGGGAAATAGCTGGGCGCCAAAGCGCTTGCGCAGGACAATAGGCGGAGAGGCGTCATTGTTCGGTGCCTGCGCAACTGGCGTACATTAAATCAGAACATGTCGCTCTGCTCATCTGGGAATACAGCAATAGGCCTTAGCGAGCATGGCACACACACCCATACCGGGACTTTGTGGTTCGCTTTATGGCGGCAGAACGACCTCGGTGCCTTTACCATGTAAGCTTCTTTAGCAGAAAACAGGTGACTGAGCGATAACAACAACGAGTAAAGAAAGCTACCCTGCCCGAACACGCATCAGTAAATACTGTTTCCGTTCTTAGCTGAAACCTGTCCTGATTGAGCTGACGCGCGCAGAGAATGTCGAGCAACCGAAGCGGAACTCGATCAAAACAACGCGACCTCGAGGGAATGACATCTGGCTGACGCCGTATCTCGGGAATCCGCGTCGCGCGGTCGGAGGCAGAGAAAAGAGACGCGGTGCATGCACGCTGTGTAGGAAAAACACACCTGAAATACGAGTAGGCTCCAGCTGCTGGAAGCCAATAGATAACGATGGAAAGTGAGGCTCCAACAGTTGCGGCATGCATTCGCGGCAGCGGGTGCGGGTAAACATCCACACTCTGCTAATGCTCCACGGGCGCACTCCACGCGTGAGGGCCACGGCGTATTCACACATGCGCTATTGACGAGTTACTTCCCGCTAGCGTTAAATAGTCGTGACCGAAACCAGGTTATTTCTGATGGAAAGGCCACCACGTTAACGATTGCCACGGTTGGTTTGTCAACGGCTTCGTCGTTCGCGGCGTGGTCCCGATCATTCGTGTAGAATGGACCGTCTGTCTTGCAGCTGAATGCGCCTCAGAATTATGAGCCCAACGGCAGATAACACGTGCTACATACCTATGCGAAACGAAGAATACTTCGTTGCAGTGCAAGAATTCTACCGAGGCGTATGCCAGACGAAACGCAAGCGCGCCCAGTCCCGCTCTCCGCGCCCCCGCGCGTTAGTTCTCTCGGCGCTCGCATGAGGCGCTCCACGGAGGTAAAAAAAAAAATAAACGAAATAAATACAACAGTTACTTTCATTTACTAGCCGGGGTGGCACTGGCCACTGCCCTCAATCAAAAGGGATGCGCCATTAGAATCTGTCCATGACTGCTTTGGTCTACAGAGAGCCTGCATGTTGCGACGCCGCCTGGCTCCCTACACTTTGGTCATACTCTTTCCTGTTTTCCTCAAGCAGTGAGGTAACCTGTAGTCCACAAGCTTTTCCAAAGTGCTTTTGCATGCTACCCGCTCTCCGGTTTTGCGGTGTTCGACGGCTAATAAAAAAAAATGGTGCATATCCTTCCAATTTGTTCGTATTACTCACGGACATAATACAGAGCGCCGCTGCGCAGCGGTGTTTCAGCGACGGACGTCAATTGCTTTTTCAGAAGGAAACAAGAAGCCACCAATAGACTCTGACTCACTGCAGATTTTCCGAAGTCGAACTCCAGAGAAACGCGTCCTCCGTGCTGATTGTGTGGCGTATTCATCCGAAAGTTCGGGCACTGAAGAGGCACTGAAGGCAGACACATAGACGTGGGCCTGTGTCAGTAGTACACGGTGTTATAATAGGAACGAGACCACTATCACCAAAACGGAGCTTTCATAAGCTGGGAAAAGACAAACAAAAAAAATGGAAATACACGTGTCTCCGTCAGCGGCCTATTACACAAGCAGAAAAAATGCGTCGCCACGACTTATGTGCGTATACATCCGAGGGGCCACACTATATCGCCCTTTACTTCAGAAGTAGCTCTCTTCGGTAAGGATGTGAGGAGTTTCAATCGACTGGCGGGAGAATAAATAAATACAATTTTCTCAGCGACAAATACGGCTTGCGCTGCCATATACAGACGTCAGTACAGTCAGAAAGAACCCCATAATCAATTTTTATTGAGCGCAACAATTGGATGGAGCTGTATTCAATGGCATTTTAACGTTTTGTTGGGATCTCCGTGTACAGTATGCGTCTAGTGTGGCTCTGTCGCCAGCACTTGTTACACTGTGGGGAGTATTACCCGGGGTACATGTGCGAAAGTACCGCCGGGTTCGGGTGGGATTGGGTTTGCAAGCGACGCACGGTGGTCTCCTGGGTCTTCGTGAGCGATCTATGCGGTGGAGGGAAGATGCGTCTTTCGAGGCGAAAGTGGTGTGTGATGTCGTGAAACGCGTTCACGCCATCCCTCGAGAAACTCGGGTCAGAGGAGCCCACTGCCCGGCCGATGAAACCTCGGGCGTAATCGTGGGCTGCCTCGACGCCCGGGTTGCCCGAATGGGCCGGAACCCATAACCACTCGATCTCTCTCGCGGGGGTGTGGTGGGGGCTTCTGAGGATTTGGAGGTAGATGGGGGAGACGCGGACCCTCGCCAAGTTGCGTATGGCTGCTTTGGAATCGCTGAAAATAATGTGAGCTGATGTGTTGGCTATGTGTTGGATGTGTTAGGGGCGAACCGGTCCCGGTCACTGCGCCTATCGCGTACGCTTTGTGCGGTGTTAGATATTCCGCCGCGTCCACGTAAGCGGCCGCGGGGTAGCCCTAGTATTTGGCGTGTAAGGCGCGAACTTTGTTGTTTGCTCGACAGAGCTGGCTTTACTGGAAAACGCGGCGCGACAGCGCCGCTCCATTTTTCTCGTGCAGGTGCTCGTGCTTCGACAGGCATCGCGGCCGTTCGCCGCTCGTCGCATTTTTCGCTCGCGAAAAAAGCTCTACGCGGTTGCGGCTTTAGTATGACGTCTACTGTACATCAGCTAACAGCCCCACCTGTACGAGTACACTGGAGTGTGGTGCTCAGTCAGCTAAATGTGGTGGTTTCAAAATTATAAAAAACTACATTAATGTTCGGAGATACCCTGACATCGCTTTTATGTATTGCTAAAAAAAAAAAAAAAAAACAAAGAACGGGAATCAATATGCGACCTGGCATACACAACCTTTTTTTTTTACCCTGCTGCCCTAAACGACAAGCAGCGAGATGAGGTTTGGGCAGCTCAAACTGGAAGTGGGATGCACACGGGACCAGGCCATCGTGGCGCCTGAGTCTTGACGTTGCAGCCACATCACTGTCTATGACAGGCTAACGTAGCACTCACTACCACATAACCAAAAAAAAAAAAAAAAAGATCACTGCGCCAACAACGCGCGTGATAAAAAGAAAATGAAAGGGAAACATCTATGGGCCACTTAAGATTAGAACCTACTTGGGCAGATAAAGACGCCTATTCGCGCCCAACAATACAGTCGGATGGAACAGCCGAAAGCGGTGGTGTCCTGCCTGCATGAGAGATGACGCACGCCCCGTACATGTTTCAGGCGCTCGTTGCTCCCGATACGTCGCGATAAGAGCAGTACAACGGCTTTTGTAGCTGCAGCCATAGGTCTGCATACGCCTGATGCCAGAGGCACAGACATCGTAATCCTGCCCATGCTGCTTCCAATGTACAGTACGGTCCACAGTTAAAGGGAACATACGATCGCGTGGCCTCCGCGCTTCGCGAAGCCATGTTGCCTAGATGCCGCGAGAATGGCCGGCATCAGGCACATGCGCGAAAAGACCAGCTGACATGCTTACTGTGCATGCATCTTGTGCCGTCAATTCTCGCACGTTCTGGGCGGCAGCGCTTCGCAATGCGCGGAAGCCACACGATCGCACGTTTCCTTTAACAGTGGACCGTACTGTACGCTGATGAGGCAACTTCGTGCCGCCATCCAACGCTTTCGGTTACCCTTCGACATCACCGGCATTCCGGTTTTTAATTCCAGGATTTCTACTGTATTTTCATTAATTTTTGTAACGCCCAAAGTAACAAATGTGAGCCTCTACCTAAAAATTACTTTATATTGCGGTTTGGTGGCCATCTCCTGTCTTTTATACTCCCCTTGTGGAGTGCACTTTCAGCGTTTAATGTTACAGTAAAAATTATGACGCTGATAATTATACTGCACCGCGTAACGGACACATGTCGTGTTTGTATCAGTGCCGCACATTCCTGCACTGACCATTCTGCTGTAAGCGTCGTCCCTCCGGACGGCTACACATCGTGCGCGCTTCCCGTGATATACGCTTCCATTCCAGAAGGGTCGCTTGGTTTGTTCTAAGGGCGGTGTACCGTTTTTGCCACACATGTAGTCGCCACACGTCCTACAAAGCGCGTGGGCACCGCCAGTCCTGATAAAACTGATAAACTGATGACTGATAAAAATAATCCACCCGACACACGAGCATATCTGCATGACAGCATGGCAGAAGCAGGCTCTGCAGGGGCGTTTACTAAAGCAACACTGAACCAACGGCTGCAGCAGGATGCGTCTCCTACAGTAGATTCACCGTATTTTTCGCATAGTCCGCAGGCCACCGGGTTTGCGTATGGGCCCTGAAGTACGGCTCATATGGCGTCCCCAGCCCTCCAGGTCTCAGGAGGCAAG
Source organism: Amblyomma mixtum (assembly GCF_055824585.1). Lineage (NCBI taxonomy): Eukaryota > Metazoa > Arthropoda > Arachnida > Ixodida > Ixodidae > Amblyomma > Amblyomma mixtum. The sequence continues at coordinate 259,744,854 of NC_143014.1, read as the reverse complement.
AACTTTTCCCACCCCTCTCTACAGAGCTTTAAAGCAGCAGGAGGGATGAAACTATGCTCTCCGACGCGACAAGGCTTGGGAAAAACTACTGCGTGTTTAGGAAGCGCTTTAAAGCAAAACAGAATATCTTTTAACTCTATAAAACAAAATAATTATCAGCGTAGGGGACACTCTCGGTAAGCGCGAAAAATCTAAATTAGAAAGATGCGGAGCATGAAGAAAAAAGAACACACAGATAGTGCAATCCATGTTTTTCACGCGACCGCTCCGCGCCAGAGCGATTCTCCTCTTTTGCCCTCTCCCATGTTCCACAGGTTGAAAACAAACTGTCTACTGCGCATGCGCAGTTCATGCTAGTGACATGCGCAAGCAAAAGATGGCGGCGGACAGCTCTCAACCACGCACCTGCCATTTTCCATGCGCAGGTGGTGCCCTGTGGAAACTGATCACGCCTGCGTCACCAATGTGAATTTGTTTTCAACCAGTTTTCTGGGTATTAAACGAATTTTCGTTTTAATATAAAACAAAAATGCGGAGATTCTTTTGTGGAAGGTTATTTCAAAAACTAAACTTTACTCTTAGCTTCCCGTGCTTCGAACGATGCCCAGCCCATATCCTCTTGTACTGCCTCGTTTGTGGTTTTGCCGTGGGCACCTAGTGCTAATCTTCCAACAGCTCTCTGATTTGCGTCTAATCTCGACTGAACTTCTGCCCTTAGGCACAGAACCGCATTGCCGAAAGTAAGTCCCGGCACCACTATTCCTTTCCTTTCGCCGCCGCGGTGGCTCAGTGGTTATGGTGCTCGGCTGCTGACCCGAAAGACGCGGGTTCGATCCCGGCTGCGGCGGTTGAATTTCTTTGGAGGAGAAATTCTAGAGGCCCGTGTACTGTGCGATGTCAGTGCACGTTAAAGAACCCCAGGTGGTCGAAATTTCCGGAGCCCTTCACTACGGCATCCCTCATAGCCTGAGTCGCTTTGGGACGTTAAACTCCATAAACCATCTTCCACGCCATTCAGTCGCGCCACACATTATTCCTCCCTCTTCGGAGAGTTGGACCATTCTCGCTGTTTATATCCCGAAGAGTAGAGAGCTGGGCCACCAGTACCCACGTGGCCGCACAGAATGAGACCAGCGGAAGGGACGTATAGACACAGGAAAAACAGCGCCATCCTGTGTCTTCACCATTTCTGCGCCACATCCGCTGGTTTTATTATGTGTCCCCTCCGTCTACATTCGAGGGCATCCATGGTCACAGTTAACGGTCCACGGCCTGGAACCTAACCCGCACAGGCTTGACCGACGACCCAAACCCAAACGCCATGACTACCGTGAACAAAAGCCGCACCACTACGTGCTAAAACGGCAGAACGATCTCCAGTGGCTGAAAGAAATACCCGGCTTAGATCCCGGCCGCGGCGATAACACTTCGATGGAGGAAATAGGCAAAAACACCCCTGCACCGAGATTTCGATCGGCGTTGACCAAACCAAAGTGGTCGGTGTTAATGTAGAGTCCTCCGCTTCGGCGTGCCTCACAGCCCACTATGCTCCTTTGGCACGTGAACGTCCATTAACCACTAGAGAATGTCTCCATGTTCACAGTCAGAGATCAACAGCGTCTAGAAGCAATTCGACCCCCCCCCCTCCCCCCCCCCCCCTCTTTTTGTCCCCTTCCTGAAGAAGCCGGATGTAGAACAGAGCGATCTCCTTTCTTCCGAGTCATTCCGAGACCTAACGGAAGCGAACAGCGCCTATCCTGTCTGCTCTGCCCAACAGAGCAGCAGTACACACATTGCCTCGGCTACACGCGCGGGTGCAGAGTCATGCTCTTATTAATCAAGTTTATTAGCTATTGAAATTGCTTGGTCCTTTAAACCGTTAACTAGGTAATTAATTAGCTCTCAAAAAGCGACAACACCATCCTGTCCTTAATTTTTTTTCCCATCAAGCCGCTATGACAGACAAGAAATTAGGCAGCGCACGAAGCGAACGTTGCCAGCGTCGAAGACTAGCCCTGGAAAAACGTTGGATAGTAAGGACGGCGCAACAGTCCACGATAAGCGAGCCAGTGTAAATGTTGGACGCAGATAGCGACATCGGTCGTCATAGCGATAGCGGCCGCGCGTGCAGCGAAAGCAAACACGGGTGTGCGCATCCGGCGTATCTCCGTCTCCTCGCAGAGTCTGCATTCCTCGCATTGGCCGCGCTGTAGTGGCCCAGGTGGGAGCGGGGGCACACGGCGGCGCTGCGCTGCGCCTAACGACGAGAGAATACAGTTCCAGAAATGCCTGTTAAAAAACTGGAGAGGAAACCTAAGCTTCGCCTTCAGGACATGACGCGATAGCTTTAATGGATTGAGGTTTATGTGTGCGAAATTGCTAATTCCCTACTCTACATTTATAGATCCGAGGGAGTCCTCATACCACTCCCTGCGCAGTGGTGCAGCGGTTAAGAGATGCGCCACAGCCCTACGATAGCAGGTTCTGCCACCGATGGGCCTAGGTGGCAACCTATAGGTGGCCACCTGCTACCAAGGTTGCTTCTATCGGCATTGCTCATGGTTAACGACGTCGACAACAGACGCCGACAGCAGACACCGACGACGATGGCTTTTCTGTGACACGGGCTCTTTAACGCTGTCGCCAAATGCGAGGAATGGCCTATATGTGCTATCGCACTAAAACACTGCAACTGTAATTGGGTGAACAAGTGAAGTCGCACGGCACATGCTAGCAGCTGCCGCCGTAGCGTTCACTGTTTTGTCGGCGCCGCCCAACAACGCGAGCCCGTGAGTTGGGAGCGATAGGAAAAACACGACCCGAGGCGAAATGTCTCGGAGAAGAGGCGTACGCCGCGAGAAAGAGCCCAGTAAACAGCTGACTCGTGATCCCCAGCGCACGTGTCGTGAGCGCGAGTCCGTCGAAATCAGGGGAGGATTTGTGGGCAGCTCTTACAGAAGGCAGTCGGGACGGGCGTCGGCCCTTTGGTCACAGCAGTGAATTTATCGAACGTTATTCTTCGAAGAATTGGGGACCGATGAAATTGAACGGCGGCAAAATTTCTCGCCCTTAAATCCTTCACTTGTCAGGAGGCCAATTCAACGCGAGGCGAAGGGAAAGTTCTGAAGAAGCAGTTCTGATATGCAGTACTTTACCGGCTTGCGTGAAATAGTTAAGCACGTAAAGCAGCTCTTCTGCACTGACGTCCATTGGTTATCGTTGCACCCTGCATCCCTACCTCGTTCCCATAACCATTCAAAAAGGACAAGGAATTTTTTTTTTTTTTGGGGGGGGGGGGGGGGGCGTCGTCCCTTTGCTTACCTAACAAAAAGCCATGTCAGGGCATTAAAGTATGCACAGTTTTCGTCAGAAGACTTTGGCCCGGATCGCTTTCTCTTGAGCCCCGCGGTGCGATAGACCAGGCACCGAGAAAAGCAAAGGGCACAGAACAGCGAAGAACGCGTGGAAGAACAAACAACTTGCAGTGAAAGGCGCGACTGTGATACGGCGTCTCGGGTGGAAAATGCAAATGAGAACGCATCTCGCGCACTAATTAAAGTAACCGGTTAGGATGACGTCCAGCTTTCGTATCGTTCCATCGCGGTTAAACCCTTAAGGAGCAACTCCGCCCTTACCATGTTGTCCTCGTACAAGACTCCGCGCAAAACCGCATTGAGAAATCAAGGTATCCATTATCAACAGCAACAAGACACGCCATTGCTCGGCGGCCGCTAACAACGCATGCGCCTCTCAGACATTGCTGCGTTCTTCGCGAATGCAGTGGGGACCCTGTGAGGCGCATTTTATCTCCTCGCCGCCTTCGTGGTGGTTTTCGTAGCTTGCTGTCAATTTTTTTTTTAGTTTCGAGTTTTAATGAGCTTCCACACTAAATAAAAACTTCTTGACCTCGAAAGATTCGTCTCCCGGGTCGTATTCCGAGTAACGCATCGAAGCAGGGTGCGCGCATAAGGATCGCGTCCTTCGCAGGCTCTAAAATTCTCTGGAACGGTTAGCATTCTCAGCCATAGCTGTATTAACGGGACAGCGATGGAGATGACAGTTTTTTTGAACGAAAGCTAGAGCACATAGTCACTACGGAATGAGGGCCGTATTGAGTTTGCATTCGCAACGGTCGTGCAAGTGCCAGAGAGACGAAAATGATTGATGATCCACGCTCAACGGCAGCATTCCGGAATGTTGGTTCGGATTAAATTTTATACGGTTTGTATTGGTTCTATTACCGCGCAAGCAGGTAATTGTCTCCGATGGTGCTCCATGCCTGCCGGTGCTGTATTTGCAGCTCCTCCGTTATACGAAAAATGCAGCCACATGGCCGAATATCTGCTCCATGGAGATATTATCCTTCTTAATTGTTACTATCTGTACTGATAGGACTGAAACCGGTTCCTACACCAAATTTGAAAATAACGCACCTAGTTATTAATTATTTTATCAGTATTATTATTCGTGAGGTACTTCGTATACAAGAACGAAATAAAAGAGATACAACAATTTTCCCAACCGTTTCATCGGATCAAGAACTGCATGGATGACACTGAATTCACTGATCTATACCATTAAATAGCACGAAGTAGAGCCATTCCTTCTTCGATGACGATGCTCTTTAATGGCGGAATAGCGCAAGGTGGCCGTGGCCAAATAGCACCACAGCTAACGTGCTTTTTGTCTTCAGGAGGGTGGGTTGCAGGCCCATTCTTCCTAGCACTTCACCCTGAACAGAAGGAGAGCACCGGGCTAGGGGAAAGCTTACGCGCATTGGAAAACTGGTGGATCCCCGACTCCACCGGAGAAACTCAGTCCTTTCTGCAAGCAGCGGTGCAACCCCTCGCCGTCACAGCGCTCCTGCTCTCGATACGGTTGTCCGCAAATAGCAGCAGTTCCCGCCTCTCTCGGCGTGATGACGTGTACGCTGAACGGTCTTTCGTTATCACTGCAGAGTAAGCACCCGCCGCCTTATCTCGAACTCTTGTACACGCTCCGAGACTCTCGTACACCGAGAAGTTCAGCGGTTCCTGCATAACAATTCCCTTTGCTCTGCCCCTAGCCCCTACGAAGACGGCTGTCTCGCGAGAGGCGAACGAGTGCCTGGACGGGAGAAGCGTCTAATCTGCGTGGAAGCGACGAGTGGGTGACTCAGCCGCGGGTCTTGAGTGGGTCGGGCGCAGCATTGGGCAGTTTCCGTAGGCAAACAAACGACCGCTCCCCCGAGCAACAGAACACCTATCCTGCTATCTCTTATAGGGCTCCCGCGAATGGCTCCATAGGTGAGAATTCAAGATATATCGGCTGTGTACTTTCCAATCAAGAGATATCAGTTCGAAACTTGGGAATGCCTGCTTGGTGCTGATCGTTCTTGGTTTAAGATAAGAGAGAGGAAAACGAGGCATTGCACCCACGATGACGAAGACCAGTGCTAGCCAAATACAGAATGCTCCCCGTATCAAGGAGAAATGTAATAAAGATAAAAACCATGCAGTGCTGAGCTCCGCTGCTTAGAGCATAAATTTCCGGCAAGAGCCGGTTTAATGAGCGCTGCGCTGCGGTACGCCGCCTTGCTTTTCTGTTTGCACAGCGCAGAGCAGCTACAGTAAACACAGGCGATATGCTGGGCTAAGCACGTACCAAAAGACATGCGTTATTTGCTACTTTGTTTTTTCTTATTCTGTCGCGAACTACAGAAGCTCCTCTGTGGCGAATACCACGGCTTTCACAATGTTGAGCCCGGCAGCGGGCAAGGGCTTATTCGTCGCCCCTAGAACTAGCACAACTACAACTAGCGAGCGCGCGCAGCGCAATCACCTGCTCCTCTTAGCTGTAGCCGCGCGAAGGTTCTAGCGTCGCGCCAGCATTGTCGCCTACCATCTGCTTCTCCTTCTGTTTTATCTTGGGCCACGCAGTGGCTTTGGCGTCAGGCCGCGAAAAAGTTGTGGTGTTGCGCTAAATCCGATTCCCACCATCTGTTTCTCGTTTTTCTTATAACAGGCCGCATGACTACTCTGGCGTCAGGCAGCACGAAAGTTTCGGAGTCGCACCAAATCAGGATCCCCACCATGTGCTCCTCTCTAGTCTTAGGTCTCACGATGGCTCTGTCGTCGCGCCAGCTGTGTCGTCGGATTACCCAGAATCTCAGTTCGGGGAGGGAGTGGGGGGCTCCGTAAAACGGTTCTCGCCGTAAAAGGAAGTGTCTTCAAAAGAAATTCCTGGCGTAACAGGCTCTGCCGCAAGGACTTGGTCGTCGTATATGACTTATGAAACAGACGCAGGAAATGCATGTACAGGGTGCGTCAAAAGCTCCCTGGCCACAAGGTCTGCTTTTGAGCCGTAAAGTGGGACACTTACGACAACCCCGAAGCTCGAACTCTGATGAAGGGGGCAGGAGCCGTATCATTCTCAGCTACGAGAACCCTTGGTATACGTTCATAGGCGTCTCAATTGTACCAGAACACACAGCTGAAAATCTCTGGCTTGCGAACTTTCGGCGCACCCTGCACATGCTAGAGTGCACAGCGCAAGCGGGCGGCTCTTATTCGGCATTCATCGCCAAGGAAAGAGTTTCTCTCACGGCAAATGCGCAGGTATTCACATTCAGGCTATGCTTTTCACACCGGCTGTGAGAGATACAGTTGGAGCGCTAGCTTCGAATGCGCTCGCTTTACCACTGCGTGCTTGTTACGCAGTGATCTCAACGTCTAAACGACCAGCGCCACCACTAGTAGACAGAATTTGTCACCCAACAACGGACGACGCATCCGTGGTTTCCTCGGTGATTTAGGGGTGCTGCTACCCATAAGTGGAGATGTGCAAGCTGCGTTTTCGTAAATTTAGAGTGGATAGAGCACGCCCCCACTCACTGTATGAACTTCTACATTAATGTCACGAACCATAGTGATGGTCAAAGGTTTAGGGATTCCCCCAAGGTGGTGTATATTTGCAATAAGGGAGCAAATTACTCATTGGCGTCCACCCAAGCACAGCAATACGGCTAAAAAGGACAGCTATACAGCTCCCACAGAAAATTCGTAGTTAAAGAAATATTCGTCCTGGTCCGGGGTTCAAACTTGGGACCACCGCTTCACCAGAGCAGTCGGTCTAGCAGCTGAGCTAACCGGGACGGCAAGCGTATGGTAGGGCGAGAGCGAATTGATAAATAACTCGAAGTGGGAACATTCCTCTAAACATTTGACCAGCACTCGTTTCACTTCCAGTTATTGATCAGTTCGCTTTCATCCTTCGATATGCTAGCCGTCCCGGTTAGCTCAGCTGCTAGAGCGACTGCTCTGGTGAAGCGGTGGTCCCGGGTTCGAACCCTGGACAAGGATAAACTTCTCTTTAACTACGAAGTTTCTGTGGAAACCGTGCAGCTTTCTTTTGTAGCCGTATGGCTGTGCTTGGGATGCCAGTGAGTAATTTGCTCCCTCCTTACGAATAACATTGATGCTACTTACAAGTTTATTGATGCGAGAAGTGGACTGAAACGCAGTCCACGGCGACTGACCATCGGTGTCTTCGCCGTGAACTGACAGCAGCATCTAGGCTAATCGAGGCATCACATTAAAGAGAACGAAAAGAACTGAAGGCAGAAAAGGAGCGAATAACATATGCATCATGGGAATGTATATGTATATATATATATATATATATATGCGGTTTTATGCCTGTTATGTGATGTTCGAGACCAAAGCTTCTTCCCCTTCGTGATTTTTCGCAGGCCCTTTTTAGTCGCTTGCTCATATTAAGACTTAAATATGTTGCGTTGGTCCAACTACAAACGCTGTTCGGTTGTAGCTAAGCTTTACACAACTGGAGGAACGGTGACCTGAACATGAAGCGTAATTAAACGCTCTGTGCAATAAAAATCAGCTGAGGGGAAAGAATGGCGCAAGATAACACATTCATTTTTGATAACCCAGCGACACCGACTGCTCATGAGCTGGGTCCGTGCGTGAATATTGCTTCGATTTCCGTTCACTAGTCGTAAGCGTTCCTTGTTTTCAATCCTACGCAGGGGCTCTAACTCTATATGGAGAGGCAGAAATTTCCAGATACAGATAACTTATCGGTAGCAGTGGAACTTCATTTCCGTCCTGTGAGTTCAATCAGTGCTGCCCGCGGCGGCCATCTACTGCTGACCTACATTCGAACATACTATAAAAAAGTAGGATACAACTTAAAAAAACAGCAGCTGCTAACACTGGGCCGCGGTTCTTGCGTTCTGTATTACTCCGCTGGCCAATCCAAACAGTAAGCGAAATGAGCTTTTTAATCTTTGTCTATATCAAAGAATCCAGGTGTCCAAATTATAGAGCTGATAATCTGTTTGTTGTGGTAAGCTTCTTATTTACGTGACAAGAAACGTTTAACCAGCGGGCTACTTTTTCGTCGTGGAGGGATTCTGTGCGCGGAGGCTGAATGTGGGCGGAGCTTCACTGCAGACTTAAGTTGTATCCGACTATAATGTAAGGTGCGCCGTTTCTCGGAGAGCCGCCTCGTTCGCAATGGATGATTTCGAGCACACTTTTTGTGGCCATTTTGGACAGCGTGAAAGAGTAGAGAGCTTTCAATTTGTGATGATGGACTTACATTGTCTACTTACATTTTCGATGATGGACTTACATTTCACCGGACACCTTTTCATCGTCTGAAAGCGCAGCCTACGCCGGGGCGCAAGTAAACTGAGAACAGCATTCGTCAGACTTTCAACAGCAGGCATCGATCACTGCGAGCGCAAATTTGCTGTCAGGTGTCGACATTTACATAGCGGGCAGTGTGCAGTGAGGGCGTGTTCAGTTACACAAAACACAACTGCGGGCTGTCACCCGACTAGCGCCGGCTTTAGCCTTCGCGCAATGTAGTCGCAAACGGTGTTCGGTTAGTTTTAAGGAATACGCACTAGTGCTAAACCTCTGGCATGTATTTAATCTCATTTCATTTTGCAACAAGATAACCTTTTATGCTCTTACATCAACGCTTGTTCGCCTGTTTCGCATTGCTTTGTTTGCATTCCTATATTTTGGAACTGCAATAATCGCTACTGGAATGTACAGTATGTTTAGATAAAAGTATTAGCGATCACTGCGGCAACCGCACTGGAGAAATGCGTATGCATGACGTCAGACTTTACGACGTCACGCCCTATGACGTCACATCAAGACATCGACATAACACTTCCCCACTTTTCACGACAACTGAGACTCGTGACCGGAAGTGTAGACCCTCAAACCGTAAGTCGATCACTTATCGATCATCTATCGATACCGCAATTAATTGTCTTACTTAAAATCAAGTTCCATCAATTGCCCATCTGAGTTTTCAAACTTCGCGCCTCACTTCGTTTTCAAATTTGGCGCCACGCGTTGCTCCGTCTACACTTCCGGTCACGTGGTGCCACAGTTCCGGCGTTTTCAAATTAGGCGCGTCTTGCTCCGCCCTCGTCCACTTTTTGGACATTTTTGGCTCTAATTAATTACCTAATTAACCCACCTTAAAAGGCGCGATCGGCTCGACCACCTAGACTTGTTAGCGAGCGCATCCTTTCATACATCTGTTTGTCATTCCCAGTTAGCGAGCCACCTTTTCATTTTTTTTAGGCCTCCCCACCGCTTCACGAGCGGAGGGGCGGAAGTCGGTTCTGTTCGAAACACACGGGGAAGTGCGGGCCCGGCAACCGCCCGTTTGCTTTCCTTCATGTGTGTTTGTGTTCTGTGTGTTTGTGTCTTTTCTCCGCTCCGAAGCCCATGTCGTTCATTGGAGTCAAGGCGTACGCAAGATGTATGGGGGATAAGCGGTGTCTGTGCGGAGCGGTCAAGTGGGCGAGCGAGGGAAAGGCTCTGCTGCACTACTAATTAAAATCTTGTTTTGGGGGGCTTGCATAGAAGAAAAAAAAGCTCAGAAGGGAGCGCGCACGCAGAGCGTCTCGTGACGTGATCACTGAGGGGGGGCGAACCAACTCCCTCAGTTTTGCTGTTTTTTTACTTTTTATGGCTAGGGTTGAAGGCTGTTGCCGCACGCTCCCTCCGCAGTTTTTTTTTTGTTCCTTCTTGCGGGTTTGTAGGCATGAGCCAGAACAGAAGGCGCTGCGGAAAGCGTTTGGGCAGACGACGCGACGCCAAGGCTACGCCCAACCTTCTCCCGTCAGTCAGAACGATGCATCAATGGAGTGCCTTTAGCGAAAGTAACCCCCCATGACGTCAACGGGGTTCAGAGTAGTGGGGCGGGCCGTTTTTGTTGAAGGAAAGAACGAGCGGGCTTTGATTTGAATTTTCGCAGCTTTTCGGGGCGCGCATGGCTCTAGTATTTTGCAGAGGTTATCTTCGATGCCTCATCTATGCAGTGGGCTTGTTTTTCAAAAATGTCCGGACCATGGGCAGTGGCCCTTTAACCATTCTGTCACTTGCACATCCTCTTTGAATGCTATATCCGAAGATAACATTTTTTTTCCCGATATGCCAGCTAGTTCCTCCGTCATAGGACCGAGATTATCTAGTCCACTCCGAAACCGGCTACATAGCCACACAATGTTTACGCATTAATAAAAAAAATTGACAGTTGACCTGAGATTAAGCGGCAGCTGTTAAGGTATTTATACTTTACGATGCGTTGCCGTAGTGAATATGAGAGCAAACTCACATGTGTATAGTTCTAGGGCGCTCTTTTTAGTTTTCCTCACGTGGTCGCTTTTCGTCTAGTTCTTCTCTCCAGTCCACTGCTCTACAAGTGCTGCGCCGCCGATGATCCTCTTCCTGGGAGGCGCGCTTAGTAGCAGCTGCCGCAGATGGACCGCGCTACATTCTTCCGCTCTCACCACACCTTTCCTCCTACACCCACGGTAACCACGTTCCGAATGGCTACAGTGGTACGACTTCCTACACTCTCGCCAAACCCCCCTTCCATGGCAGCCCACCTTGTCCTGCTAGAGTAACTGCACTCCGGTTGGTTCCTATGGCAGCCACGTGCCGGTTGCGCGTTCTCATGCCCTCTCCATACCTTCTTGCTTTCACTCCTTCCACTGCAACAACCTTCGGGACGGTTAACCGTTGTAACCATCGTCTGGTTGCGCCTTTCTACGCTCTCACCATAAAGCCTCCTCCCATTGTAACGGTCCTCGCTCTTGCAGGGTAATGCCCTCCAGGTGGTTTCCGTGGCAACCACCGACTGGCTGCGCCTTCCTACGCTCTCTCCATGCCCTCCTCCTTCCAGGGTAACCATCCTCCGGTTGGGGATTCCTCGGCTCTCTAGATACCTCCTCATTCCGAGTTAACCACCATGCGGATGGTTCACCTAGTAACCACGCACCGGTTACTCATATCTCCGCTCACGTCACATCTGCCTCCTTGGACGGTAATCACCCTCCGAGTGCTTCCCATGGCAACGCACCCATAGGTTACGCCGACAACGACGACAGACTGCTACGACGCGAAACCCAGGAATGGGCGCTTAACACCTGTCGCTCTCAGAAATTCACAGGCGAACATACGATGTAATAGTGGTATTGGTCGTACATTTCACTTTTACATTGATCATTTCCCCGTTGCGTCTTTGGATTTGTTTCCGCGTCGCTTTTTCTTACCTCTCCTGCGTAGGATTCTGGTGGGTGGAGTTGAGTGTACGGTGGGTGGAGGCTTGTAGGTGGGAGGTGCATATTTACCGGTGCACCCCCTTCCGGACTCCCCTCCTCCCGGATAATTCACTGCTGACGGTGTAAAATAAGGAACAGCCCTCAGAAACAAAGGTACTAGAAACTAATCCGAAATCTTCACTACGGTGTCCTTTTTTTCTCTCTCCTTCCTTTCAGACAGGAAATGATTGATTTGATTTCCGGTTTCTTCAGAAGCTAGATTTCTCCGGAAGTAAAGCCGCACGATTTCGCCCCCGTCGTTTCCCTGCGTTCCTTCAGGAATGTGAGACTACTGTAGTTTGGCTCTGAACCGAGATGGCGCAGTCCCAGGGAACCCGCGATAAATCACTGTGAACGTTGCTTGCTTGCGTCTGTACTAATGCTGTGCCCAACACGAGGTCCTGTCACCGATGAGAGGTAGGTAGGTAACGAGGTACGATTTAACGTCCAGATTCTGCAAGTGGGCTATGTATGGGGGACGCCGTAGTCGAGGCCTCCCGATAATCTAAGCCAATTGGGTTCCTTCACTTTGAACTGACATCGCATATTACATCGGCGTTTTCGTGCATTGCCTGCTTCAAAAAATAGGGCCGTCGCCGCTGTGATTCGATGCAAAACGAGTGCAAGTCGAGTTCATACAAATATTAAATGCGGTGTATAAAGGTATTGAAAGATAAAACAAAACACGGGATAGAAATTTTTTATTTATAATTTTTTTTGCCTGCACAGTATAGGCGCCATTTATTTTTTACCGATTTTACGTTTCGATAGCAAAGACATTACTTCGGAAATGATGACAACCGGTCCTTTCACTTGCCCCGAATACAGAGAGCGCAGGAGGCGTTTTGCGGCGCGATTCTGAAGAGTTCCACCAGAGTTGCAAATATAGTAACACACTGTGCAGTACGCGGAACAGTGCGCCCGGCAATGCGCACATTACATATGCCTGCACACCAAATTTCTCTTCGCAGGTGCAGTTAGATACTGCAGCGCGTTTATTTCTAAGTTTAACCGGCTGAGGTGGGAGCTACCTTCCTCCCAAGTGAGTGAGTGGGGCACGTGGAACGTGTCATGTGTCGGGGTCTATGTATCGTGAATGTGGAGCAGCATGTCTTCATTTCAGCCACATGAGCCCAACTGCAGCCGTATATTTTAGGCAACAAGACTTGAAGGCAGTCCACCAGAATGGACGTAGAAGACAGGCTTTGGCCAAAAGCGAAAATGTTCGATGTCATCACGTAGGTGAGCAATACTTCGACATGCACGAGCGCACACCGAGATCGAAGTTCACAGCGGATTAAACGCAGTGAACCTGTCAGTAGCCGCCGTGGTGGCTACGGCATTCGACTGCTGTAAGGGCGTGGTCGCGGGTTCGATCACGGTCAGGTCGCGTGCCAATTCAAAAAAATTTTGCCAGTGGTTTAGCTCTGGTTAAACCTGAAGGATTGCGAAAGTAATGAGGGGAGAGAGAAAGGCGATGGAGAACGCGCGGCAGCGGCGGCGGCCCCGGCACGCTAGCTATGCGTCGCTACTGCGCATGCGTAACTGGCGAGCGCGGCGGTGGCACCTCCGAGTCACCCGCGCAGCGACGGCGGCGGCGTGCCAGCTGTGCGCCGTGTGACGTCCCTGCTCTTCGCGCATGCGCAGTATGGCCTTTCCTCAGCTCAGCGAAATGGCTCTGCGACTCGCGTAGCGTTGCTTTCGCAACAAAAACATGCGTGTGCTGACGGCGCTGTAAGGAAGCATAGGCGGTAGAAATTGCCCTCCGCTAATGCGTGCTTCATAGCTTGGCGTTGGACTGGTAGGTTTCTATCCTTCTTTAATTTTGTGGAATTTTTTGGACGTTTAATTGAAAATGCGATTTCCGTTGTTTTTTCGGCGAATACTGTTTCCTACGGATGGATTACCGTTTTTTTTCTGTTATATTTCGTTTTTTGTTGCGAAAGCACGCTAGTCGTCGAGCCATTTTGCGGAGCCGAGGAAAGACCATACTGCACATGTGCGAGGAGCAGTGATGCCACACGGCGCACAGCTGGCGCGCCGTCGCTGCGCGGGTGACTCAGAGGTGCCGCCGCCACGCTTGCCAGTTGCGCATGCGCAGTAGCGGCGCACAGCTAGCGTGTCGGGGCCACTGCCGCAAGCTCTCCATCGCCTCTCCCTCTCCTCTCCGATGCGCAGTAGTAGCGCACAGCTAGCGTGCCGGGGCCGCCGCCGCTGCCGCGCGCTCTCCGTCGCCTCTCTCTCTCTCTCTCTCCTTTCCGATGCGCAGTAGTGGCGTACAGCTAGCGCGCCGGGGCCGCCGCCGCTGCCGCGCGTTCTCCATCGCCTCTCTCTCTCCTCTCCGATGCGCAGTAGTGGGGCACAGCTAGCGTGCCGGGGCCGCCGCCGCTGCCGCGCGCTCTCCATCGCCTCTCTCTCTCTCCTCTCCGATGTGCAGTAGTGGGGCATAGCTAGCGTGCCGGGGCCACCGCCGCTGCCGCGCGCTCTCCATCGCCTCTCTCTCCTCTCCGATGCGCAGTAGTGGGGCATAGCTAGCGTGCCGGGGCCGCCGCCGCTGCCGCGCGCTCTCCATTGACTCTCTCTCCTCTCCGATGCGCAGTAGTGGGGCATAGCTAGCGTGCCGGGGCCGCCGCCGCGCGCTCTCCATCGCCTCTCTCTCTCTCCTCTCCGATGCGCAGTAGTGGCGCACAGCTAGCGTGCCGGGGCCGCCGCCGGTGCCGCGCGCTCTCCATCGCCTCTCTCTCTCCTCTCCGATGCGCAGTAGCGGGGCATAGCTAGCGTTCCGGGGCCGCCGCCGCTGCCGAGCGCTCTCCATCGCCTCTCTCTCCTCTCCGATGCGCAGTAGTGGGGCATAGCTAGCGTGCCGGGGCCGCCGCCGCTGCCGCGCGCTCTCCATTGACTCTCTCCTCTCCGATGCGCAGTAGTGGGGCATAGCTAGCGTGCCGGGGCCGCCGCCGCTGCTGCGCGCTCTCCATCGCCCCTCTCTCTCTCCTCTCCGATGCGCAGTAGTGGGGCACAGCTAGCGTGCCGGGGCCGCCGCCGCTGCCGCGCGCTCTCCATCGCCCCTCTCTCTCTCCTCTCCGATGCGCAGTAGTGGGGCATAGCTAGCGTGCCGGGGCCGCCGCCGTGCGCTCTCCATCGCCTCTCTCTCTCTCCTCTCCGATGCGCAGTAGTGGCGCACAGCTAGCGTGCCGGGGACGCCGCCGGTGCCGCGCGCTCTCCATCGCCTCTCTCTCTCCTCTCCGATGCGCAGTAGCGGGGCATAGCTAGCGTTCCGGGGCCGCCGCCGCTGCCGAGCGCTCTCCATCGCCTCTCTCTCCTCTCCGATGCGCAGTAGTGGGGCATAGCTAGCGTGCCGGGGCCGCCGCCGCTGCCGCGCGCTCTCCATTGACTCTCTCTCCTCTCCGATGCGCAGTAGTGGGGCATAGCTAGAGTGCCGGGGCCGCCGCCGCTGCTGCGCGCTCTCCATCGCCCCTCTCTCTCTCCTCTCCGATGCGCAGTAGTGGGGCACAGCTAGCGTGCCGGGGCCGCCGCCGCTGCCGCGCGCTCTCCATCGCCCCTCTCTCTCTCCTCTCCGATGCGCAGTAGTGGGGCATAGCTAGCGTGCCGGGGCCGCCGCCGTGCGCTCTCCATCGCCTCTCTCTCTCTCCTCTCCGATGCGCAGTAGTGGCGCACAGCTAGCGTGCCGGGGACGCCGCCGGTGCCGCGCGCTCTCCATCGCCTCTCTCTCTCCTCTCCGATGCGCAGTAGCGGGGCATAGCTAGCGTTCCGGGGCCGCCGCCGCTGCCGAGCGCTCTCCATCACCTCTCTCTCTTTCCTCTCCGATGCGCAGTAGTGGCGCACAGCTAGCGTGCCGGTGCCGCCGCTGCTGCCGCGCGCTCTCCGTCGCCTCTCTCTCTCTCCTCCCCGATGCGCAGTAGCGGGGCATAGCTAGCGTTCCGGGGCCGCCGCCGCTGCCGCGCGCTCTCCATCGCCTCTCTCTCTCTCCTCTCCAATGCGCAGTAGTGGCGCACAACTAGCGTGCCGGGGCCGCCGGCACGCCAGCTGTGCGTAGTGACGTCACTTGCTCCTCGCGCATGCGCAGTATGGTCGTGCAAGACCACGCGAAACGGCGAGACTGTGGGCAATGTGGCTCACGCAACAATATATGGCTACGCGCAGATGTTTCTTTCGCAATCCTCCAGGTTTAACGAGAGCTAAACCACAGCAATTTTTTTCGGTGATTGTTTTAAATGCAAAACAGAGCGCGCCTTTCGAGTGCTCCATGGACAGTTGTGTGGACGATTGTACGTCTCCGTTATGCTAAAACTGTTTTGTCTACCGAAACTTTATCTGAAGCGCTACAGGATGTTTCACCGAAGTGTGTAATTTTTCACGGTAAGTTTATTGAGTTGAAAGAACGTTTTATTCGGTGCAGGAGTTACGTACTCAAGCCACAGTAGATGCCATTTCGGAGTTCACGGAGCACGGTGAAAGGCCGCCGTGCGCATGTCTAATCAGTTTATTGCCATCAGCTCCAGTGCTCGGGAACAAAATGGCGCCTGGGACATCACGTGAATACTTGCTCTGGTAATGACGCCGTTGGAGGAGGTCAGAAAAGAGTCAATGAGCGGTTACTATCAAACTGTTTAACTAAGATCTAATAGTTATAACTATTCCAATTAATTAGCCACGTAATTTGTTTGCAGATTTGTAATATGGCGTCAGTATTACGCATCTCAGTTTTTGTATTCTCGAAAGCGCGATTCCTGTCGGAGCTGCAGAGCAAGGAACTTTGCTCCCATCAACTTGCCAAGCCTAAACCGCGGAGCAGAGAAGCGCTCGCAGCCACGCCCACAAGCGCGTGTCACCCGGAAGCACTGAAGCCCCAGGCAGCGCATGTGTCCCCTTCTCTACCCCGGTTGACGCTGCACTGCATGCAGCGGTGGCGCGTGCTGCGAAAAAGAGCACGTGACACGCGCGCCGCCGGATGACGCGCGCTTGTAGGCGTGGCTGCGTGCCCTCCTGTGCTCTGCGGTTTAGGTTTGGCGCGTGGAAATGCCCACAATGCCCTGCTGCGCACCTCCGACGAGAATCTCGTTTTCGAAGACTGCTGCCCCTACGCTCTTCCTATCCCCAAACAGGGGCTAACCATCCAATACGCGCACACAGGGTTCAGTAGTACGTGTTATAAACAAGGATGCTAATTTCCAGTACCTCACACCATCTTCATCAGAGCTTTTGCTCTTGTTCTGGGACAGATTGCTCTCATCATCAGCGAATGAAGTCCGTCAAATCTTATTGCGACTCCCAGTCCAGTATGTCCCCCGCGTGTGCTGAAACATGAGTAGTAGAAACATGGCTGAGCGACGGACCGAACGTGAGGAATATTTCTTTCTCTCACTCTTGCTGGCAGTCAGTCTGCTCTGTCTATATCAGATACCCCCTTGAGCAATTCCCGCTACTCCCTGCCGCAAGCAGTTGTTAAGAGAAAATTCACGCGGGCGCGAAAAGTCACCGCCGTTTGCTTTCGTAGCAGTGTGAAAGCGCTATTTGGCGCCATCGTCGCCTCCTGGACTCTACCATATTGTGCAGCTCCATGCCATTTCTGAACTGTCCTTTTCGGCGACGATGGACAGGGAAGAGCGCATTCACAACGCGTCCAGTGGTTAGAATATTCCTCGCGTCATCTCAGTGTCGGAAAGCGACGTGCCTCTATTCGTTCGCCACGTTTGCTCCACTCAGTTTTATTTTGAGTGTTCGTATGTATTCTCGGACGAATTGTAAGCACTGTCAGGGTGGGTACGGTGTAAGCCAAGATGTGATAATGCAACTTAAACCAGCACTGTGTCTTGTGCCACAGCTTTACTGTCTGTACAGCGTCGTTATGAAGAGCGCACACCTTCGGTGAGCATCAAACGTGCCAACTTCTAGAAGTCGTTCAAAAGTGTTTGTCAATGTCCTGCATCTTTTATGACCGTGAAGAGCTCTCTACGTACCTTAAATAAAGGTGCTGAACACAAAAAATTTTAGCGTAGTGTCTTTCACGAGTAGCTCACTGCGAGTGACGTTTACAAGGCGCATACTGCAACGTTTATCCCTTTTCTGTTGTGAATCCTATCATACGGCGAAAACAGTCGACAAAATGAGCTATTCTGCGCAGCTTTTGCCCGCAGTGAAGTGCCTCCTGTACTTCTCTCTTTGTAAACAGTGCGGTCCGGTATACTACAAAGGTATCACACTGGCCCAGTTGCGCTTCGCGTTGCAAGACGCGAGGGTCGCTACGGCGTTTGAAGATTACGCCGTGGCAACACTCGCGGTTTTGCATCTTCTTGTGACAGCAAAGCAGGGTCCCCACAAATATACAGCCTATCCCAAAAGAATAAACAAAATGAGGAAAGGGGGATCAGCAGCCGTCGCAGTAACGTATACCCTTGGTTGCGCGCCGTATATCCAAAAGGTTCAACCTACGTGGAGGCATACACATTTGTTTCTTCCCACCCCGGAGTCGTTGATCCCACTGTGACACACGGCTTGCCCACGACGGCGGAGATGAATCTTCCGCCGTCAGAGGAGGTCGCGAGCAGAAAAGTGTGAAACTCCTCCTCACCTTTCGTCTTGTGGAGTTCCAGATGCTCTTTCTCGGCCTCGCAGATGTGGGACCGTGGGCGGTATCCGATTTCGGTCGCCGCGAGAATAACAACGAAGGATCCCGAGGATAAGCTTCGTCGCCGAGGAGGCCACCAGTCCGAGCCAAGACCGAGTCGCTTCCACAGGCGGCCCCGGGCAGACGGTCTCCGTCGGACAGCAAACGACGCCGCGGCGGCTCCGGGCGAGAGCCAGACGGGGCCAGGCACAGCCGAGCGAAGCACGCGGCGAAATGAAAGCGACTGGGCGATAGGCGTGCAACGCGCACTGCGCTCGCGGCCGCTACTTCTGCCCTCCTCCCCGTCCGCCGCATCTCCTCCCTCCGCGCTGTCATCGCTGGTTGATTCACAACGAGCAGAGGAGGAGAGATAGCCCCCAACCATTGAGAAGGGGAGATCGCGGTTTTTGTACTTCTCTCGCTCTCTCTTCCCCGCTTCGGCAGCCGGAGCGCATGCGCACCCGCAAAGCGTAACGTTACGCTTCCCGGGCGCCTGCGCCTGGCACGTACACGAAGCTGCACAGAAGCGGACAAAATATAAAAAACCCAAAACAAGAAGGAACAACCGGAAAGATAAAAGAAAAATGAGGGGCACGGACATTGCGCCCGAGCAAACGACGTGTGTGTGTTGTGTGCGCGGACTGAGGTGCTGCTGTTGCAGCAGCTGGCGTGTCCATTCTGAATGGGCGTGTACGCCGCCAACAGTAAAGCACGCTGGCGCGAGACAGGAAACAGATGAGGCGCCGTCAAAATGCAGAGCTGCCACAGTTTGGGGACAAATGGAAGGCGCCTCGCGGTAAGGCGCGGCGCCTAAACAAACGGGCCCAGTTCGAGCGAGGGGGCGAATGCGTGGGCGAGCTGCGGGGGTAAACGCCTCTGAGCGCGAAATGAGCGAAACTGAGTCACCGAGCTTTGCTTTTACGCCCTGCTCTTAGCGCATTTAAAGAGCATCCGATAAAGAACGCCCTTCAGCTAAACTGCCTTGATCATGAAATGAAGAAAGGAACGGAAAAAACAAGAGAGAAATTACCCGGTATGGAACGGGAACGCTCATTATCATTTTCACCACACCGGCAACTAAGCATCAACGTACGACCAATCGTACACACGCATAAATTCGTGCAACCATATGTGAGGAGAACTGCCGATCCGTAAGTGTTTTCGCGTGCGTTAATTTCCATTACGCTAATTTCTTTCATTTGGAGGAGGAGGAGGAGGAGGAAAGGCCGGGAGATTAACCGGTAGATGAAACCAGTTTGCTACCCTGCAGTAGGGGAAAGGAATGAGGGGATTTTTACTTTCGTACGTGCTGGGACAAATAAATCGGGTGTCGGGTGGTACTTGTTTGGTAAGCTGGACACTCAAGCTGCGCGTGCAGGTAACCCTCTCCCGTCACGGCAAATAGGTTGGAGGTGTGGCGTGTGGAGTGGTTACCGGCCTGCAGTGTATCCATGCACTTCCCGTTGCTCCGTCCTTGTAATTCTCTGGACCTTCGTGGCTACCAGAGATGCTATCATGGTATTGAATACGCCTGTTGTTAGGAGTCCCCAGTAGTTGTTCACAGAATTCTCAACCTTTTCCTCGTTTCTTACCTCCCATATCACTCAAGCACGAAATGTATGCTCCAGTTAAAGTGCGCCCTTGGGACCCCTTCCTCCGAGAGCATCCAGTTAGTCCGACTTAAATTCAGTATAAATACAGTCAGCACACTAACTTGAAAGGACTCAAACTTCAGTTCCCTGTCTACGCAGAACCCCACTTTAGCTTCGGTAATCAGTCTGTCGATAGCAGTGAACCAGCAGAACTCAATAACAATTAAATATATCAACAACAAATTGCACAAGACAAAGAACCGCAGGTGATCTGGAGCTGGATGGAGAATGTGCGGCGAAGACAGACATGTTTCGGTGGCAAAGCAAGCGAAAAGTACAACCTTATTGCGCTCGAAAAGCTTTACTCCAACGCTCATGCTGAATCAAAGCAGTGCAGTTCAGTGCTGAATCAAAAAATTTCGAACCCTTTGGACTGCACAGTGCCTCCCAACAACAGAATACTGAGGACTTCTCAGCTGAAGAAGTTAAATGAAATTAAGAACGCACAGTTACTACTAGATATTTCAGTGCGACGTAACTTAAGCAATTCACAAAACTGCTTTGAAGGCTACGCAATATCTTTTTCACCCTTCGTTTTTGTGAGTGAGTTGGTAAGAGAGAGAAAGAGCGTGATTTCTTCAGCTGTACACACTAGAAAACGTCGTCTCGACCTCCCGTCTTGAAAATTACGCAATGTGCTTTCTTATTCACTTTTTAAACAGATACCAAGCCATCAGCTGGCAGGGGTTACAAACTTACAAATTTCCAAACCCGGCCTTCTGGAATCTTATGTACCCAAGGCAGTATTCAGAAAAATGCGCAAACTGCGAACTTAGGGCCACCTTGGACCACATACTACGGCAGTGCCCTCATGCCCCCCCGGGAGGGACGACACATAAAGTCGAAAGACCAATGGGAGGCCTTACTACTGAGCTCCGACCCGAAGACTCACCTACGACTCGTCCGACTCTCCGAAGCCGCTGCCGAGAGCCAAGACCTTTCGGCCGTCGTCTAGGCGGGTAGCCCTCTAGCTACCCTCTTTTTGTTGGACATTAAAAGTTTTCCTATCCTATCCTATCCTATCCTATCCTATCCTATCCTATCCTATCCTATCCTATCCTATCCTATCCTATCCTATCCTATCCTATCCTATCCTATCCCACGCGTTATATACATACACGCCTGTGTTCCCTGACATCAGAGCAGAGGAAAAGCCCCTGCGCTGAGATTTCGGTGCTCGGTTATTACCTGAGGTAATAAAAATAACCGACAGCCTTGCGCTACGGTACCCTTCGAAGACAAAGGGCTGTTGCCCATGCACTTAAGCGTGAGGCAGTCAGGTTGAAAACTAAAAAAAATATTCGTCCTCAGCTGTCCCCTGTTTCGTGCCTGCAGTCAATGGGAACCGTAAAGTTCCTCTAAGTATTTCATGCTCCGCAACATGGCGACGCGCATTGAAGCGCGAGTCGCTCGGTTCGGAAAAAAAATTCATCGCAGGTGCCTTCGTTGTCCGGCTTGCTCGTTAGCTATGAGCGATGCATTGTGTTTTCTCTTCGTATCATCTTCCGTAAATAACGAAGAATGAACGATAAATATTTGCTACCTCTAAGGTCGTCTAGAGAGTCAGGAGTTCCTGAGCCCAGCGGGACGTGTATTTTTGTTTACACAGTAACGGTAGGGCGGAAGCTTAAGCATTCACTTATTCGGACGCTCTGACGCATGCAAATGTGGATTGCAACGAAACTTTTTGCAGCGTCACATGTGTGAAGAGCGCAATAACAGTTGAGCGTTCTCAGTGGGTACGCATTGCAGCCGTAAAGAAAAAAAAAGAACTTATTGCAAAGCGGATTGCAAGCGAATGCAGGCACATACTGTCTTGATCTGATGTTTTAATTGAGGGTCGTGGCCCACTAATCTTGCACCGGACCGAGGGAGAGAGATGATATAGAGATCCCGCGATATCAGAAGTTAGCGCTGTTCGCCGTCCAACGGCGGGGCGCATCCTCTTCTGCAATTCTGCGTCTCCCTGCCCTCATAATGGTATTGTCAAAGCCGCGCGAGATAAGTGCGCCGAGGAATTTTCGGTCAGTGACCGTGCGGCAGTGTTTGTCCTATTTGCTGGTGACGCTTCACGGTGACGACGTGACGGCAGCGATGTGTAGGGCAAACACCGGCGTATTGTTCTTCCGATAGGGGGCACAGACACGCACACTCGAGCTGAACAATTAAGATCCCTTCCGGGGGTAACCTTTGTGCTTGCCGAAAGATAAAGTAGAGAGAGCGAGGAAGGGGCCCCCGAGTAAGCAACGGCCATGCAAGAGGAAGAATTACGCTAGGAAGACTGCACGCGTTTATCATCAATCATCAAACTATTCATCAGCAGCAGCAGCAGGAAGCCCGGCTGCGTCCACTGCAGGACAGAAGCCCACTGGTCTCCAGTGAACCCTGTGCTTCGCCACCTGCGGCCGCCCTAACCCCGCAGATATCTTAATCTCGTTTTCGCAACTGGCTCTCTCCCCTGTCCATTGTTGCGCTTTGGTCCTATTGGAACCTACTTTCCTGCCCTAACCGACCGTCGGTTACATGTGTCTCTAAACGTCTAAACGTCACCTGTATCCTTTCCCTATCATAGTTCGATGCGCTTTTGTCAATATAGTTTCGGGCCTTTCCGCTAGCCTTCAAGTGCAAACACCATAGGTGAGCACTGACAAGATAAAATTATTACATACTTTCCTCTTTAGCGATACTGGCGAAATAGTGTTTATGACACGAAAGTGCACGCCGAATGCACTCCGCCCCCGTTCATATTTTCCTATTTCATTCTCATGGCCCGCATCTGCGATTACTACTTGCCCTAGATTTACTACTCGCCGTAAATTAGTGCATACCCTACGTTTTCTGTTACCTCTTCCACAACCTCGCCGCTTAAACGGTAATTGTTGCTTCGTCTCTAGAGTATTCAATATTATTTTAATCATAAGAAAATTATATTCTTAGCCTTAAGTGCTGAAGCCTTCAACCCAGGCGTACAATTCGTCGTCTGACCTAATTAGCAGGGCAGCGTTGCCTGAAAATCGAGGTTATTAAGGTGTCCTCCATTATTTTCATCCCCAGTTATACCCAATCCAGCCCTCTGAACATATGGTGTAAATACGCGATGAATAGCACCGGAGAGATTGTGTGACCTCGACTGACACTGGCTCTGGCTGATTCTATATCGCTTTTTACTGCGGAGGATTATAGTCAATTTGCGGTCCCAGCATGTAGCAATTTCCTAGTGCCTTTCCTTTCGACTGAAGGCGCTAGAAAAATTTTTCTTGTGCCCTACCGCTTGGTGGGAAAATAAATGAAGTAAACGGGAAAAAAATTAGTGGGACACTCAGTTATCATTACGTGTGTGTAGAGGCAATGCACACATATGGCCGCCCTCTCAACTTGGTCAAATTTTTAGGGGAATCCCCCAAGGTGGAGTAGATTTGTAATGAGGGAGTAATTACTCACTGACAGTCACCCGAGCGCTGCCGTACGGCAACAAAGAAAGCTATACAGCTTTCTCAGAAACTTCGTAGTTAAAGAAAAATTCGTCCTGGTCCGGACCCCGGACCAGGACGAATTTTTCTTTAACTGCGAAGTTTCTGAGAAAGCTGTATAGCTTTCCTTTGTAGCCGTACGGCTGCGCTCGGATGGCTGTCAATGAGTAATTGCTCCCTCATCCCTCTCAACTTGCGGAGATTCTTCGCAGCGCGCAACAGCCCTGCTTCTTCCCCATGCCAACAGAGAGCGTGGCACGTACGCACATGCCAAATGCAGCTGTTGACTGTCGGCTCGCCCGCGGCGAGCCTCCGCTGATCAAGTGGTGCGCGATGTCACGCTCCTCTCAGCCAATGGAAATTAAGTGACGGAAGACGTTCACCGCATCTTTTTTCCGATGAGGCTTCTATAGCTATTGCGATAAGAATTTACAGCCGAGACGAGAGACAGACAGAAGGAGTGGGTGCTGCCGCTGACGTGTGATAGAGGGCTTGGGCTGCGCTTTCCTCTCCTCACCTCTCCACTACACTGGTGGAAGACAAAGGTGGGTGGAGGCCTTCTGGAGTGCGTAGGTGCATGGGTGGTGGTGGGTGGAGCGTCCGGATGCTGAGGGTTGGTTGTTTGATGCTCGGTGAGCATTCTTCAATGTGGAGACGAATGCGGGGCAAAGGCGGGTGGGCAGCGGGCGGAGGCCTTTTGGAGGGCGGTGGTGGCGTTGCACAACAGATGTACAGATTTTGTAAAAGTAGTGGTTGCCATGCTAATCATTAAAAAATTACAGCCGCTTACTCCAAGGGTGCGACTTCGTGAAATAATATACTTAACGATGGCGTACCTCGTGACAGTAGGACGACTGTGTTTATGTTATGAGAGGGTGAAAATGAGTGCTTCACAACGACGACGACGGTTACAGGAAATCGAAAGGTGAAACAGGAGCTCACTCTGCAAGAAAAACCGGTCGCTGACCTACCCAGGCGCATACAACAGGTGATGATCGTCAACGCTCTGTTGCTGACTGCACAGCTAGGTTGCTCCAACCTCGTGGAGAACAGCACCTCACACCTCTCACACCTCTTTCGTATGCGGATGGAAGACTGGACACACAGCCGGCCTCCGACCATCTAGCTCTCAATACCCGACTGTCTGCACCATATCCCGGCTTTTGCAGAAAAACGCAGCAGTGCGCGCTGCGGAGCTCGGCCGGGCCATGAAAACATATTGTGCACATGTCGTCGGGCTCCAGCCACTATTTTCTTTCATCCGCATCTTGTTCCCTTCTCTCAACCGCCTTACTATACTAGATTATAGTTAAGGGTAACTGACTCGAGCGCTCACATGGATTTCACAAGTCACTGCAGAAGAAAGGAAAACAAAATTCAGGACAAATGTGTTGCCGACAGCACGCTTCACAGTAACTCGCTTTAGAAGAACATACACAGACCTCTGTGAACGCCGACACAGACTGGGGGGGGGGGGGGGGGGTAGCCATCTAACATGCGCCGGAACACGGAATCCGGACAGCGTCTGTGCGAAGCCACAGCCAATATGAGTCCTTTTTTTTGTTATAATCCATACTTTGGTATTAGAAACCCATAATTTGCTCCGGAGAGCTAAAGAACCACTTCGAATTTTTACATAACCATAACGCCGTTATAAACACGAACAAAGCAGAAAAACGCGCCTTCTTCTTCTTTGTTGTCCATGTTCAGAGCTGAACTGTCGTCATAAACAACTTGTATGTTAAACCAACTAGCTCAGCATCATATAGCAATGGGCTGCTTTTACGTCCTCCTTAAGAATCAAACTTTTCTCATCCTGGTTGCTCAACCCCATCGACACCCCTTCAGTGACCATGCCTCTAGAATGGAATCGATAGCTACTTTCGTGTGTATTTTGGTGTTTCCCGCGAATCCCGTTGGCTGTTCTTTATTTTTCCAAGGAACTTTTTTTTTCCATATCTGCTGAGGAGAGACGTACTGACTAAAATTCTAATTCTCAAAACCTTCTTTTGCGTAGTTCACTTCTGCCCAGTTAACCAAGGCCATTATGTCGAGGAAGAGGAGCCGAAAAAAAAAAGAGCGCAAGCTGAAGCACGCACCCCCGCGTGTGCACGAGCGGCGCAGCCAGGAGACCTTCTGGAACGGTCCCTGAGCCCGTCGCTGCGGCTCGGTCTGCTGGAACCGGACCGCGGGCGCACACCATGGACGACGGCAGCATCGTCTCCAAAAACTTCGTGGTCGAGAGCATCCTCAACCACCTGGACACGGAGGACCTGTTCACATGCGCGGAGGTCAGCCGCCTGTGGCAGTCGGTGGCCCTGTCACTGCTGCGCAGGAAGCTGATCTCGGTGTCCGTCTGCTGCGCGCGGGTGAGGCACTCGTTTTCTTTTGACCATCACTATAGCGTTTGCCTGCAGCGCCAGGAGAGGTCGCCGCCGAGGATTTAAGCAGAAAGTTCCCGTTTCGAGCTAACAGATTTGGTTGCAACGTACAGGGCCATCCACTTCCACATTGAACACTGCTGCGTGCCGCCGGCGCTCCGCAGAGTGCCTCTCGCGGGCACCCGTACAATTACTGCGCAGGCGAAGTGAGTGTCATAGGCGGGAGTTCCGAATTTGTCGTCTCCTCCCTGGCTACAGCACGTTCCTGTGCTTGTCTCGGCCTGTGGTATTCCGGATTTGTCGTCTGCTACAGCACGTTCCTGCGTTTGCCTCGGCCGGTAGCAGTTGCAGCCGGCGCACTGCAGCAGACAACAAACCCGGAGCACCCGGCTCTCACCGCGCCTGCGGAGTAGTTCCACAGGCGCCCGCGAGAGGCGCTCCGCAAACCGTCGGCGGCACGGAGCCAACGGAGCCATGTTCAAGCTGGAAGTGCACGACCTTCTTGTACCTAGCCCTGAAGTGAAAACAGAGATGCAAAGCTCAGTGAGAGGCTTACCTGATCGAACCCAGTCTAGCCTAAAGTATATAAGTGTCAAAGGTTTTGTGGCGAAGGGCTCGTGAATTGGTAGCGCCGCAGGGAAACAGGCTAATGCCGGCATAGTACTAACAAGCAATCTCGGGGCAGCAGAAAAGCGGATTGCTGCTAAAGGCATGAACCTGCGCATGTGAAATGAGACGCTTTCTTTTGCAACTGTCGCTTCTCCAGCACTCAACTCTTGTCATCTCTTGTGCACGGCAAAA
Organism: Amblyomma mixtum; assembly: GCF_055824585.1. NCBI lineage: Eukaryota > Metazoa > Arthropoda > Arachnida > Ixodida > Ixodidae > Amblyomma > Amblyomma mixtum. The sequence goes on along the minus strand of NC_143014.1, from coordinate 259,718,290 downwards.
CAAAGAAGCGTGACCTTTCTTCCGCGCACTTTAAAAGCGAAATCACCACTGAGATCGAGTAGTGGTTGCTGATGAAAATTCTCCTCGTTGGCTTTTCCCACCCGTGCCCTGTCATTACCCATTACTATGCTTAGAGACACTTGAGACAGTCTTGCTTGATATCTGCCTCAGGCTAAATGACGTTTATTTAAAGATTTTGAACTACTGCCAAATGTCCCTTTCTCAATTAAAAAGTTATTGTAGAGCTTGAAGCAAAATGTATGGTTAATTGGTGCTCCAGAGAACAAGGACAAGATCTGATCTTGGCAGGCAAGGGGCATTTCTCTCTGAATGGCTTGCTTTCAGATGCGTGCGGCTGTACTAGGGCGCAGCATTACGTGACACTGCCTCGAGCTCGAACCGTCAGGTCATGGCCCTTTGTCGTTGACTTGTGAGGGCGTGAGAACAGCCCGCTTGTGGAAGCCGTCGCCTCGCGCTCGTAGCTGATACAGCAGTTGCACACGTAGACGGCTTCTTTGCAAACCTCGATTGGAGCATATACCTTTTCCTGTGCCACTGTTTATAAGAATTATCTGCAAAGGAGAAACGGGTCGCTTGCACCTGTCAAATATGATCAGACGATCAGGTGAAACGAAGCAGCCAAGCACTAACGTGTCAGCAGTGAATATGGGCCCCGTTTGGTCTCAAATGAAAGATGTATGCCGGCTGTTATGTTAAATAACACACAGCATGCTCTCCGCAAACTTTAAGAATACTGGCTGAGCAAGTTTTCGTCACCAGCATATATGATTAATGGCTTTTCCCGCGTTAGAGTGTAGGCTGTGCCATTGAGCCACGCTGCATTGGAGGGCGGCGGATAAATTCCAGTCACCTGGGTTCTTTAAGTTAATCTCACAAGCGCGTTTTTTTGCATTCCGCTTCCATCAAAATCCTGCTCGGTAGCAGCGTATGTGACACCAAGCCACTGGCGCGAAGTGGTCATTTATGGGCTGTGTGCGCGGCTCTCCTTCGAGAGCGTGAAGTGACGTGCGTGTGACCATTGAGGATCGTATTGTCCGGTATACCATTCAAGTGTTAGTGCCTGTGTTAAGACTGAACATGTTTTTTTTTCAGCCACTATTGCCGCAGATGGCAGAAGTGTGCATACATGATTTTGGACCTAGTAGCTGTGTGGCGCGGGCTTCCTCGGGCCTATGGTGCGCTTGGAGGGTTAAGTCTAGGCCAGAGTTCTTTGAGCATGCTACTCACGAAACCGCAGGTGTCTGACTGTGGTGATGACCTGTGGCAAATTTATGGAGGTTGGCGGATGGCACCATTGCTGATGTGTTGGGTGGAGCCTTCCCTATTGAAGAATGTGTATAGGTTTTAATGGGTCAGCAAATAGGATTAGGATGGTAAATTTGGTTTGGCTGTATAGGATTAACGTCCCAAAGTTACTCAGGCTTTGAGGAACGCTGTAATGAAGGGCTCCGGATAATTTCTAACACTTGGAGTTCATTAACGTTCACTGATATCGCAAAGTACACAGAAGTCACGGGTTCGATCCCTCCCGCGGCGGTAGCATTTCGATGGGAGCAAAATGCTGGAGGTCCGCCTACTGTGCCGTGTCAATGCACGTTGAGAACTCCAGGTGGTCGAAATCGTCCGGAACCTACCACTACGGGGGCCCTGAAAGTCTGAGCCGCTTGGGGACGTTAATCCTATAAAGCCAAATAAAATGTTGCATAATACCATTTGAAGACCCATAAAAACCTATGTAAATTTTTCAGTAGGGTTGTAACCTGTATTTTTTTTTTCATAGACCTTTCCATCGGGCGAGGAAGATGTCGAAACGTTTCCTCTTTGGACTATCAGATACCGGCTCCGCTGCTGCGTCCAGTGCGCTGGCGCGGGGCGCACACAACAGCCCAGCGAACAATGTGGCGACTCCAAAGGAGCCCTTATTCGAAAGGTCTATAACCAGGTCTTGAGCAGCGCCTAGCAGTTCAGCCGAATGGCGCAAGAGGCGTGACAGTCAGCGAACTTTAGAGTTCCGAGTGCCTGATAGCCGCAAGTTGCTGGAAGCGCGTGACGGTTGCGAAGCAGCGCCGCTTTTACTGTGCTTATGCACGTGTGTCCGTTTATGCGCAGGACCCAGAGGAGCTGCATGCAATGCCACCTGTGCCCAGCTTGCACTCATGCGTGGATATATTCTGCACCAAGTTCGCCAGGTTCCGCAGCATAGCCCGGATGGCTGGAATGCACCCATCCCTCGTATTCATCTCGTGCCACGCGGACCTCAACGAGGATAAGAGGGGTACGCCTGCAGGCCAGTGTACAAAAAAGTGGTCATGATGCTGAGGATGTATAGTATACTGAAAAATTCGCTAGCATGCCATTCAGCAGCTTACTTCGTTCCATGTGCAAGTGCCATGCAAGGCGAAGAGTCCAGACCGAAAACAGATGTACGATAGATGCAGGGTCGTCTTTTCTACAACAGCTGTTATGCCATTTCATCCTCTGCTCTGTGGCGCCTAGGAGGATTAAGCGGCACGACACTGACTCTGCAACACGTGTTGCCCTCCGCCATGTGTTTCTTCTTATTACAACGGGACACCAAGCCATAGTTTGTGTGGTTCATTAAGGCCGATTCACACGACGGTCCGTTCGCCCGCGGCCCGCGCATCGCGTGTTCATGCGTCAGCACATTGAGAGGCGCGCTGTCGGCCCGCGGCCTGGTCAGCGCGCCTCTCAATGTGCTGACGCATGAACACGTAGTGCGCGGGCCGCGGGCGAACGGACCGTCGTGTCAATCGGCCTTTACGAGTACCTTGCTAGGCATCAATGAACCTGTAGGCCTCTCCATTTGTACACGGAAATGTCAAAGCACTTGCTCTTTACCATGCTGCGAACAGCTGCAGAGATCTCGCGCTACCGCTTCCGCAGTGCTTGCGCTAGGTGCACGCAACAGTCCAAAGGGCAATATGGCGATGCCAGGCAGCACTTATCGGAAAGGACTGTATTAAAACACTGGCGCCCGAAGCAAAGTCAATTAGTATTCGAGTCATCACGCAAGGATTACCAAAACCTTGTTTGTAAAAATGAAAGGTTTGAGGCGCAAAATCGGCGTTGGGCGACGGACCATCCTCACTTTTATATTGCCTTTCAATGACTATGGCAGCTCTAGTTCGGCTGTGATTGATAGTTTGGTCAGGGCGACAGTCTCAGGTTCACGGAGTTCCCGAGCGATAATGCTCCTAGGTGTCAACTTGAAAAACTAATTAAGTCATTCTCCGGAACGCGGGTTACGTGCAGGCGTTTTTCTTTGAAGGGACGAATTCATGTCCGTCCACACCTAATTTTATGACCCGCAGACCGCAGTCATTGGCACACCGACCCATCTTGAAAAGAGGCAGTCGAAAATAAATAAGACAGCAAGGGCTGCAAAATTAGTTAAGAGACACTGGACCTGAAGATCTCTTAGGAGTCCTCGCTCCTGACACGCGCTCATCTCCCCGCAGGGTGCGCGTAATTTAGGCCTATTCCTTAAAGCTAGCTAGCCCCGGTGCATTCAGGAAACAATGAGATTACAGCATTAAGACACGCGCTCTCCATAACATGAAGTCGGGAAAAATCAGCGATGGTGGTTCCGTAGGAATGACAGCCTTCGAGCGACGTCCGGTGGTACCGTATGATCATCTGCGTCTTTCCGCGCAGTCGTGGAGTGTCTGCGTGAGCTTCTGCCGCCGGACTGCGTGGTCGTGTACTTCAAGCTGGAGCTGGTACGCGGCCCGGACTCCGACAGCGAGGAGGGCTCCCACGAGGGTATCTTCGGGGAGTTCCTCTTCCGTACCGAAGCACTCCCTCGCGTGCTGTCCTCGCTTGAGGACAGCGATGGTTCGGAGAGCCAGCAGCAGCAGCCGGACGCCTCGACAGAAGCTCCGTGAGTAGCTGATAATGGCAACCAAGTATATTAAAGCCCCGTTGCTTGCTCGAACTTTCTGCCGATAGACGTGGTTCCAAACCCGGAACATTGGACTAATGCAGTCGCCCTGCCGGCTCAGCTGTATTCTGGGCACATATTGCAATGTCCAGCTGTACTCGACAACTGGAACCGCTACTCAGGGATTTATGGGTTGGAAGCGGAATAAGTGATTGCTACCCCCTCCCCCCGCACCCCCCCCGCACCCCCCCCCCCCCCCCAAGCTAGAAATTTCGCTCAGGAATACTACTCTGACCCATTTCTTTCGCCAAAAAAAGTCCAAGAAATATATGGTTTAAATGGGCTGCCATGTCGCTTTTCAATTTGTCATGGCACATAAATCGTTTGCCGGCCACAGGGGATTGCTTGCCGAGAAAATAAAATTGCTCGGTAGCTGCATGAACATTCGACACGTGGAGAACCGGCATAAACTGCTCTCGGCTAGCCGGTAATTTCCGCATTCGACGCCTGGCTCTCCGGTGGCCGCGAAGTACTGGTGTCGGCGATGAAGCAAAGGAGCCGAGCAGCGCACGGTTCGCCTTGCTGCTGCTGCTGCTGCCAGCGGTGTACGGGCCCCGGTAACAGCGGCCGACCTCTGGTCTCGGTTCTCGGGAAGCCTGAGCGCTTCGTGCGATGGCCGCGTGTCGCAAGGCTTCCAAGTGGATTGAAGAGCTCTCGGCCGTCGGCCACGTGGATCGTTTCACGGCTGCCCGAATGCGTATACGGTTGCAGTCGCGCTATGTGGAATTTTCGAGGAGGCTGGAATGCGATCGTAACTCTATATAATGTAGACTAGAAGAGACAATGGTGCAGGCAGACGTTCCTTTGCACCGGTACGGTTTACTTTTGCAACGTTAGCGCGCACGTAGCAGCTTTCCCGGCCTGTGACCATTTCCACATTTGCAGATGTCGCCGGGCTGCGCGACTTCTTTTTTTTTTCATTTCTTTATTCCAGTTTTTCGTGCAATACAAAAAACTGAGGACGGCGAGAAAAAAGCAGTGTTCCACCACTGCTTGACAAGCCTCGCCGCCCCTGAATGTTAGGTTTCCTACTCTGAGGCCGGAATGAGTGCAGCCTACCGACACCACAAGCATATTTTATGAATTAGTTGTCTGCTATGTTCTCGTAATTCATTACCTTTCTAAATGAAAGTCAGTAGCTATTGGTCAAGCAAAACGCAAGGCCATTGGTTAAAACCGAAGCTTGCTTCTAGGCGAAGGTCGATGAAACGATGAAACAAGCGTGGCCTTTTCGACGGAACGAAATGTGACTCTAGGGCTATGAAAAACTTCTGTGTACCATCAACGACGTAATTAGTCAGGCGTGACGTACTTTTACCAAACATGCGGATTATGTTAGTTCTGCAAGTAAGAAGGAAGAAGCACTGTCTCAGCTTACCCTCAGCGCATTTTTCGAGCAAACAACCAGCAAACTTCAGAAAACTGCAGCTTATTTGCTCTTCTGCAACAAGAGGATGATTCACGAAAAATACATTGCTGTCCTGCGAAATGAAAGCAAACAGCTGAAAGCATCCGCTGGTCTCTAATTGAGAGGTCACGTGTTCAACTTTCGGCCGTCGCAACCTGCGCATTTGACGATACTGGTAACTGAACCTGTCACGTCTCAACGAGCATTTGTATAGGTACCAAGCGCCTACATAAAAGCTGCAAGATGCGTTAGCCGAAATTACATTGCCTTTGTCGCACCTTCTTTAAAACTGGGCGGATGGCTAGGTGCTGACCATGTACTTCCCGCGACGTCGTTATTTACGATCATCATCGCCATCAGTCTCGTGAGCTCCCCTAGCTGCAGGACAACAGCCACTTCAAAAAATGTCCAATCTGAAAGAACAAATGTGTATGAACAAGGATTTAAAACGGTAAAGAATACACACGACGAACATATACAGTATTTAATTCACTGCAACGCGCCCTCGCTGGTAATAAGTGCCGGATTTCCAATATTCGACAACCAAGGTCACATTACTCTAAAGCGCTGGCTTTTCTTCGCTCCTTCCTTCTCACCCTCGTCGGTGTCCGTAGTGTGGACCTTGGCAGCACGCCAAGACGCTGCGCTCCAATAAATCGTGGCGGGTTTTCGGGCGGGAGCTCCGCTGGCGGCGGCGCGCTGGCGAACTTGGCAGAGCGCCAAGACACTGTGCGCCCTGGACGGGGACGTGAGCGACGGTTACGCGCTCGGCGCTGGGCTGCACGGCTTCGTTAGCGTACTTAGAAAGTCGAAGTTTCTATGTTTGCTCAAGTCCAAGTCGGCGCCTTGCTGATTGGGCCCTTCTGGTGTTGCGAGGCCTGTCGGTATCCAGACTGCGTGGCTAGGATATCGATAATATCGATGCCCAAGAAAACCCAAACTGTCATTTAGTGATGTCCATGACAATAGGATGTTGCTGGCGTAGTTCAATTTTCTTACTCGATTCTAACGCGCATGACATTTTTAGGCGATTTTCCCGGAAAAAAAGGCAGCCGGTAGAATCGATTAAATGCCCTAAATACTCATATGTGCCTCATATGTGTTCTTCACTTGTAACTGTCATGGGCGTCGTTTTGCGTATCGGTTCAGCATGTTCTCTTACGCTTAACGTGGGCCAGCAGACTTTACTCCACTGCGCAACAGTGCACTTCTTATGGTTCCGACAGTATATTGCTTTGCGTGAGCTAACACGCCGATTTTCACCGCTGCGAAACAGGCGCAGGCTGTCGTCCCCCCAGCTGCAGGGGCGCCCCGAAGACGACGAGCTTCCAGCAGCAGCGTCTTCCGCGGACGCGGTCGCTGCCACTGCCGCTGCTACTGCCGCTGCTGAGACGGCTGCAGGCGAGCTGGTCCCTGCGGAAGTGGCACCGGAACCCCTCGTTTGGCCCCGGCCCCGCCTGCCCTCTGTGGGCAGCAACGGCGGCGCCGTCTTCCACAACGTGCTGCCTGGCGTCCTCATGTTCCAGGCGCTGCACGTGACGGAGGCCAGCGTAGAGGGAAACGCCGCTACCTCTCGTTTCACAGAGGAGGCCACGCGCAAGACCATACAGGTAACCCCCCTTCCCGCGATGAAACTTCCCTTGTATACTCCTTGTCGGTTACGCAGCTGCAATGGTTACAGCTCATATTGGCATGGAAATATTTCACACCCTGCTCCGAAGTGCTACGACACAAAAGCACATTCATTTTTATAAGCAACTTAGCTAGTGACAAACTGAAGGGCTGCATCGATAGGGTACCGCGTTGTTATCCAAAAGGGACGACTCTCCCCAGAAAAAGCTCTTACAAGCTATGCAAGAAAAAAAAAAAAACAAAATACATTTGTCGCCGTAAGCAGCCTATTTTGCAAACAAGACGCCTGCGTCGACACCAGTCTTTGGGCACGGATCCCAGAAGCTGTTAACACGTCATTCACTTCAAACATTAGACGCAGGTTCGATCCCGGCCGCGACGGCTGAATTTCGATGAAGGCGAAATTCTTGAGGCCCGTGTACTTTGCGATGTCAGTGCACGTTAAAGAACCTCAGGTGGTCGAAATTTCCGGAGCCCTTCACTACGGCGTCCCTCATAGCCTTAGTTGCTTTGGGACGTTAAACCCCAATAAACCAATAAACCAAACTTCAAACATTCAAACTTCGGTATGAATGCCACTGCTTTCAACCAACTGGCTGGAAGGTTTTTAGATCCCATTTTCTCCAAGATGAATGCGTCTTTTGCTCCCGGGTAAAACGTCAGCATACCCAGAAAGAGGCAAGGAATCGATTTTATTGAAAACAACAATTGCATGGAGTTGCCGTCAGTGTCCCCTGGACATGAGCTCAACCTGCGGCGCCATGAGCAGCATATCTAGGGTCTGGTAGCAAGAAGCTAACCCTGCGAGCAAGATATACTTGGTCCGCATGCACAGCCTTCGTCAAAGGTATAAAACCCACTACGCAGGTTTGCTTCTGGGTCTAGCTGCGTGGCTTGTTGGAGATCAGTGGCATCCCATATCTCTTGATATGAGAAGAATTATTGCCCTTACCCTCACGAAACTTGGGCTTCTTCGGATGCTACACACGGCTCAGAAGCAGACCTCTTGCACTAGAAAGAAGCAGAGTTCTGACTGGTAGCGGCAGCGTGGCGGTGGTCGAATGAGCAGCGCTCAATGTGTGTCGTCTTCTTGGTCAGATTTGGTGAAATCAAGGCGCTCCCAGAGAAAGTTTACGGTGACGCCCTGCTGTCCCACGCATGGTTTCCATGAGAAGACACTGGCGAAGTGCCTGTAGCGTGCGATAGTGTACTTGCGCGACTTTCGTTAGTGCAAGGTCGCTAAAGCACCAGACTGACCTACGCTTTAGTATACTTATTCGGTATTGAGCCTATAGAAACGCAGATCTGCACAAGTACTGAAAATTATTGCCTTGGAAAAGCAGATAATACAGACCGGTGACAGTCTCTGTGTAATTAAAGGGGATTATAGCCGGACGTGGCTGACTCCAAATTTACGCAGTCGTGTGACATTGTTGACTTGGCAATTTTTGGCAGCCTACTCGAGACACGTAACAGACCCATGCCGGATTTCCAACCGATACCCAGCTCTCCTAGACATCACCAACTGGCACCACCTGTCGGGCACCAATAGCGAGCACTAAGTAAACGAATGGGAATATTTCCATTTTCATTTGAGAGGAAACTAAAGCCCACGTGAAATGGTTCGCGAAGATGGCAAACTTTAAAGAATGAAGATTAAACTTACAAAACGCAGAGGTGCGAGCCAGTTGGTTGTTCATGATTCTTAAAACAGCGCAAATGGCCTAGACGAAGACACGAGAGGATACACACGGCGCTCACTTTCAACTACGTTTATTGCAGAAATTCACAAGCATATATGCATGGCTTTATGAGTGACAGATGGACAGTAGGTACAATGTGCAAGAAAGACTTATGCTAATCGCCTTCCGTCGCTTTGCCAAGTACACAAGGTCCTTCCCTGACCAAGCAAGGTAATGGGTGCTGGCGCATAGGTCCTCCACGAGGGAAATCATTGAAGCACGCAGGATCATAGTACTGGCTGACCTCTGCGTCACCACCGCTTGCCTAACGTTATCAGGGAAGGCACTTGCGTACTTGGCAAGTGATACGAAAGGCGATCAACAGAAGCCTTGTTGCTTGCCCATCGTGCCTGCTTTACATCTGTCTTTCATCAAGCGACGTAGTTTATACACGCATACATATTTCTGCTACAAACCTAGTTGAAAGTCAGCGCCGTGTGTGTCGCCTCGTGTCTTCGCCTGCATCTCTTGCGCTGATTTAAGTAACCTGCAGAACGTTTCCTGCGCTCGCGCCGAAGAGTTTCGACGGCCATAGGAATTCAGTGATCATCAGCCTGACTACGCCCACTGCAGGGCAAAGGCATCTCCCATGTCTCTCCAATTAACCCTGTCCTTCGCCAGCTGCGGCCACCGTATCCCCGCAAACTTCTTAATCTCATCCACCCACCTAACTTTCTGCCGCCCCCTGCTATTATACGCTTCCCTTCTCTTGGAATCCACTCCGTTACCCTTGAGGACCAGCGGCTATCTTGCCTTCCCATCGCATTCCCTTCTCAAGCCCATTTCTTCCTCTTGATTTCGACTAGGATGTGATTAAGCCGCGTTTGTTCCCTCACCCACTCCACCCTCTTCCGATCTCTTAACGTTACACCTATAAATTTTCTTTCCATAGCTCGCTGCGTTGAATTTTACTTAAGCTGAACCCTTTTCGTTAGACTCCACTCTTCTGCCCCATAGGTGAGTAAGGTAAACGAAACATTAAAATGCCGCATGGCACATTCCACTTTCCATGTGCTCCACTCACTCCGCCAGCACCTCACTTGGGGGAAGGTAGCTGTCATTTCAGCCGCTTAAGCTTTAAGCTTAGATCTAAAAATCAACGTGTTGCAGAATCGAACTGCACCTGCCAAGAGAAATTTGGTGTGCAGGCGTGTGCAATGTGCGCATTGCCGGGCGCATTGTACCGCGTACTGCACTGTGTGTCGCTATATTTGCAACTCTGGTGCAACTCTTCACAATCGCGCCGCAAAACGCCTTCTGCGCTCTCTGTATTCGGGGCAAGTGAAAGGACCGGTAATCATAATTTCCTATCGAAACCTCGAATCGGCAACGAAGGCTGCCTTAACTTTGGAGGCTAATAAATTTAGCATTCAAAATGTCTTCCCTATGTATTGCTTTGCTTTTATTACCTACGCCGCATTATTATATCTGTATGGATTATGATTTGCATTCGTTACCTCACCTGGCCCAGTACGGTGACCCAATGGTTTTGGCGTTCAAGAGCTGGGGCCAAGGTCGCGGGATCGAATCCCGGCTGGGATGGCTCTATTTTTTGATGGAGACAAGATGCGAAGACGCTCACCTACTCTGCAATGTCAGTGGGTGTTGAACAAACCCAACGGGGCTGGGATTAATTCAGAGGCGTCCACTACAGCGTCCCTCATACATAGCTTAATTGCAGAGTTAACTCCACATACCTCTCCTAGGTGTCAGGACCTCTTGTCGACCACAAAAATAGTGGGCGCAAACAAGCTACGTCGACCATGATTTATCGCGACACCCCTGAGAATGCGGAATCTCAGTTAAGAGCATAGGTACAGTATTCTCATGTCCCTAACTTTCTATTTATAATTGGATGCTACTCGAGTACGAAGCGGCAAATACCTCTCAGCGGAGGCACTCCAGCGAATGGCGTCGACCGATTCTCATGACATCGTCGTTAATCCCCTTCGACCTGTTATCGTGATATGGCGTCATGAAAATCGGTCGAAGCCATTGGCCGGAGTGCCTCTTTTGAGGAACCCCCACAGCTTCGGTCTTAACTTGTATGCGACTATAGACTGCCTGAGAGAACGCAAAGGAACTACGGCGGCGAAATTGTGCCGATATACGTTAAGAGAATGCTAGATGCGGAAGAAACCAGAAACCAAATCGATTACGACATTCAAAGCAGGCCGCCGCGGTGGCTCAGTGGCTATGGTGCTCGGCTGCTGACCCGAAAGACGCGGGTTCGATCCCGGCCGCGGCGGCTAGAATTTCTTTGGAGGAGAAATTCCAGAGGCCCGTGTACTGTGCGGTGTCAGTGCACGTTAAAGAACCCCAGGTGGTCGAAATTTCCGGAGCCCTCCACTACGGCGTCTCTCATAGCCTTAGTCGCTTTGGGACATTAAACCCCATAAACCAAACCAAACCATTGAAAGCAGGGAGAGAGAAAGAGGAGTTGAAGTGAAGGGTCCTGATTAATTTCGAGCACGTGTGGTTCTCGGGACACTTTATTATTTTACTGCGTCAGCCTTATCTACAGTCCTCTTTCGGCGAAAAGGCCTTGGTAAGGCCATGGTAGTATGAACGTAAAAAAAGATACGTTCATAAACTATTTCCTTTGAAAAAATGCGCTTGTCCAGAGATTCTGGGCATGACTGCTAGCGCAGATTTGTCGCATTACATTGTATGATAGCCTGTGCATTTATTTTATTCCTTAATGCCGGGAACACTGCAGAGCTCCTGTCATTTTTAGGCTTACTACCTAGGCTACACGAAAATAGCGTTAGTCGACACTTGTCCCCCAGAAACTTCTGACGCCGGGTGCACATCCCAATAGAGATCATTGCATCTTGCAAATATAACAGTGAAAATAAAGCAGTGCTAAATAGGCACCAAAAGTGCGAATGTAAGAGCATACAGTTTTCACTGGTCGCAATAAGAAATGAGATTAAGAACGTGCCAGAGATATGAAGCATTAGTGCATATTCCTTAAAGCTAATTAAGTACCCTTGTTAATCGCGTAGGTAAAAGTGAGGGCAAAAACTAAGCGGCCGGCATTTTGTGGTGAACACAACGTGTCGGCCGGACGGTGGGCTTTCAGGGCCTTTAGAAGTTTTTAGTATAGCGGAGACGTATTATAGTAGACGTATGCCGGTCTATCGGACGCCTGCTAAGCATGCGTAGTGGCACGGGTGGGGCCAGGCAGGGCCAACTGCGTGTGCGCAGCCGGCGTCAGGTAGGACGGTATAGACCTTTCCGTTGAGCGCTCTGTGGGAATCTTTAAATTGCTCGCTGGGCTGCTGCATGCAGTTGGCGCCAGCGTGGTGGAAACGGTTGCCGAACCGGTCTGCAACAGCTCAGGAAGAAGGCGTTACGATCCTCGCCTGATGGGAACGTTAATACGTCTACGCTAGTACGTCTTAGCCATGCTAAAAGTCTCTCATGCGCATTGCATTAGCCAGTTGGGTACGTTCAGGAACGAGTTGCGGCTTGCTTTGAAAGCTTTGAAACACGTTGAAATGACAGCGAGGGTCTTCTCATTTTTTTTTTTGACGAAATTGAAGTTTCTAGCCGCACAAGTATTTCTTAGCTAGGCATAATTTCTGATGACATTAGGGGCGCAAGAAGTCCCGGCAACGGCGGTCGCATTTTGATGGATGCGAAATTGCAGAAGCCTGCGTACTGTGCGATGTCAGTGCACGTTAAAGAACGCCAGGTGGTAGAAATCATCCGCAGCCATCCACTACGGCGTCCCTCATAGCCTGAGTTATTTTGGGACGTTATACGTCGTGAAGCCAAAGCAAAACAGAAGTCCAATACAGGGCCAGTTATAATTTTTTCGGACAATGCCATGCACAAGGCGCCTTCGCCGAAATTTCTCGTCTGCAGAACGTGCACCATTGCACGCTTGCTGCGCACGGCAATCAGCGGAAGCCTGGCAAAGCTTAAACTGCGGGCAATATAACAGAGGAGGCCATACCCGACGAACTAAATGATTACAAAGGTAGTTTTCCATCATTTGTCGATTGAAAAGCGGGTCAGCCAACCAGACAGTATCACGGACCCGTGGAGACGGGAGGTTAATTATGTGTGCTTGAAGGTTTTCATGTCCCGCGTCTGCAGGAAGTAGAGAGTAAAAGCTCACGTTGCAGTATAAGTCTGGCCACACTTGTCTAGTTCATTCGAGCAGTGTTTTGTGGAGCTAAGAAAGCGAATTTTCAAAGCATCTATTGGGTTTCACAGGCAATCGCATTGCTCTTCCTTCATATGGACACACAAACGACTAAAGCGTAATCTGCCCTTAGCGGAGTTGCTATACTGCGCGCATTGCTCTAGAGTTCTAAACAAGCCCGCTCACGTCCGTACATCACTGCTGTCATTCATGCCCTATTAGGAGCTTAATCATTAGTACGCCCTTAATACAAAGTCATTAATTAGCTATCTTCCGTGGATGACCTGCAGATTAGGTGCCCGTTTTTTAGTTCCTTTGAGCTCAATTTCTGACACCGCATTTGCGGTTTTCTCTGCTGTATGCCTGCGCCTCTCCTCTCACTATAACCTCCTCCTCATGAGTAGTTTAGCATGAATGAATGCATCTCAATATTTCGGCCATTATGTTCGATGAATGTGTTCAGGTCAACAGCGATCAGTACTGCGGTAACCGAGAGGGTAAGAACTGTTAGCATCTTCTATTGGCACAATCTGCTGCAGTCATGTAAATCCAAGCTGTTGTTAAAAAGAGAAAGTTTACCTCACTATTTAGTCTTCCAAAAACTATACGCTAGCTTGCATTATGGTGCGTTCTGTAGGCCGGGATGGACCTGTGCGCGCACGCAGAAAGAGCAAAGCGCCTGAACGCATTGACTTCTTTGGACTGACTGGGGCCTAGAGGCGAAGCACTGTAGTGAGAAAGCATTGCAAACTTGTCAGGTTCCAAGTAGCATAAGTGGTTCAGACTATCTGCTTAACACGAGAGGTCCTTCAAAAAGTCTAATTTCGATGGAGGCGAAATTCTAGAGACCCGTGTTCTGCGCGATGTCAGTGCACGTCAAAGAACTCCAGGTGGTCGAAATTTCCGGAGACCTTCACTACGGTGTCCCTCATACCGTGAGTCGCTTTTGGACGTAAAATCCCCAGAAACCACAAAAAGATAACCCCATCGACAGGATCATCGAAGAGGGTCTAATAAAGCCGATTACACCGAAGTTTCACTGCGTCATTCCTCAAACCTTCTCGCGCCAATACACCCGCTGTCTGTAAACTTGCACACTGATAGGGATATGTCCTAAATAATTAACGCCTATACTAAAAATATACACCACGCGTTTTTTGAAAGCTGTTCCCATTCGCGCTTCGAACGGAGACGAGAGCCCTAAACGCGGTGCACCCGTTCCCTGTACGTCCAGGTGACCTCGGCGGCGATGTACAGCACCATGCCGAGCACCAGCCTGCAGACGTTCATGCGGAACCTGAGCGATGGCTTCGGTCCTACGGCCAACACCATCGCGGTGGCCTTTCCGCGAAACCAAGACGAAGCAAGGGCAGAGCTGGACGCCTTTGAGCGCGCCTTCCCCAACGTGCCGGCGCTGGCAAACCAGGCCACCGAGTTCAACGTGGACGGCCAGTACGCACCGTTGGGGCGCCTAAAGCTCATCTTATTGCTGATCAAGCTGCTCGACTGAGCGGGTACAGCACGAGCGCCCGCGCTCTCCACTTTGCCTGGCTTTGACTGACTGCACGACACGCACCGACAGGGGCCGATTTACGGGAAACTCCGAGAGGGGGTGGTTGGGCGGGACAGTGCTATATGCACAATGCGCTTCTGAAACTTTGTAGATCTTCATGTTGAATTTCTCGCTTGGTGGGAACGTCGGCCCATCCTCTCAACCGAGCCCTCTTAAATCCGCCCCTGCACGGAGGGAGAGAAAGGCAAAAAAGGGAGGTAGGATCCTCCTCTGTCCAAATGCCGTGTTTTGGACAATATTTTGGTGGCTCTCGGAGCAGAGGCGAACGCAGCACAGACCAGGGATAACAGGACGCGTGTGTTGACACTATATTACTCGCGCATCGCCCCTTCCCTATTTCTCAATTTCTTCTCGCTCCTCAAGCGGTCTATTCCATGAAGGTAATATTTTCTGGCGCCAACCAGCCAGTTTTCGAACAAGTTGCGTAGGCTCTTAACAGAGAGGCTTGTGATGTCATGAAGGCCAGGATGCAAGTTCAGCTTCCTTTTCTCCGAGCACGTTGGCCTGTGGCGTAGTGTAGGCAATACATAAGCAAACCGTGCAGGTGGACCGAACACATAACCAAACATGCACGTATTCGCGGCAATGGTTTTGGCAAGTTATGCTGGCCTAATGACAGTGATAGGGCACATAAAGGACTCCTGTCACCCTCTGTCAATCATTCCGCATATAAAGCTGGCAAGCATTGTTAACGTTCAAGAGCTGGTAATAGACTACCGAGACCGACCATTGATGCCTCTGTATGTCGACCTCCTGATACATTGTATATAGTTACGCTGCTTGATCCGTGTAACAAGCCGATATATTATGGATGTGTAGGCCTAATGCCCACGGGAGAGTAGCTCTCACTGAAAGTGCATGAACTCTGCCTTTAAGGTCCCTTCAAAGTGCATTGATGCCTTACATTCTCTTTTTCTTTTTATTTCTGCCGCAGGTTCGAGCAGCGGTCTAGTCCTTGGCGGGCGGGTACCCATCGCGGCGTTGGTCGCATCTTATTAGATATTTTTTCATTAAAAAAGCTAAATTACCCGCCCACATCAATCTTGCACCGTCTCAATAGTCATGTGGCAAGTACACTAGTTCGCGGAAAAATTAAGCCTTTTATTTTTACTACGTGTGCGTGACCCTTTATGCGAACAGCAAGTTACTCAGTGGAGCCGGGAATATTCGGAATGAATGACGGAATATTAATAAGCGAGCTCAGTGGGTAGTGTATCGTCTACGGCCGTGTGGGCTGCAGGAATGACATCACACGTTGGCTGCCACGGTGAGAAAGGAAGCTGGCATTATCAGCGTGTGTATACCTTCCTTGTTAGCAGATGACCATGGTTGTTTACGCAAGTACAGATTCCGCTAGATCCCCTTTTCGGAAGCGTGCCACTCCCTTTAAACTACTTGACTGAAAACAAGGGCGACGTGTCCTTCAAAGTCGTGGGCCTACTGGCGCTGACTGTGGCATGAATGGGCATAGTGCTTCACTGTCTGGTAGATTTATTGGTGGACTGGGATCCACAGCTTCGGATTGTGCTAGCGATAGTGCCGACTCACTCGCTGCTGTGCGAGTATCTTCTGGGACGATGGAAGTCTCCGTTAGGACTTGTTCTGGCTGATACTTTCTTGCAACGGCAGATGATGTCGTCACAGTTCTCTGCCATCCTCTCTGAAGACATGGTATGAGCGTGGCGCGACCATGCTTTGAACCTGTTCCCTGACGTTCCATGAGCGGTTGCCCCTGATGTGGACGCATTATCCAGGATTCAGTGGTGTCAGGCAATTCAGAATGGGCTGGCCTTTGAACTTGCCTCGGTCGCACGACACTGAAGCCTAAAAGATACGAGCGCAGTCGTCGGCCCATGAGAAGCTCACTCGGTGATTTCCCCTCAAATGTAGGAGAAGCTCTGTAGTCCAAGAGGAAAAAACAATACGGTTTCTTTGCAGCGCTTCGTTTTTTTTTAGGATTTATTTTACAGCTTGGACGCCCTCTTCGGCGGGACCGTTAGAGCGTGGAAAGTTCGGGCTAGATATGATGTGGTTAAAATCAGTCCCTTGAACCCGCTGGATGTGAACTGGGGCTCATTGTCAGAGCGCACTTCAATGGAATGCCGTGACATGAAAAAATTGGAGAGTTTTGAAATTACTGTTCGAGAACTTGTATCCTCTAAGTATTCAACTTCTGGAAAAAGGTGCGCGTTAGAATTGAGTAAATACGGTGTTAGTCGACTCACCCAGTCCGTCGGTTCGTCTGTATTCCGGATCACGCCGGCAGCCTTTGTGCTTCATGATCGAGTTATTATTTTAGCAGCTTAGCATGTGCGGGACACGCCGCGCTGCTCTGATGACTGGGAACCTTCTTTGAATACCACGTTGTACCTATTCTTAATATAGCCTGGGTCGCCATATCATTCCGGAAATTCCGCCATTACTGCAGCCTTTAGATTCTTGTGGTTTGCTGCTGTTTCCACACGACGTACCAGGCTGAAAAATTCACTTGCACCGAGGTAGCTAAGCAATGCGCGACTAGCTTTCTTCTAAATCGGCTTCGTTTCCTCGTAGCTTCAATGGGATGGTGGCTGTGTCTATATGGCCTATGGCGTCTCTGCTATAGCTGCGCAGGATGACAGAGGTTTTCTTCATGCTAGTGGTTGTTCTTAGCTTCTGTAAGATTGAAAGTGGCAATATGTTCGCCTGGGAGCCCGTGTTAACCTTTAATGCAATTTCTTTACCCCCGACGCACGCTTCAACGATACATTCTTGTGAATCTGTGTTCCCATGCGCTTCAAGGATGTCGAAATCATTATCAGGCGAAACACCATCCATCGCAGATTGCGAACGGCACCACATGGCGAAATGGCTCTTTCTTCCTCCTTGGTTCGTACTGCGTGTTGCATCTGCCACACTGGTTCTCGCAAGTTGTTGCCTGCAGGTCGGTTCAACCAATTACTCAGGGGTCTACCACACCTTATGCTGTTCTTGAACTATCTCAGCTGTCTTGCCGAATTTCACAACCTTTTCTGAGGTTAAGCCTGTTCACGTAGCAGCCATGCAGGTAGCGTAAAAAATTTTCAAACGGCTCACCACCTTCCTTTTGGGTCCTTGTGCGGAAGATGTACCTGTGCGGAAGAGAGCCGCATTCCTCGAACTTCTCTATGAGTGCGTCGTAATCCTCTTTTTGAGCTGAGTCCCACTGAAAGGCAGGGGACGTGAAGCAGGATAACTTCCTTTTGCTTCTTGGAGCATGACTTCTCTGTTTATATGGCTCGAGCCGCTGCCGAAAGCGCTTCCAGTTGCGGGTGACAATGCCGGTGAGCTGCAGTCCGTAAGGAAGGCGAAGCCTTTCCACTGCTACGTTTCTAACGCGATGCATCGCCTACGGCCGTGCCGGCCGCAGGAATAACAACATTACACTCGGAAGCCAACAGTCATTGAAACCGAGGAGCATACGGGGTGTCTTTTTTTTAATCATTGTAGTTTTCATCAGTGGGAGATTAATAAAAGCAGGAGAAAAACAACCCCATGCCACTGGTGGGATCCGAGCCCACTACCTCGGAATCTCACGTCCGGTGCTCTACCAACTGAGCTACGGCGACGGCTGTCCGATCATGAACTTTAGGGGTACTTATGTGTAGTGTAAGCGAACCTTGAAAGTGTTCACCAGTGCCACCCTCGTCCTTAGCGGCGGACGTAGAACATCCTGTATTACCGCGAGTGCTCCTTGGTTTCGATGGCTGTTGGCTACCGCCATTTATGTCATAACGAGCGCCTCTTTCCATTCCCTTGTCTCCTCAATAGTTTGAGTTTATTGAAACATTTTAGTTTTCAGTACAGGGAAAAACAAGGGCCGGGAACAGAAGGTACAAGCCAAGTAAGTACCTTTCATCGAGGGCCTCAAATCTGGCATAAGAGGATTCTCGCACAGCTTCCACCCTCACCGTTCGATAACGTTCCAACGTGGCAGTTGTGGTAATACAGGACGTACTACGTCCGCCGCTGTGGACGAGGGTGGCGCTGATGAACACTCTCAAGGTTAGCTTACACTACACATAAGTACCCCTGAAAGTTTTTATTTTTTATTGCGCTTGGTTAGTTAACTAACTAAGATGAATTTTACAAATTTTCAAATATTCATTTTAGTGCCAAGACCGTTACCTCAGGCTGTAGAGCAGGTTTATAAACAACCGACCCAGTTTACTGTAGCATCGTATCTCCTACGGGGTCCTTTTTTCCGGCATCTAAAGAAAGCCCGCTAAATATGAAAAATACCACGTGACTACGCTCGTGCGCTACCAAACTGCAGCGCTCTCTGCGGCGCTTCGAGTAAACGGAGCGTGCCCGCTGGCCGTGGCGAAGTGAACGGCCGCCGCGCCGCTGCGGAGAGTGCTGACGCACTGTGAAGCCGCTGCTAAGAGCGGCGGCCGTTAACTTCGCCACGGCCAGCGGGCACGCTCCGTTTGCTCGAAGCGCCGCAGAGAGCGCTGCAGTTTGGTAGCGCACGAGCGTAGTCACGTGGTATTTTTCATATTTCGCGGGCTTTCTTTAGATGCCGGAAAAAAGGACCCCGTAGGAGATACGACGCTACAGTAAACTGGATCGGTTGTTTATAAACCTGCTCTACAGCCTGAGGTAACGGTCTTGGCACTAAAATGAACATTTGAAAATTTGTAAAATTCATCTTAGTTAATGAACTAATTAAGCGCAATAAAAATATTCTGAGGAGCACCACATAATGGCAAACAATGTGTGATTGGTTTCAGCGGGCTGAAGTTTACCGCTTTTTTTAAATCATTGGTTCATGTTATGTGAAACACCCTGTATATGCCCAAAAGCAGAAGATTGAACAGCAGTCGCCGTAGCTTTGTTGGTAGAGTATCGGACGCGAAATTCGGTGGTCGTCGGTTGGGATCCCACTGGCGGCATCTGTTTTTTTTTTTCATTCTGTTTTTATTAATCTCCAAATGATAAAAACGACGAAATTAAAAAAATGAAAACACGTCCTCTATGCTCCCTGGTTCCGGTGACTGTGGCTTCAGTGATTTATGTTATAGCGAGCCCTACTTTCCATTCCCTTTTCTGCTGAACATTGCACTCGAGTTCCCAAGCCGGGAAAGAGAGCATGCTTTATTTTGGGAGTGTATACGAGGTCTGTTAGAAAAGTATCCGACCTTTTGCCGAAGAAAAAAAACTGGCATAACTGGAGCGTTGGAAACCTAATCACCTTCAAAGTAGTCTCCTTGGGACTCCACATACTTCTCCCAGTGGTGCTGCCATTGTTGGAAGTATTCCGAAAAGGCCCCTTTTGGAATGGAGTTTAGCTCAGCTGTCGTTGCAGCCATAATGTCCTCTCTTGTCTGAAATCGCGCTCCTTTCAATGGCCTCTTGATTTTGGGAAACAGCCAGAAGTCACAGGAGGCCATATCAGGAGAGTAAGGAGTGTGTTGAACTACAGCAGTCTGGGTTTTCGCGAAAAAAGTGTGAATTTAGTGCGAGGAATGTGCAGGAGCATTGTCATGATGGATGCGCCAATTTCCTATTGACCTCAACTTTCGCCTCTTGCGCCGCACAGCACCACGCAGGCGACGGAGGACATTCCTGTAGTATTCTTTTGGTCAATGTTTACTTTGTGGGGTGCGTACGCGTGGTGTGCCACAGAGAGGGAGTCAAAGAAAGCAGTCAGCATCACTCTGACATTGCTGCGCACTTGGCGGGCCTTCTTTGGTCTTGGTGACGTGGAATGCTGCCATTGTGACGACTGGGATTTGGTTTCCGAGTCGTACCTGTACACCCAAGACTCATCACCAGCGATTATGGTGTTTATGAAGTCGGGGTCACTGTTTGTGGAATCCAGCATATCCTATGAGACACGAAGCTGCTTTTGCTCCACCGTGAGCAGCTTCGGCGCGAATTTCGCCGCATCTTTCTCTATGGCCAAATTTTCGGTGATAATGGAATGTGCAGAAAAATTGGTGATGTCCACCTCTTCCACAATTTCTCGGATAGTCACACGATGGTCCCGCGTCACCACAGCGTTCACTTCGGCAATGACCTGGTCATTTCGGCATGTTGATGGCCGACCGGAGCGTGGCTCTCTCTGCACCGATGTGCGGCCGTCTTTAAACCAATTTTACCACTGCTTAATATGTGTGCTGCTCATAGCATTGTCACCGAAAGCCGTCTGAATATTCCGAATGGTTTCCACTTGGCTGTCGCCTAGTTTCTGGCAAATTTTGATGCAGTAGCGCTGCTGCTGTCGCTCTCGCCATTTTGCTTCCAATAAAAAACCGACGAGAGCACTGCGCACTGCCTCACTCAAACGCTGCGTGCCAGTGACTGACACTATCGGCAGGCGAGAAAAAATTTGTGCATGCGCACGATGGTTAAAGGTAGGCTGGTGCAAGCGTGCTTGTTTCAAATCCATCAAGTGTTTGTAAAAAAAAAAATAAAGTCGGATACTTTTCTAACAGACCTCGTATAGTTTCCTCGTTGCTAGATGCATATGGTTGGTTACACAAGCGCAGTCCGCTACAGGTACAGCTAGCCCTTGTCCAGGGCCCCTTCGATTACATCGGCGATACAGGCACGTTCGATCAGTCTAGGTTGATCTTCCAGGTGACTGCTTTCCGTTGTGGCGTTTGGTATCTGAGGGACTTCCGGTATGTGTTAGCAGCTCCATATTATTTGACAAAGGGTTCATCGATCCCCGCACCAAAAGCAGGGGCACTGTCACCGGGTGGGATGAATTTTGTGTAAAATAAGAAGGTCTGTAAATGTGTCGATTTGTCATTGCCTCCAGCGGATCGTCTACCATGTGCTGAGTTTTGAATGAGGTTTGGAGTAGCGTTGGCGGGCTCCTCGGAGATGCTCCAAGATTTCACCGTGCATCAGTGCGAGCACAGTGGACTCTCGTTCGCCGTTAAGTGCACGATTGGTACGTCCGAGAGCTATAGCGCAAGCTTGGTTTGCAGTCAGGCTGGCGTGCCCTTACACCCATGTAATGGTATGGTGCTCCTCCTGATGTTCGATTTAACTCAGTGTAGGCAGCGTTCTCTAGTAAAGACTGCCGTTGGTGTAATTACGGCAGGGCGTTCGGAAGTCGGAAATAATTGTGGGAGATCTGTGCCATCTGTTTCCTTCGGCGATGGCGACATCAGTAGCTATCTCCTTGGCTTCCATCACTGTGCAGTTCTTGAAGACGGCACTGACGAAAGTTTTATGGGTAGCATCAACCAACGTGGCCACTATTGCTGTGTAGCTGATATAGCTGGAAACGTCCATGTAGCCTGGGTTTCCAGCTCTGCGTTGTGCGATCGCTTTGGTTGGAGCTGCCCTCCTGCCTTGTTGGATGTTATGATGCATATGGCGAGGGATTGGAGAGACCATATGGGCGGCCCTTATATGATGAGGGACACTTGTGGTCTCCTTGATCTTACTCGCGCTGTCCAAGTAGCTAATTATGATTAGAAGAATTTGTCCTGTAGTAGTTTGGAGTAGCTCTTTTTGAGCAACGTGTTGGACCGCACTGAATTCAGTGAAGGTGTTGGAGTTTTTTAGGACCCTTATTAAGCATGAAATGCTTTTAGCTCCCGTTGTCGGCAGTGTGGTGACGTCACGCCGAGACCGAGAGCCATCATCCGGGCACTGAAATCCACTCATCCGGGCACTTAAATCCACTCATCCGGGCACTGAATTCCAGTCATCCGGGCTCTGAAACGAGAACATCCGGGCACCGTACGAGACTCAACGAGATTTAACGAGACTCTCTAAGCCCTCCTACGCGACCGGCATGCAAGCGCCGGTTGGTCTCCAAAGGAGTCACAAAAATAACTGCTGCCAGTGCCTTCTCAATGTTTATCAAGATATCAGTCGAGCTGTGCGTTTGATAATGCACGGAATTATAATTTCCGATTTCTAATAACGCGTGCAAAAAGCACATAAATGCCACGATACACTTCGTTGTCATACGTGATCTCTTAGGGGCTTCGCGCATCGAAGCAAAGCCGCGCAGGCGCACAGGGGTCCGGGGGAGAAGCGCTGCGTTCAAAGGGCAAGGCATCGCGCCGAACGGGTGGTGGCGTTCCTCCCTTCCTTTACGGTGCGGTTCGGGTGTCCACCGAGATGGCAGAGAATTACTGCGCCATTTCCTTTCCTCAAAAAACCTTGCGTTCAAATGGCAAGGCATCGCGCTGAACGGGTGGTGGCGTTCCTCCCTTCCTATACGGTGCGGTTCGGGTGTCCACCGAGATGACATTAGGCCCGTAAACATTTCATGCTTACTCTACTCTCGGTTACGGGAGAGGCAGAGATTTTATTTGCTGTTTGATGTGTTAGTTGAAACACTTAGTGCTGTTTTGTTTGCTTTACGTATGATGGTGTCCGCTTGATCTAGGTCTGTTTTGTTGAGGTCTTGATATAGTCAGCTTTAGGTGGCTATACAGACTAGCTACCAAGGCCGTTACTAGCTAAGGCATGCAATCGTCTTGTGGGTTTCCGAGTGGGCACAGGCCACCAATCACCGCGGGTTTGGGCTTCGCGCGAGCCAAGGGCTCCGATCAGACGTCGCCACACACACCCTGGGGCACCGCTGCGGTGCACTCAACCTCCGCAGGGAGGAGAGCGATTCGCCGCAAAGAAATAGGCCTCCAAGTTCACAAAGGAGACGTTTATTCACGTCGTCCTCCAGAAGGTACACACACACACACACACACACACACACACACACACACACACACACACACACACACACACACACACACACACACACACACACACACACACACACACACACACACACACACACACACACACACACACACACACACACACACACACACACACACACACACACACACACACACACACACTCAAAAGTCACCCCGTCCCGGAGGCGCGCGAGGAGCAAGGCTCCACTGCGCGCACGAAGCGACTAGAGCAATGCGCGCCGCTAGCCCGCCGCTGCAGGAGAATGTCCCCGCTGCAGTGCTGTGATCTCACTCTCGTGTCGACCGTTAGGCCGGTTGCTAGAGAGAGTGGGCAATCAACGCAAGGTACGCCTGTCGGAGGTCGCTGGACCCCGCTGGACAGGCTCGAGCCGCTGCAGGTCAGAGGACCTGTGCTGGCGAGCTCGAGTATGCACTGGTCCGAACGGCAAAGGCCGGCAGGGACAAACATTAGCGTACGCATCTTACGCTGTCTCGGAGGTATCTCCCTCTGGGCTCCGCTCGGACGGTCGCGCGGCGCGCGGCCGCCCAAGCGGGTCCCGAAATCCCGCCAAAATGCACCAATGGCAAATGCCCTTGGGGAGCCGGGGCGGAGCTGTGGCCAAATGACATTGATTAGTCACCTAGCCGCCTCTCCACCGCCTGAGGCGAGAGCAAGGGAAATAGGAGAAACAACGCGGGAAGCCGGCAACAGCCGCGCAAAGGCAACGGCGGGCAGCCAGGATTCCCTCAGTCTTTACGTTCTCGCCTGCGGTTGGCGACCCGGGCTGCAGAGCTGCAAAAAGGTTTGAGGGTGTTGTTTGCTCCCCCATTGGATTGCAACCACATCCCCAGAAGCTGTACAGTTTGCACTTGCGATATCGTTTTTCCTTCCACCTGGAGGTCTGGCTTGAGAGAGGTGTCTTTTTTTTCCTTGCTGAGTGTCCGTTCCCTTTCCAGAGTTCAGATGCTGCACGCCGCACCTATACAGGTGTCGGCGGCTCCACCGTAATGCTACTACAACCCGAGCCTACAGGACACTCCCCGCTGCTCTTGTGGAAAAGAGTGCAGCCAAAGTTGGATACAACTCAAGCCTGCAGTGAAGCTGCGCCCATATTCAAGGCCACCGAACAAAATTCCTCCGTGAGAAAAAGTAGACAGTTGGTTGAAGATTTTCTTGTTACCTAAACGAGAAGCTAATCACGGGTCGAAATTATAAGCTCAAGAAATTTGATGTCTCTGGCTTGTTTGATAAAGCCAAATATAAGAAAGCTGATTTTGTTTACAGTTGTAACTGGTCACGGAGTAATACAGGACGCCGCAGACAATGGCGAATGTTAACAAATGCTGTTTTTTAAAGCTATAACCTACTATAGCATGGCACCGAGCGCTCCCCTATAGTCATAGAAGTTCCCTGCCGTTTTACCAACAACTGGGTGCGCGCACAGTGCACAACTGAGTAAGTTAAGTGCATGATGTCGCGAACGAACAAATCCAGCCCAACATGCAACGAGGAAGTCAGTCGGCAAGACCTGCCATTCGCTTACACGCGATCTTGTGTTATACGCATGCGCAACTGTGCAGTAACAACTTCCGATCTCTCCTCCCGGCTCGTCCAACAGCTGGACAAATCCAAGACTGCTACGTCGCGTCATGCCTATCCCCGACGCTATAGCATCACGGCTGCTGCTTTGGAGATGAGCAAACAGGAGCCCGCTATGCGTATACGGGGTGTTTCACCTAAGAATTTACAGAAATTTTAGAAATACAAGGGTTTTTGAGTGCTTTTTTCGACATACTACTGTCAGCGGTGTAGTAAATCGGAATACAGCTATCACGTGCTAACTAGCGGGCTGGTTGGGCACCTTAATTATGCAGAGGCGTGTAGCCGACCGTACGTAATATACATGTCAGTTTTTAGAATTTCGAAAACGCAGCTAGCCTCGGCGCTGAGGCACAATAAATTCTGGTTACATCGCTCCGAAATACACGTGTCTTGGAGAAGCTTGCAGACAAAGCAACCTCTCCAGTGCACCTAACGCGTTGAAGTCCCCAAAATTTGTTGGGCCATAGCGCCGAGGGTAAATGCGTTTTCGAAAGTCTAAAAACTGATATGGATAAGAGTGATAGTTAAAAAGTTAATTATTCATATTAGTTAAGGAGCCTGCTAGTCAGCACGTTTTAACTGTATTCTGATGCTGCGGTCTAATTATGATGTATTCTGTATTCTGCTGACAATGCTAATTCGGAAAAAGCGCTCTTCTAACTAAAAAAAAATTGTGTAAAGCCTCAGGGGAAACCTTGTATAAGGCTACTGAACGTAATCTAGAGCAATCGGCATCAGCAGGTAACGTGATGATAGCGTCCAAGAACGATCCCTGCTCATTGAACGCAAAAGTTGCGACTAAGTTAGGAACCCTATTTAAGATTTGATTGATTTGATTTACTGGGGTTGGACGCCCCAAAGCGACTCAGGCTATGAGGGACGCCTTAGTGAAGGGCTCCGGAAATTTCGACCGCCCGGGGTTCTTTAACGTGCACTGACATCGCACAACACACTGGCCTCTAGAATTTTGCCTCCATCGAAATTCGACCGCCGCGGCCGGTATCGAACCCGCGTCTTTCGGGTGAGCAGCCGAGCGCCGTAACCACTGAGCCACCGCGGCGGGGCCCTATTTAAGATAAAAAGTGTATTTTGACTGGGGAAAAGATTGAAAAATGAAGTTTCCCAGCCCGTGGAATCCGGAGCCCCTTATCGGAGTCATACCTTCGAATTGTACACTACCTCAGTACATTCCCGTTCCGCAAATGTAAATAGCTGCAGATGTTTCACTTTTATCTCCGCCCGAAGAACTTCTCTCTGATATCCTCATCCCTGCTGGGAATGACGCCGTGAACCACAACACTGAAACACTTGCGGCATGTTCGCCACAACGGGCGGATACTTCCCGTTCCGTGCATTACGTGGGTTAAATGTACTGCATGCTTCAAAATGCGATCTTCGTTTTGGTCTGCTGCTGTTACGAACACGCTCGTACGCCGGTTCTTACACCAGCTGCGTATGGGCCAATCGTTGCGGTGCTGCCGCCTCTGCGCCAGTAGCCACGGCACAGACCCGCAGTGTGGAGAACCAGCTCGTGCAATTTAAACTGATGTTTATTTCCGCTCTTCGTCTGGGCGTATGCGAGAGGCAAGGGAACCGACGCAGCGATTTCGCTGTTGTGAGATCCGAGCAGAGCGAAACCGCTGCGTCCATTTTTGTTGCCTCATTACGTACGCAGAAAGGAAGAGCGGAAGTAAACGTTAGTTTCGGTTACACAAGCCCGTTGCTCACATCGCGGCTCAGTCAAGAGGTGAGAGACGCGAAGTCGGCAATAGCAAAAGCTAGCAAAACGAAACTGGAAAAATCAGAAATGATTTCATTATAAAACCACTCAGAGCTACTGCCTAGCGGCAACGAAGGATAAGTATGTTCACTAATATGACGATTTAAGCTAGCTGGTGTAATATAGCGAGACGGGACAGTGTGAGAGACATGGATGAGCGCTTGCCCATGTCTCTCACTGTGTCCTGTCTCCCTGGCGCCGTACCAGTTCGCTATAAGCCCGTAACCAGACGGGCAATTCGCAGCATGCTTGCGGCACTTCGCTAACCGCGTATATGTTTGGTTTTGGCTTGGTTTTATGAGGTTTAACGTCCCAAAGCGACTCAGGCTGTACGGGGCGCCGTAGTGGAGGTCTCCGAGAATTTCGGCCAGCTGGGCTTCTTTCACGTGCACTGACATCGCACAGTACACGGGCCTCTAGCATTTCGCCTCCATCGAAATGCGACCGCTACGGCCGGGATCGAACCCGCGTCTTTCGGGTGAGCAGCCGAGCGCCACAACCACTGAGCGACCGCGGCGGTTCCAACCGCCTGTATCCCGTCGCTGGGCCGTGAAAATGAGTAAGCGCTCCGAATGCCGCCAGCGATGCCGTGAAGATACAAACTTCTTCGCGGGTTAACAAGCACTATTACACGGCCGCGCAGTAATTAAGGCCCCTAGCTCAGAGCTGCTACTAGACATAACTTTACAGCCTCGCCTTCCCATATTACAAGGGCGCATTGGAAGTCGAGCGTCAGTCAGCGCCCAAGTCACGCGCGCAACGGGAGGAGAATGCGGTCTCTCTTTCCCTGGACTCTCTTTCGTTGCGGCAGGAGGCGCGTTTTGTAAATACGCGCGCCTGAATAACTGTCTACGCATCTGGTGCAGGAAGTTTCATGGGCGCGCAAACGCAAGCTTCGCGACTTGTTGGATGCCGACGCTGGCCCTCTCGTGACCGGTCAAGAACATCCGTGCGTGGCAGTGCCCCGTTACGTCACGGAGGCGCACGCGAAAACCAAACAGCTCGCTCAAGTGCGGTGGCAGCCAGCGGTCTCTCGCCTCATCTGGCGCGATTTGCGAAATCGGGACGTCCCCTTGGCGACTGCAGAACGAGGGAGTTTCGCAACGGTGCAAGAGGAGCGGAACTAAGCCGCGCGAACACGAGTGCGCCTTTCCCACGAAACAGTCGCATTTCGCACTGTCGCGCCCCTTCTTTCTTTTCCTACCGCCGTGCAGTCGCGCCACGGTCCTGGAACGCTGAAGGGCAGTTGTCCGCGCGTGCAACGGATGACGCCTAAGGGCGATTTCTGCCCTATTGCACTCGGCAGTGCAGAAATCGCTAGAGAACGCAGGGGCGAAAAGTGAGTAGTAGGCATTTGCGCAACCGGAGGCACCTTTCGCTTGAGGCTCTCTTTGCACGTCACGGAACCCCTCCCCCGCCACCCTGCCCACCCTAGCTTTTTTTCCCTATAAACTAGTCTGGTTGGTCGTCGCGTGACTCTCCTCGAAATGGGCCGGGTGCAGATCGGCTTCCCATACATGTTCAGAGATTATGAGCAACTTGTTGTTGGTCAGTCACCGAGAACAGTTGGCCAAGGTCGATTATCAGGCAGCCTGACACGAACGCTGAGGAGAACCGCAGATGAATGAGCAATTTTGATGACGGTTGCTTGCAGGGGGCCTCGCTCTGTGGTTGAGAGCCTCCGGCTGGCCGAGTGGTGTTGGCTTGTCCTCAAATGCGAGGGGTGACGATGAAGAAATTGATGAACGAAAAGGAGCTATATTTGCAGCTCCGCTCCAGAAGACCTTTTGGGCTATTTCGAATCACTCAATAAATAAGATAAGGAGATTTGCGCTGAAGCAAACGAAGGATAACGAGGGTATGCCGCAGCGTACTTGCAAATGGCTGCGGACTGCACACTTGGGCCACAAAGCTGGTAGGGAATGCAGTGCAGCATTGCACGACTGGCCGAAGCATGGAGACCTAGAGCCAGCTCAGGAACCGGCGGCCTAGAGAAGACCTGCAGTCGAAGTGGACATTCCTCCAGCGGGCAGATCGCCCCAGTGCCTCGTAACAGGTATCCTCCGGTCCCTGAAAGGGTAAAGTCAGTGCCCCGTTCCTGGGAAGGCACTCTCCCGATGAATGCAACACCGATGTGAGAGAGCAGTTTTATTTCTAAACTTAGCAAGGGTGTGTTCTTTCATGCTTATCCGCTGACAGGCTTACGCTGCCAACGAGTGCTAGATGAGCTAGGAAATTTGTGGCGAGAGAGATAACTGACGGGCGGCAATGATCGGCGTCACCAGTGTCTTGATGTAAGCGACTGCACAGGATACGCGCTTCAACATGCCTAGCGATGAAATTCCACTTTCCTAGTGCCGAGATCCCTGGAGACGGGAGAGTGACAAAGACGGCACGAACACAGCCTTGCATGACTCGAAAATCAAGGTTTATTAAACGTTGCAGGATGGCAAGTTGGGCGAGTTGGGTGAGGACTTGACATGCGTCGTATTCTCAGGTGATATATGTTGATTCCTACTGAATAAAATTTAAGTTGCGAGATAGCGCTTCTGTTGTGTACTTTTCTTCGTCCTGCGTCCTTGTTCGCTATGCGATTTTCCTACTAAATGCTAAAGACGACAACCTAAAGACATCATGCAGTGATCAACATGACCATTACTCACCGCGCGCCCTTGTGGCCGCGATTGTATAGAAGGCTGACTGAGACACCACCTATTAACATGATCTATCTTCTGTGCTTCCGTGCTACTGAATTATTTGATGCGAAAGTCCACCGTAGTTTCTGTAAACCATGCTTAAAGTAGTTAAACCGAGTAGACGTGCGAAGCAGGTGTTCATTCTTCAATTGGAGGGGACACTTAAGCTCCGCCTTAAGAATATGACGCGATAGCTTTACTGGGTTAATGCCCATATGTGCAGGATTTCATTCTATGCTTAACATTCACAGATCCCTCGTAGTCCCCATACCACCCCTGGCGCAGTTGCGCAGCGGTTCAGCGATGCGCCACTGCCCTGGGATGGCAGGTGCTCCCAGCGGTGGGCCTCTTGCGGCCCAGGTTGCTCTTCCCGAGCGACCAATCATTAATTTAACTGCCACCTTCCATGGCGGGCAGTGTGCTCACTATCCTGTGGGTAGGTCGTGATGACGCTGCAAGGCCACATGACCGAGATAATCCACCTGCCTCCTAGGTTGCTCTGTGGGGACCACCTGCCAGAGCCATGTTGCACACACGGCGATAGCCGGCTTTACCTAGCAGTGTGAAGCTATCGCTTCAATAAAAAAAAAAACAATAAGATGTAGAAAGACTTTAATATACTTACCGTGTCGGGGTCTAAGCGCTAATTTATTCGTATTTATTTATTTATTTATTTACAATACTGCCAGTCCCATCAGGGACCATAGCAGGTGGGCGAACAAAAATGACAAACATGATAAAAATTTGAGCAGTGCACTCTGGGATTAAAAAAAAATGAATACAAATCAAACACAGGTGAACAGAAAGGAACAAGAAAAATAAAAGAAAAGGTAAACATTAGCATGGAAAAAGAAAAATACATGTCTAGGGGTCGGGTGGAGCATTTCCAATTAGAGCACATGGGAACACAGCAGCGGAAAAAATAAGAGAGACTTTCTTCACGATTAATTAACAATCTAATAAAGTGATGAGAGGCGGTTGAGTATGTCAGTGAAACTGCATTATTAGTTAATTGATAATGATTCTATCTGTGACGTGAACTGAGATAATGTGGTTGCAGTTATGATTGAGGGATCAAGGCGATTCCATTCTCTGATCACGAGGGGAAGGTACGAATACATGAACGTGTCGTTATGGCATGAGTATCTATTATCGTGCGTGCGTGTTTGTGCCTCGACGGGCGTGATTTTGAGAAAGATATGTATTTTGATACGTCTATCTTGTAGTAGCTGTGCATCAGGTGAAATAAAAATAAAGTTGTGTTGTGTTGTGTTGGGTTTATTGGCGCATAAGCAGCTAAGGCTATCATGCGCCAAGAACAAGGTTTGGAAAGATTGGCTTGAGCAGAGTGTGAAAACAAAGTTGATAAAAACGGTGGTGTAAAGGGCCTAAAGGTTATTTTTATTACCTGGCTGATTAAATACAAACTTTTTAGAAATGTCTGTTTGCAGAAGCTTTTAAAAGTTGGTTAACCTCCGTGGACATCCTTGTATTGCCAAGGATCTCGAGGCCCCCAACTACTCAGATAAAAAACCTCAGCATCCTTCTCAGGACTGAGAAAGTGGCTGAGGTGTATCGTTCTAAGTAGAGAAGCACAGGGTCAGAACATTACAGGTTTTGAAGAACACCGGCTTCCCTTAAAAAGCTAAAAACATCAAGTATACTAACGAGTGCATATTCAGCTAAAATCAACGCTGGATGAAATGGGATACGTTCTTTGTAAAATGTAGCAAAATATTTTTTCCTTAATGATTCAAGTTTTGTGCATGACAGTAGTATGTGGTTTGCGGTAAGTTCATGTCCGCATTGCTCGCAAACAGGTTTGTCTTTCTTTGTTAGCAGGAAGTTGTGTGTGAGATGTGTGTGTCCTATACGGAGACGGCATAAAATAACTTCGATGAATCGTTTTTGGTGTGAGCATGATTTACATTCGTCTAGAATGGGTTTTACTAAATGTAGCTTATTATTTCTTTCGGTATTCCATTTCGACTGCCATTTATTTCTTAATTTGTACTGCACCAACTTCATACCATCTTTGTAGGGAATGTACACTTTCTTTATTTCTTTGTTTCGAGCTTTTCCAGCACATTCATCTGCTTTCTCATTGCCAGCGATTCCAATGTGGCTGGGAACCCAGCAAAATTTTATGTCTTGTCCCTGTATTGTGGCGCTTGTTATGTTATGTATGATATCCCCGATTAGTGGTGTCACTGCATTGCTATGGTGAAGTGAGGTTAGTATGCTCAGAGAATCAGTGTAAATGATACTGTTCTGAATGTTCTCATTTATTATTTTTTCTACAGCCACCAAGACTGCGTAACACTCGGCGGTGAAAATGGATGTACACTCAGGTAGCCGTACTATTTTTTCCCAATTATTCTGAACTACAGCACTTCCCACGTAGTGCGCCGATTTTGATCCATCGGTATAAAATGCTTCGTATTCTCCGTATTTTTCGTTGAGTGCTAAATATTCTTGTAATATCTGTTCATGTGGTCTATGTTTTTTCCGAAATTGTGTTAATGTGAAGTCGCACACAGATGGTAGGCAGTACCAAGGCGGGAGTGGATCAGGTTTGCGGGCAATATTAGGTAATATGTTTATTATGTCTAGTTCTTGGCATTTCTCTTCAAAGCGGAGAAGAAGTGGTCTGATTGCTAGAGGTTTGTTGGTAAATAGTGTTCGGGATGGGCACTTTGTAACGAGTGGGTAACAGATGTGTTTAGGCTGGGAACGGATCTTTAAAATGTATGAGCATGTGAGCATTGTTCGTCTGTCTGCAAGTGGTGGTTCATTGGTTTCTACGTACAGGCTTTTTATTGGTGACGTCCTGTATGCACCAGTTGAAAGGCGCAATCCCGAATTGTGCACAGGATCCAGTCGCTTCAAGTACGATGGCCTTGCTGATCCATACACTATGCAACCATAATCTAGAATGGAACGTACTACAGAGCGATAAATGTGTAGAAGACATACCCGATCAGAACCCCAGTGTTTGCGTGAAAGGACTTTCAGTATGTTCAGTGCTAGCGACGCCTTCTTTTTCAGTGCGTTTATGTGAGGCAGGAAAGTAAGTTTTTTGTCGAAGGTGATGCCTAGAAATTTGTGTTCGTTTTTGAAAGGCAGCTCGGTTTGGTTGAGGTGTAATGTTGGATTTGTGTGCAAGCCTCGTTTGAGTGAAAAAAGTAAGGCCACTGTTTTCTGTGTTGAGAACTGGAAACCATTCTTGTCTGCCCATGTTGCCATTTTGTTGATTGTAAGCTGTACTTGTCGTTCGCATGTGGATATATTGGAAGATGTACATGCTATCTGAAGATCATCAACATACATTGAATACATAATGGACCTTGGGATTATTTTTCTAATAGAATTCATTTTTACAACGAAGAGAGTTGTGCTTAAAATGCACCCTTGAGGAACTCCATTTTCCTGAATGAAGTCCCTCGAGAGGGTCGAGCCTAGGCGGACATTAAACGAGCGGTTAGACAAAAAGTCTTTAATGCAGTTGAGCATTCTGCCACGGATGCCGAGCTCAGCTAAGTCCTGGAGAATCCCGAACCTCCAGGTTGTATCATATGCTTTTTCTAAATAAAAAAAGACTAAGACAGTGTTGTTTGTGTATAAAAGCTTGTCTGACAGTATTTTCAAGGCGGACTAAGTGATCTGTAGTGGAGCATCCTTTTTTAAATCCACAATGATGGATATCAAGCAGTTCACAGGATTGAAGAACAAAGGTTAGTCTTATATTTAGGACACTTTCGAAGAATTTGGCGAGGCAACTGGTTAAGGCTATGGGTCTATAACTGCTAGGAGAGGTTGGGGGTTTACTAGGTTTAAGAAACGGTACAATAATAGCTTTCTTCCAGGCTACAGGTATTTTCCCTGACATCCAAACTGTGTTGAAGAATCTCAAAAGTGCTTCTATGGCAGTAGAATGGAAAGTTGGGCGAGTTGGTATACGTTCATTTTGGCTGTTTTTTCTATGGCAGGCTCAGAAAGATGTGCAAGCATTTCATAATGTATATGGTCGGGTCCTGGAGCAGTTTTTTTTCCCGCGGACAGTACTCTGTTGATTTCTTGGCGGGTAATTAGACTATTGTATTTTTCATTTGCACCTCCAGTTGTTGGCAGCCGCTGTTTTTCAGCTGTATTTTTGTATTTTAAAAATGACTGCGTGTAGTGTGATGAACTTGAAACTGCAGTGAAATGTTCCCCCAATATGTCTGCCTGTTCCTCTATGCTTGTCTGTGTGCCAGGTGTTGTTAAAAGCGGAATTGTGAATGGTGAAAAGCTGCCGTTTAATTTTAGAACCTGCTCCCACAATTTTTTTAGATGGGATCTGACTGTTGATAGATGAAACATAATTCTGCCATGAAGCTTTCTCGGCACTGCGACGGACGTACCGAGCTTTAGCTTTTGCCTTTTTAAAAATCAAGAGATTTTCATATGTCGGATACCTACGGAATCAACGTTTATAGATACTTTTTTAGTTCCATAACTCCTCCCCTGAAAGCGGGCGCTGCTTGTACCCGGGCGGTGAGAGGGCGCTGCAGTCGAGGTTTGCGCGGTCGCTATAGCGGTCGCCGACGCGCGCGCGGCTCCTCTCCTGCAGGCTGCAGTTACTGCTTAGCCCGTGTGCGCGGGTTTGTCGTTGCCTTTTTTTGTCCATTTGTGTTCCTGTGCGCTCTGCGAACACGTGGTCCCCATCGTGCACTCAGAACAACAAACGCTGCTGGCCGTGAAGCAGCTTTCGAGCGCGACAACGCCAACTTGCTTCGTGCCCGGCTGTACCAGCGGGTACAAGAGCAACCCGGAGAAACGCCATCCGTACGGAAGCAAGCGGAAATATCAAACTCATTGCATCAAATCAAACCGTTGAGTCCCTGCGGGTGACATTGATGTCAGTGCTGTCCATTATAGACTTCCTAAACAGCAAGGGCGTCAGCTATATTCTCACAGCGAAGTTAAACCAAGACCCGCTTGAGGTAATTAGACTGGCACGTTGAAAAAGCCTAGAAATGCTCATATATAATGTGTTTTTTTAATTCAGAGATTTGTTGGCCTAGTGAGCCCATTAGGAGGTGACGAAGACCACCCTACAGTGACAAAGTTCAGGCAATTATTTAGGTGGAGGTGGAAAACGTTTATTTGCTCTATTTTACAATATTTTTTTGCAGCTTCAGATGGAGTCTTCCATCTTATCATTATTTAGGCTGCTTTCTTTTACACACCTGTTGAAGTAGCTGTGAAATGGAACTGTGAGACGGGAACTGATCGTGTCTTATTTAGTGCCTTCGAGAGCCTCGGAGAAAAGCGTCGCGACGCCCTCATCCAGAAAAAGGCTAGAAAGAACAGATCTGGCAGGAGCTGATGGCCATACCTTTCAGGGACCTCTCCAATGCTTCCAACGACCACAGATACAGTGTTCCATCACCAGAAGAAACAGCCTTGTACTATTTGCAGGCTATGTGGCTTTCAAAATGAAAAATAAAGCGCAATGTGAACTCTGTGACGCAATGTGACGCACTTGGCAGGCAGGATTCTCTGCCGCGTGAGGCTATATGCTCATTATTGAGCGCGAGTATATTAGTGGCTGTCTCGCGTACCCTTCTCGCGTACCGTACCCTTTGCCTGTGTAAGCGCGGTAGAGGGTGCTATAAAACAGGCTTGAAAGGGCGAGGAGTTTGGCGAACTGTTTTGGAACGTGCTGGATTCTCTTGTAAAAAAAGGCACGAATGGTGTTGGTTTACCAGAGCATGCTGAGGTATTCACAGATCAATTAATTTACTTTTATTTAGTGACGCCCATGCACTTCTTTGCGCGAGCAAAGTGCTTGGAAAATAGTAGCGCCTTTAGAGCTCAAAAAGAGCGAAAGTAGGCGAAGCTTGTCTGACAAATTAGTTGACAGCAAATCTGTCAACAACGATGTTGAGTGGGTTTGTGAATAAATTTTTTCTATTTAATGCCAAGGGCCTTGAATTCCTCTTGCATTTCGCCTACACCGGCATCGAACTCGCGGCTTTCGGGAAAAAAGCCGCGGGCCGTAGCCACCGAGACAGCGGCGGGTTTTATTTGCACCAGTATCGCTGTAATAAACGTAAAAGTAATTTTGCGCGAAATGCGAGACACAACAGCCAGTCGCGAAAAACTGGTTCGGCGGATAATACGAATCTATTGAAGTAGCAAGGTTAGGTTTATCTCGCGAGAAGCAGAATCGAAGCATGCATGCATTTCGTCATTGCCCGTACAAAACGGCCGCTTGTGACACGGCTCAGAATACCGCTCTTAAGTTCGCAAACGCGCTAAGCACACATATGTTATGAAATACCGCCGGGCAAGAGCCGGAAACAAAAAACAGCAGTCGCGCAGCGATGATTCGAATGCGAGTGCTCGTGCTAGCACGCTGCACGCTAGCAGACGACTCTCGCCCTCCTAGCTCAACCCGCGATTGCAGCGCCGCGGTGGCGGGGACGGCGACAGGCCGCCTGCTCCCTACGGGCGCTGCGAGGAGTTATGGAACTAAAAAAGTATCTATAAACGTTGTACGGAATTTACCCCAAGCTCTGTTTTGTTGTTTTTTAGCTTCTTTACATTCTTTTGTCCACCATACTTTATGGTTTTGTCGCGTCACTCCTGACGACTGAGGAATAGCTGTGAGTGCGGCAGTTATGATACAATTAGTAAACTTTTCGTTTATCTGGTCGATAGTAAGATTTTCTAAAACTATATTTTCTAAAGTTGCCTTTGCTCTAAAAAGTGACCAGTCGGCGAGGTGGAGCTTCCAGCGACGTGGCCTTGTGGGGATTATTTCCGGTGGGGATGTTAAAGTGATTAGTACAGGGAGGTGATCGCTGCCATATGGATTGTTAATGACGTCCCAGTTTAAATCATTAAAAACAGAAGGTGAACTAAACGACAAATCTAAAAAGGTCATTTTCCCTGAGGTAGGGGAGCAGTATGTGGCTTTTTCTGTATTTAAAAGACATACATTATTTGTGAGGATAAAATCTTCAATTATTTGACCCCTAGAGTCACGGTGCTCACTTCCCCAAAAAGGGGAGTGAGCGTTAAAGTCCCCAACTACTAGATACGGTTCTGGAAGTTCATTGACAAGTTCTTGTAAATCGTGGACTGTTAATGTAAAATGTGGAGGAATATATACAGAACAGATAGAAATTGTTTTATGGCTGACAACACTGACCGCAACAGCTTCAAGCTTTGTTTTGAGTGTCATTTCTCGAGCAGGGACGCCGCTTTGCACGACAGTCGCGACGCCTCCAGAGAGTCTATTTGCCTGCTCACGATCACGTCTAAAAGTTTTATAGTGTTTCAGGATATTTACATGTTGTGGACCAAGATTGGTCTCCTGAAGACATAAAGCTACGGGCGAGATTGACCCTAGAATATCTTTTATGTCACTGTAGTTCCTCAACATTCCTCTGCAGTTCCACTGAACCAGAAAAGCCATATTTATGTTTGGGATAGGAGTGATTGAGAGTTTACTTATTTTCTGGGGCCGTTATGACGGTCCTGTCCTTTTTCCGCTCAAGGGAGCTGTTCCGCCGCTGTAAAGCAGGCGGGCTGGGAGTTTGGTCCATCACCTCGCAAGAGGTGCTGGACGACCGCGGGGAAGCCGCGGGTGGGTGAGTGTCAGGCCTCCCCCGACGGGGGGAAGTCCTGCGGGATGTCGACCCATGGGCCGGCACTCCCTGGCTTGGAGTTGGCAGAGCAGCCTTCGCTGTCCCTGCCTGGGGCGTGGGTGGCCCTGCCACAGGCGCAGTAGAACTGGCCTCGGCAGGTGCCGGAGCGCTGTGTGGTGCTATGCCCCCGCGCACCACATCAGCGAAGTTAGGTCTCGCTGTGAAGGAGAATGTGTTGGTAAGCGCAAAACGCCTCCTCGCTTCTTTGAATGAAATGTTTTCTTTGGTATTTATTGTAATAATTTCTTTTTCCTTTTCCAGGACGGACACGCCCTGGAGTACGCAGCGTGGTCGCCTTCGCAGTTTGCGCAGCGTAGTGCTGCGTCGCATTCCTCAGACTGGTGGTCCTTTGATGCGCATTTCGCGCAGGTTTTGCGGCCGCGGCAGCTCTGTGAGCCATGGCCAAACTTCTGGCAATTGAAACAGCGACGGGGATTGGGTATGTAATGCCTTACGTTGACTTTCAAGTATCCGACATCTATTGTTTCGGGCAAGCTGCTGGTGTTAAATGTGAGCACCATGTGTTTGGTGTCTATTTCCTTGTTATCTTTGCGGATTTTGATCCTGTGGACATCAATTACATTTTGTTCGGATAGTCCTTGAAGCATTTCAGTTTCTGTTAGGTGGATAAAGTCAGCCTCTGAGATTACACCTTTGACTGTGTTGAGGGATCGGTGGGGAGTTACGGAGACAGAGATGTCCCCTATGGAATCGATGTTTGAGAGTTTTGAGCACTGGATGCTCTCGCGTAGTTCAAGAAGTAGGTCGCCGCTGGCCATTTTTGATACCTTATAGCCAGGCCCTAAGGTATCTGTTAAACATTTGGTTACAAGAAATGGGGATATTATTCGAGCTTGCTTTTCGTCACTGTTGCTATGTATCACATGAAACTTTGTGAATGTAGGTTTCTTTTTCGAAAAAAAGTCTGCTGCCTCGTTCCGCACTCTTTTAAGAGAGCGATCAGGTTTTGAAAGGGGGGGAGCCATAAAAATTTGAGGTTTTTCGGTCATGGTGCCAGCCACCCACCATGGAGTCCAACAGGGGGACGCGACAGGAACTTGAAAGCAAGTCCTGCCCACGCCAGCTGTACACCTTAACTATAACCTAATATGACTCAACTCAGGGTAGTTGGTCACACACGGTTAACCCTCGCCGCCAGGAAAATGAGGAAAAAATGAAGAAGAGAGGAGGATACAGGAAAGTTGTAAGAAAGGAAATAGGAAAGTGAAAGATAGAGGGGAGGACAGGAAAAGGCGACTGCCGATTTCCCCCGGTCGGGTCAGGCCGGAGGTGCCGTCTACAGGAAGCTGGGGCCAAAGTGGTGTGTTGCCTCCGCCGAGGGGCCTTAAAGGGAAACTGCATAGGTTTTAGAAATCAACGAGCTTAAGAGGGTCGAATGTGTGAAACTTGGAGGTAAAGCATGCAAAGTCTTTTTGGGCTAGCACTTGAAATAGTGAAGTAATCGCCGATTAAAATCCGGACGCCCTTCAAGCTTCTCCGCAGCGCACAACGCCAAGTGGGGGGCGCATGATGACGTCATCGAAGGTATCGGTACCTTTCCAACGCAGAAACGCCTGCTTTGAAGAAAAAAAACCAACGCCACCGAAGGCGAACCCTGCTAAGAGGTGTTCGGTGGCGTCTAACGCGTCAGGGCAGGGTGTGGCTGACGACAGCGGTAACTTGAAATCATACCTTCCGTGACGTCACACTGAGTTTCCCTGCACTCCTCTGGTGCATTGAGGAGGAGCGCAAAATTGAATCGTCGATTACGTCACTATCTTAAATGCTAGTGCAAGAACACTTGGCATGCTTTACCTACAGCCTACATAGATTTGAATCCTTGAATATCGCGAAATTCTCAAAAAAGTGGTGCAGCTGCCCTTTAAGGGTCCAAACGCTCGGCATCGGCTCAACCACCAGGATCCCCTTTTCCCCGGACACGGCGATGCCACGCACGGCTAAGCGCGGATGCTCGGGTCCGTGGTGACGCATCGTTCACCATCATCCCCCTACGGGGATGTCCCTGCGGATGCTCGGGATAACCCCGTGGTGTCGCCACTCACCAACGTCTGCATGCTGCAGACGCCTCCCTGCGGGGATAAAAATAAAGTGTGTTTTGCTCTTTATTTTCGCCTCTAGGTCTTCCGCTTCGGCGCTTTCGCACGGGCCGCATATTATGCTTTGTACAAAATACTGAGCGCAAACTGCGTGTTCTCTGCCTCACAGTAAGTTGACACCCAAGTCGACCCTATAGCTTGCGTGACCGAACCAGGAGCCAAACTGTGAAAGCGTCTAGCGTGTAAGAGCGGTTCGTGACTGCCTGGCGCCCCTAAATTCGGCGATCGTCGCAAGCCGGCGTGTGGCAGCAAACGCGTCGGCCTGCGACAGGCCTTGCAACGCGCGAACTGGTTTGAAAAATTGGGTCCAAATTTGAGGCCGCTAACTTAATATCTTTGACTTTATTGTGAAGATAACAGAAAGCAAAGTGAACAGTGGTAGAGAAGGCGCCTAAGTTCGCCAACATTTCTACAAGAGGACTTGGCATAGACTGGGCATACTGGGCATAGAGCATATTGTCATGGGTCGTTCAAACGACGCGGGTCGTGGGGACACTAAAGGACCAGGACCACAGGAGAGCAGGCGCCAGAGAAAGTCCAAGCGGTCGCGGCCGGGCTCACGAGCGATTTCCCACCGAGCCTCTTCCTCTTTGCCGGCGATCGGCTCCCCGCTGGTTGAAGATGACGTTAAGTGGAAAATAACAAATAACACACATGACAATATGCCACTTTCACTAATGCATGCCTCTTCTCTCCTCCAGGAGGAGCGTGAGTGCTGAGATATACCCGTCTTGGAAGGGCTCGATAGAGATATTCCACACGCGTTTGCCGCCGCAGCCGTTCGTACTTGTCGCTCGTCCGCACACCGCCCGCTAGTCTCCAGTGTTGTGCGGAGAAGTGCGTTTGCTGCGGACAGAGAACTGTAGACACGGCACTACCCGCCGTGTTGCTACATCTTATGTGGAATGCCTGCTGCAAGCTTTGAGGAAGGTATGCCACTGGTCATGGGAGGGGATCTGCGCTCAGTGCAGCAGGTAAGCGATCACAGTGTGCCAGCACTACGTCTTTCTAGAGAAAAGTGGCTGTAACAGAGCGCTTAAACCTGTAGCGCGTAGTTGAAACGAAGGAGAAAATCTGCTGCTAGCACCCTGACTGTCTGAACACGCGGTGTGTGATGTTTGATGTCCTGAAGCTGCATGTGTGCTATGAGAGAAGCCGTCTTGGAAGGCTTTAGCTGGAGACCGCGTGGGGTTATTTAACGTCCCCTTACACCACGCAGCGCACGGTTGTTTTTGCATTTCGCCTCCATGAAAATGGGGCCGCAGCAGCGAGGCTTTGATCCCGCGTCCTTGCACTCAGCAGCCGAGCGCCATATCCACTGCGGCAGGTGGGGCAACTAAACAATCAGGTGGCATGCGGAAGGAGAGAGATGCGGAGAAAAGGGGAAAGAGAAAGGGATAGTTTCCCTAATAGTAAAGCTGAACGGCGGCTATTAGTAATGGGGAAAACCAGCGCTATTTTGCGTGGAATAATCACTGCGCGCAGAAAGATGCGTCCCGTAAGGAAGGTCCGTGTGCATCCCGTTTAAAGGGAAACTGCATAGGTTTTAGAAATCAGCGAGCTTAAGAGGGTCGAATGTGTGAAACTTGGAGGTAAAGCATGCGAAGTCTTTTTGGGCTAGCACTTGAAATAGTGAAGTAATCGCCAATTAAAATCTGGATGCCCTTCAAGCTTCTCCGCAGCGCACAACGCCAAGTGGGGGGCGCATGATGACGTCATCGAAGGTATCGGTACATTTCCAACGCACAAATGCCTGCTTTGAAGGAAAAAACCAAAGCCACCGAAGGCGAACCCTGCCGAGAGTTGTTTGGCAGCATCTAAAGCGTGAGGGCAGGATTTGGCTGACGACAGCGGTAATTTCAAATCATACCTTCCGTGACGTCACGCTGAGTTCTCCTGCACTCCTCCAGTGCATTGAGGAGAAGCGCAAATTTCAATCGTCGATTACGTCACTATTTTAAACGCTAGTGCAAAAACACGTGGCATGCTTTACATACATACATACATCTTACATACATCTTTATTAACTCTCACAAGGTTACATCAGTAACAGAGGAGAGAGGACGCAAGGCAAAAAGCTGCGTTGGTGCAGCTTGAGGGCCACCCTGCGCCCTCTGCCGGCGGTATCGCCTGGCAGTTTACATAGATTACCTACAGCTTACATAGATTTGAATCCTTGAATATCGCGAAATTTTCTAAAAAGTGCTGCAGCTGCCCTTTAAGGCCGATTCACACGACGGTCCGTTCGCCCTGCGGCCCGCGAACTACGTGTTCATGCGTCACCACATTGAGAGGCGCGCTGTCGGCCCGCGTCTTGGTCAGCACGCCTCTCAATGTGGTGGCGCATGAACACGTGATGCGCGGGCCGCAGGGCGAACGGACCGTCGTGTGAATCGGCCTTTACGCTCTGCTGCACGGACTGGAAAGGACAGCGAACACAAGGATGCCTTTCCCGCTATGTTTGTTCTAGGAAAATTAGCGCAAGGCAAGGCTCGGACTATGAGCACGGAGTGGTCACGTGATCACACTCCCGTAGGGTGGCCCTGGTGCGGTGCGCCAGTGCGGGGTGACTTTCCTGGCCATTGCCTGCGGCCTGCCCCTTCCTTTCGGCCACGCTTGGCGGCACAGATGCTTTTTCACAACTACGATTTTTGGCAATTACGAATCCGCAGCTAGAGTGGTTAACGGGCGAAAAGCAATCTAATGCTTTCGAAACACGCGAGGATATAGTTGATGATAAATTAAAACAAGTACTACTCTGCGGTTGACGAGGTGAGCCTTCAGCAGCGGGCGGTACTCAATACTGCAGGCCTTCCTGAACCAGAAATAGCCTGTCACACTTTCACTCATGCAGCGGATCCGCGCACCATATTGAGAGATTCACATCGCAGGATCCGAATGAGGTCGAGTGGAAGAGAGCGCTGTCATAGCTGGCGAGCAAGGGTGACCGGTGGACAGGGCAGGCGCAGGTGACGTGCGAGGAGGGAAAGAAGAGTGGTAAGTATACCTTATGGCAGCCTGTCAATGGAGCAAAGTGATGCAGGGTTGTTTACTCGATCAGTGTGGATACTGGGTAGGTGGTCGCTCTAGGCATTCGGCTAAATGCTAAGAGATGCCAGTGTCTGTGCCGGCTCGGAGCGCTACCT
The DNA here is from genome assembly GCF_055824585.1 of Amblyomma mixtum. Classification (NCBI taxonomy): domain Eukaryota; kingdom Metazoa; phylum Arthropoda; class Arachnida; order Ixodida; family Ixodidae; genus Amblyomma; species Amblyomma mixtum. Next base: position 259,676,062 of record NC_143014.1, on the reverse strand, counting down.
GACCATTCGACACATCTACAGTGCTAGCTGCGTGTGCTCATTGGATTTCCGCGATGGCAGCGCCTGCTTGGCGCGTTGGCTGGGTCCAGGTATGAGCCCTTATATTCATCTCATTTAACGCAAAACACACACCAGACAAACGAAAGCAACGCACAAGACGAAACACGGGCGCTACTTACAGATGATTTATTCAAGGAAAGGTCAAAGCATACATATGTTCGTTGACCTGTGCAGACGTCGCCTCACAAGGGATCTTGGAAATGAGAAGGAAGGAAGTTGAGAGACGATTTGTGTTAAAGAAAATTTATCTCTCTATCGTAGAGAGGAAGAGGAGTAGTACTGGCACATTCTTATCCCGCTTTTCTGATAAAATAAGCCTCCAATGTTTCGCGAGCGGTTTTTTGGCCTTCTGCCAGGGATTCTTGCGCAACGGAAACGCGGTGTGCAGTCGGTGCAAGCAATGCAATGGTCCACTAGGTGCGTGCTCCCTGAGTCCGTCATTCACACATCGCCCTGTCTGGCCGATGTACGATTTACCGCAGGACAGGGGAATCCCGTACGCGACGTTCGCCAGGTTTGAGAGGATCGCGAGAAGTGTAAATATACTCTCTCATTACTTACTGCATCTGGCGTTACTTGTCCAGATGCGGCCTGGATCGCACAGAATGGACTATTTCACGCCATCATTAGAATTCAACGACGTGAGCAGGCGAGATGAGGGAGAACCAAAGGTGTTGTGTATGGATTCAGAAGCAAAGCAACCAAGCACGGGCTTCTTCGCTCGATTCTCCTAGTACGCAGCAGCTGAATTTTTAGCGCAGACGACGAACACGAAGGATATAGCAGCACTCTATTGCTAGTGCCACAGCTCTCGAGTGCCATAGCTAAGTACGTGTGTATGGTGGACCCCGCGTGTATATAGTCCTGGGCGGTGTAAATTACTAGATTTAACGCCCCACATCAAAAACACGGGCTAAAAGGAATGATGTACTGCATGGTTCCGGATGATTGCATCCATTCTATCGAAAATTCGGCGCACAAAACTCTTTGAGCTATGTATCCATTGAAATACAGCCGAGGATCTCAAACCGGGACCACATGCTCAGCAGCAGAGCGCTACAACCGCTGAGCCACCGAAATGTGCTGACAAGTTGTAGTTCAACTACAAGCCTCGCAGCATCAGCGTAAAGTTTGACGGATCGCACTTACATGCAAGGGCGTCCACAGAACTTTTTCCGGGGGGGCACCCGATTGCCGGGGATGTGGGAGGAGGTAGGTTAGAACCAAAAAGGAACTATTTGTGGTCTAAACTGCGCACATGAAACAAAAATTAGAAGGAGCAAATTAGTGCTAGGCTTGGGGAACAAACGTTGGAATTTATTAATGAACAAAGAATTGAACTCAATAAGCAAAATCCGATTAGTTAATAACACCTAAGCGTGCTAATCAAGCTGTGTAGTTGTTTTCTACTAGTGCATAAATAATATGCGTAATTGCCCCCCCCCCCCCCCTTGCCCCCCCCTTCCGGACGCCCATGCTTACATGCGAGCTCGTGTTCAAGAACGAGCGTCGCCAGCAACAGGGGTCACCTGCTCGGACCCGCTGTTTGATAAGGCGTTTTTTTTAAATGTGGATTTGGCGTTACATTGGTGCAGGTGTCACGCACAAGAAATCTGTAAGCGCCGCTGTTATCAGTATACAGACAGGAATTGGCAAACACCACCAGACGCTTTATTTGCAAAAAAAAAAAACAAAAAAAACGAAGCAGCATGTTTCGTCCAACTGAGAATAGACAGCAGCCTTACGCCTGCGGTGAGCGTCCCATAACCTCGATTATAAAACAGTTCATCTTGTCTCATCTTCGACGGTTCTTCTATGACAAAGAATAATGGGAAAACCACGTGGGGATACGTTGGGGCACCAGGCCAGCGTATTTCCCACGGCCCTAGGTCAGCAGCCACGAATGAAGCTTACCCAAGACTCGCAGACGTATTAAAGCGGATGTTTACCTACTCCTCAATCCAGATGTCGCTCTATCTTTCAGAAACAGAAAAGCGAAAATGAGAGAGCAGAGGGGGAACTTATTTCGCTGAGTCGAGTCGGCGGCGAGACGAGAGGCGTGCCGAAGACGCGTCGCCCCAATTTCGTTTCTTGGGGAGCGACGACTCTCCATTTCCTCTGTCGTTCTTCCCTCCCCGTGCGAGTCAGCGTGTGGGCCCTCCTCGAAGCGGGTTTCCCGAGCGCGCCAAAAAGCGAGAGGCGAGGGCGCGTTGCGGGCGAAACCGACATCGAGACAGCCGAGTCAGCCGAGGAGGGAAAGCCGGCGGAATCGCTGCTTGCTACTCGCGCAGTTCATGGCGCAAATATTTGGAACAGTAGGACGGTGGAGACTAGGCAACGCATTTCCTTTCGCGCCGTTTCTTTCTCTCTTTTCTTTCCTTCCTAGTGGGGGGCGACAGCGTAACGCTAGGCGCGTGCGTCTTTGACGCCATCCATACTGAGGCGGCGGCTAAGTGTCAAGTCGTTTCACTCCGAGGTACGGCCCGGGCTCTGAGTCACTACTGTGCGCATTTTATAGGAGCCCTTTGTATGTATAATCCGTTAGTCTGGCATCCCCACTTTTCACCTCGCCCTAACTGTTTTGCCACTGGCGATCAGTTTAACGAGAATAAAGAGCTGAACAGGTAGGCTACTTCTTCACAGGTGCACGCGGTTTTATCTCAGGATTCGCGTTGACATGCCCCGATTCATTAAATGCCCGAACTGTTGCTGGATATTCTTTTTAAAAAGTGTTCTGTTCAGCCGTTAGTCGACCACGGAACATCGATATGAAGCCGACTTACCAATTATAAACAGGGTCGAGAAGCTCTGTTTACGGGGAAATACAAAGGAAGCTGATGTGAGAAACGCTCCATTACATACCATTTTTTTTACCCGTGCAGCTGTCCATTGCTTGATTCGCGATTTCTTGAGTGCTGTGTCTGTGCCTTAGCTGTTCTGACCGCCAGCGAAAGCACCCCCCTGCGCAGACCGGACGCAGAGGTGGGTTGAGGAGCGCCACATTTTAACAGCAGATGCATGGCAGGACAGCTCCGTTGTGTGCACCACATGTATAATATTAAGAAATATGAAGAGGGAGGTCGGGGTGGGGTAAGAAATGCAGTGAGTTTGGCTGAACCATAGGTCAACCACTTTTCTGAACTTGGTAGACAGCGTTGATTTACCGAAAATGTGAAAAATGTCCAGGGCGCTGCATACAAGAGTGCTCTTTCTGGTTAAGGAAAACTGAATTTGCTTTTTATTCCACAAATCATGTAACATAACTACAGTGTTTTCCGTCCACGATGGACGAACCTTAAGCATACTTCGTAAACTTGCTTCTGAGTGGAAGTTTTCTGCACCGCAGAGTTTCTTTCCTGGATTGTCTCTTGTCCCATCGAGCTGTGCAAGTTCCGATTCGCTAGTGATGCTTTTAATAACTGCGAAATTTAGGTCGCTGGACTTTTTAAAGTACATGCAGCAGTAACAAATCTTCAGCGCAGGAGTCAAGCTGATAGACAGGAGCGGCTGTTCCACAGAAAAAGGTAGCGCAGTGGCTTTGGCGTTTTACTGCTGATCCCAAGGTCGCGGGTTCGGACCCGGCCATGTCCCGGCCACGGCTGTCATATTTCGATGGAGGCAAATTACAAAAACACCTGTATGCTTTGCGATCTAAGCGCACGTTTAGGAGACGCCAAGGAGACTATCCAATTATTATTGTCTTTAAAATCAGAATTTCTGCATCTTTCAATGTACTATCGGGATCAAAAGTGGTATACTCCACGCGGCGGGAGCCGGGGCAACAGAAAACTGCGTTGCAACGCCATCTACAGGCGCCATCTGGGATCGAGACAGCCAGTGCGTGACCTTTATTATCAGCAGGCGTGTCGCTTGTCTCGTTTCAATGTTTCCTGCTTATGCTCGCCAAAATGCGGCAGTTTATACCGTTGGGAAGGCTCCCGCCGCGTGGAGTATACCATTTTTCTCCCCGATAGTAAATTAATTATTGTCCGGCAGCAAAAAAAAATGACATTTATGACTGAGACAATTGAATTCAAAAAATTTTCCGCCGCTCGATCTAAACTCGCGCCGTCCACACCGAAAAGGGCTGGTTGTCGGCGTATTGAAGTGAATGGCGGTGCAGCGTATATCCTTTGGGATCTGCAGTTAAAATTCGATGTCGACGAACGCAGTTTACTTGCGAAATTGGCCACCGATAGCGACACCTGCATTTCGTTTTTTTTTTTTTTGCTATCTTCTAGTTTGTAAAAGTTCCATTTTCGTGGAAAGTGGTCTTTTTGACGCCAGTATTCTGTAGTCTATCGATACAGGCCAGCGTCAATCTGTCCTTAGTGTCCCTTGAATGAACCCTAGCCGGTACAAATTAACCGAAGCCTTCCACTACGGCGTCCCTCACACCAAATATGTCGCTTCGAGAGGTTAAATGGCCGCAATCTAACGTTAAATTTGAAGTAGACGATACAAATTGAAGTGCGTACGAAGTCATGCCAGTGCACACCCTCGTCAACGTTACCGGCGGACGTACAAGCGTATACATGCAGACTGAGTTTTTTTTATAAAAGTGTCGACGAATAACCTCAGAAGCAGATGCTAGTGGATGCTGCTTCAACGAGAAATATGGAGATAATCATTTCACGCGGATGGTGCCCCAGGGAGTAATTTGTGGCTTAGTGTCAGCATGTAACGCGGAACCGAGATGTGACCAAGAAGGTCTCAGTCATTGCCTGGACATGACCCTGCTGAACCTGGCCCACATGCTTTCCCTGTGGCGCCTGATGCGTTCCACGAATTTCCTTTCTGCTGTGATTCTTACTGCGGTGGAAGTGATGCTGAGCCGTTGTATAACTAACCATAATAAGGCAGTTCTGCTCCCAGTTCGATTCTTGTCGCCATACGTCACTACCCGGCCCAGGCGCCAGCGCATAAATATCGGGATCCGCCAGTGGGATTGTTTGATGTGAACGGTGTCTCGGATAAGCTACAAGGAGAGTAATTTTTGGGCTTCATTAGCCCTGTAAGGAAGCGCGTCACCTTCTCGTTCAGAGGACGCTACGGTCCTCGACCAGTGGAGCCGTATACCACTAGCGAAGAATGACTCTCAGCTTTCACGGAATCGAATAAATTTCGCGCAGTAATCAGGTATTAGTCAGAACATTCAAGAATGCTTGACCATTTCGAATGAAGATCTGAATGCTAGAGATTCAAATCGGGGTTTTCAAAATGCGGAAATCTGCAAACTCAAAGTTTTTATATTTTTTTTACACGTGGCTTTATTGAAGCTGGCACGTCTGTCAGTATGAACGCGCCGAAAAACAGAAAATTTCCCTGACTTTTGCCCCTCCTTAGGGGTTAACAGAGGCAGCGATAGCTGTGCTCTGTGTAACTGCGCTGCCTGCAGCCACTCCTATATTAGCCGAAGGCCTGTGCCTTTTGTATGAATGCTCAAGTACACTCATCCTGCAGCGAAAAGAAAAGTGCTCTATGGGCGATGAGTTGCCGATGTAAAAAATATTAACGCGTTTTCCAGCTTTTAAAGTTGCCGTGTCGCGAATCGAGGCACATGTTGTTCATATAAGTGTTGAAAAGTTCCTAGATTGAGCACGGGTGTATTTTCAAAACCGGGTGCGCTCTTTCCCAAGCCCTTCTACGAGATATCGAATCTAGCCATGGACGTCTGTGTAATGCACACAGAACAACGACTAAAAGACATAGATAAACGCTGACTACTAGGGAGGTGACTGATATAAGGAAGTGACTAACAAAGGAACTGGCGTTCATTTCCTTTTCCAGCGCTTTGTTGGCAGCTGCCGGGTGTGCGTCATACATGGCAAGACCGACAGGAAGTACCGGAAAAACAACGTGCAGTGCTACACAGGATGCGCCAGAGAACTCTGTCAAACACCTTAGCTTGAACGTAGCGGGCAACCACGAGGGCATTCCTGGTACAATCTGGGGGCATTGATAAAAGGCTAACAATGGCTAGCATCAGCATCGACGGAACCTTCGCAGCGAACCGCGACCACCCACGGCCATGGCGACCTAATGTTCCTGGCAGAAATCCTGGGACCTTGGCCAACGAGTGCGCTGCAGAGACGCGCAATGGGGACTTTAGTGCACCTTCTCTATGCGCGTCAAATATTTGGAACAACGCTGGCCTTTCGTTCGCACATTACATATGTGCGCCGATTTTCGTGCTTCTGCGACCCAAAATAACCTTGAACGCGTGAATTAAGCTTCATCGTTACATCTGTACGTAACTCTGTGACCATGAACTGGCTTTGGCGTGCGTGCGCTTTAATAGACGCATGTGGGTGCAATTAAAATAACGCCTGACAATGAATTGGCTATGAAGCGTGCATTATTTTTGAATAACAACTAGGTATGACCTGTAGATCCATATATATTCAATGACCCTGCGCGCCTTAGGGTGATATGCGTGGCATGTAGAGCATTTGTAAAAAGTTTAGAGCCTAGGGCTGTTTGCTTCTAAGCCCTGTAGTTGGGTTCTGGTAGCAACCGTGGAAGTCCTACCGCAGCGAAGGCCTAGTGGTTTGAGCATCCACCTCACAAGCGCGAAGTGCGGAGTTTGATACCCAGTGCCGCCAAGTACCCATCGCTGATGCAGTGGGTATAAGATTTACCCTGGTCTAGTGCTCGGCTTCTTTGGGGGGAAGAGAAACGGATCTTTGATCCCACCGGTAAACAACTTGTGCCATGGCGCTCTTTGGCCACAGCTGCCCTTGCGCCATAAAGCCTGGAACGCATGTAAGCGAAATAGAGAGCGACGCGACAAGCGGCGCGACGAAGGCGAACATGGTTCGCTCTGTCACGTACAGGGGGAAGACGCATGCACGCGACAGCGCGAAACCGACGGCAACGCGAAACGGCGACAGCGCTCAGTGTTGCTGGCATAGCACACCGCAAAGGTATTCGCAAATGCAACAACAGTAAAAAAAATAGCAAGAATTTAAACCGGCCGCCGTTAAACCCGCCACAAGATAAAAGCCTGTACTGTATTTCTGTGAAATAGTATAATTCTATAGTTCTATTCTAGTTCTGCATGCAATGCTTTCCTTGTCAGGCAAATCTGCTACGCGGCAGCGCGCATTTTCTAGCGAATGATAACGATCGCTCGACGACAGCTAAGACCACATGCATGAAACATAAATGAGCGCATTCACTTCGTAAATGTCCAGTCTGCCTACTGAAGCAGTTACCAGTCAATGAAACCAACTCAATGAAATTGTTTACAAAACTGGTGAGCCTGGTGCACCGACGGCTTCTGCAACTCGGCGCCAAGCCGCATCAGAATGGCCGCGATGTTTATAGTACCTGTGCTGCAGGTCCCAAAAGGCCTGCTCGCACTCGACGGCGTCAATAAGGCGCTCATTGAAGTTGGCCGTCGTTTTGTAGGAAGCGCGAATACGCGTCGATCGCAATGCAACGCTTCAAAAAAAAAAAAAAAAAGCACGCGAAATGACCGGCAGTGACGTACGCTGAGCGTTCATGCTATTGGCTGATCGCGCATGCACTTCCGGGCGAACGGGCGAAATTTTCTATTTCGGCAGATCCGAGCGACGAGCCAAGCGACACACACATTTCCGTTCGCGCGAAGCTTCGCGCGACGCGTGCCGCCGCCGCGTTCGCCGCCGCGTTCGCGTGAGTTTTCGCGTGCATGCAACTCAGCCTTAAAAATTCAGTCATCATCATCATCATCATAACCGTGGAACTCCCAGACTTCACCCTAGGGAGGAGCAGAGTTCCTCTTCAAGAGACATGGAACACTCTAGATGGATAACGAGCCATACGGCATGATCCAAAAGCAAATCCCCTGGGGTCTAAGCTTTTTGTAGCGAGCGCGCAGACATCGCTTGTGCGGAAGGCATGGATGGGGCCATTTCGCATTTGGGTTGCCGTTTCTTTTACGTGTACTTTTGCTACGTATCCGTTTACTTGCAAGATAGTGAACAGCAGGCTTCGACCACCGATGCCAAGATCTCCACAAATCGCACCGAATTAAAGAAAAGCCACCTTTTCTTGGCGGTGGATGGTGGTCAAAGGAGTACGTGCACCAAAATTTGGCTGCGTGTTTTCTTCTTGTTAATGATCCTTAAAACATCAGTAGACTTGGATCATCACGCGTATTGACCTGCAAAAAACTAAATAACTTAATTCAATTTCTGCTCCCGTACTGTTTCGGTTTCAGCAGACGAACGATGGCTCTGACGTCAAAGTTTCGAATAAGTTACGTTAGGCATGAATAAACTGTGATATAGGTATTGCTACCTTGTGTTAACTTTCCAGCTTATGAGGCGGGCTGCCTTAAGCCTTGGAATGAATCGAATAACCGCCACAATACCGGAATACTTTCAAACCTCGCGTGACTTACACTGAACCTTCTGACGTTACAGCCATCGTTCGGCTGCTGAAACCGAAACAGCATGAGAGAAAAATTGAATCATAAATGATTTAGCGGTAGTCGACGAATACCATAAGGGGATCGATGTATAATAAAGTCGTACGCATTGTTATGCAAAGGAAAGCATGCAACAAAAGATTTCATTCGTACTCCTTTAGTCGCACACGAACCATGAACGCAGACGACAAACAGTAGCAACTTAGACCGCAGCGGTGGACTATAGTGAGCATCCGCCTCGCATGCGGGAGGTGCGTGGCTCGATCACCAGCGCCGCCGGGTGCCCACCGATCATACAACGGGTTCAAGCTTTCCCCTTATGGTGCTCAGCTTCTTCGGTGATCCCACTGTAGAAGCAAAAACCGTATGCCATGGCGCTCTTTGACCACAGATTCCCTTGCGCCATAAATGCTTATAATAATCATCATCATCATCAACTTTTATTGAGCACCTGGGCGCTTCCCCCAAAGTCGATGATCTATTGTTAAGACAAAGTTTCAAATGGCAAGGGCCATACGCACAAGTAACTGTACTTTGATTAATCACATCTGCACTAAAGCATGGATGGTGTGTATAACTTGACATCGGGCGAAATAAATCCAGACAGCGCTTGTCATATGATGCGGCTATTCTTATTCAGGGCGTAAAATAAACGGAGCCACCCGCAGCTTTTTTATCAGCATTAACACAGGATCAAGCGAAAGTAATCAGCGCAAAAATTAAAAGCCGCGGTGCGTTGACAGGGTGACAGTATCAGCGACACGGTCGCAAAGGCGCCTATTTCACCGCCTAGATCCCGCAAGGCAGCGCGGCACATTCAAACTCGGTCAGTTCTCAGCCAAACACACTCATCTACTGTATGTATCGGCATAAAACAAACGTCTTTGTTGAAATGTAATGTGTATTTGACTTTACAGGGGCTCTAAAAGGGGCTCTCAATGAAGTTGCCGTGTGCGTACAAAGTTAAAGGACGCCGCTTCACAAACTTCCTCCAGTAAGACTTTTTTAAATGCGCTTTGTAGAAGGTGAGTTATCTCCAGTCTAAATTTCAATTTCGGAGTCTTCGCGCCTTTATCTCTCTGGTCACTTTTTGCACGCTGAAAGGTTGCCGCTCCTGCGCCTGCCCCACCGCTGGCTGTCCACGCGCGCGGGGAATTCCCCGGGAGGCGGAGCATTCTGACCCGAGCGAGCGACGCTGCTGACTGGCCATGGCAACTGCGTGACATGTGAAAGAGTCTAATTGTCGTCTCTTAACCGGCATACGCAGGAGCATGAAACGAAGGAAAGCGCGAGCATGACAAAGTCGCTGGATAGGCCTCGCCAACTTTCGCACGTGACGGTGGTTTCTCTGCTGGGTGTATGTACAAGTGTATTACTTGATGGCTCATGTGTTCAGGACCACACAGTGCAGTGATTAAACGAGTTTATGTGCTCTCCGCAGAGGGTGTTTCAGAGTCCTTTCAAGGCGATAGCCTTTAATGGGTCAGACTGTCACCTGTCCGTTAACAAAGCGTGTCACACGCGTTTAACTCAGGAACTATAAAAAAAGAAAACCATTGGTTGCTTCAGATAGAGCAGGAAAAAATGAACCTAGAAGCCAAATTTGATGACTTTAGAGTAATTAGTTAATTAATTACAGACAAGCATGTCGAAATAGCGCGGACGTCGATATAGCCACGGTAACGGTGTGACGTCACTTCCACCGGAAGTCTTCACGGCATAGTCAAAATTTTCACAGAATGGTCGGAAAATCGTCGGATTTGTGTTCAATTAGATGGAAGAATGTGTAATTAAGCGTAATTAACACTTAAGATCCCGAAAGATGTATAATTTGGGTATCTATATAGCCACAGGAACGGTGTGACGTCACACGCACCGGAAGTCGTCGACTTTCGCCTCTCAACACTTTAGTTGCCAAAGTGTCCTCGCAATTTTTTAATGGATTATATAAAATTATTGTACGTGAATTCACGGTAACGCGCTCCGGGGCGCTTTGGATGGCTCGGATTGAGCCTGCAGTCACGTGCGGTGTCACAATGCGAGCATGTTGGTTTTATTCCGCGATTAATTCCGTGTAACTGGGCCAGCTCGCATCTGGTATTATCTTTGTAGAGAGACAAACAGAGTGCAACAGTTCCTGCTGTATGCGACACACCGTCCTTTTTACCTCTTTTTTTTTTTTACTAGTTGAGCCGATCTGGAGGAAGCACTTCTTTTCGCGACTGGTTGCAGGGCGGCGCCGGCAAGAAATGACTGGTGCCATGTGTGGTGTTTACTGGATAAAGGCGAAGTATTATCTGCATTCGGCGACTGACGGAAGTGCTCCACTTCTCTCTCAACTTGAAATGGTGGCCCCGAGTCTGCAAAACACTGTTGCGAATTTCTTAAGCGGTAGAGGTCCATGTCGCATTGTCCTCCGTTATGTCCCTCCGCAATGAATGAACGTATGCCAAACGCACAGCAGTTCCTAGTTTCCATTCATCATTGGGCTTCGTCTGCGTGGGTGACGCACGTAGTCCTCGTGCTTGTGCTGTCTAACTTGATAGATCGAACTCCTTGTAGATGGCCTTCAATTCGATACAATGTGGAATTCAGGAGGTTGAGTAAAGCAGGAATTATGTGCGGGTTTGTTGACCCTCGAACAATACTGTGGGCGTTCACGCTGCTCGCTAGTTGAGTGGAGCTAACTGTAAGTCCTCTCCTAATTATTGTGCTTTGCGCAATGCGTTTTTTTATGCTATTGATTTCTCGCTGTGGCTGATCGTTTCGCTCTGGGGTAGTGTTGGGAACAATGACGAATGAGGAACTACAGCCTGCAATCTCGATTTTCACGAAATCCTGCCATGCTGCTGCGGCGCCGTGCACTGGTCTAAATAGGATCGGCGCGCGCGGAACCACGTCGTTTGCTCCTTTCCGATCGCTTTGGCGGCCCATTCAGACATTTTTTACATAGTTTTCCCATAAAAATACGCCTTAGGATCACTGTTACATGGATATTTGAAAACTAATTGATAGCAGAGCCGCTAAGTGTCAATGCATAATTTTTCAGGTGCCAGCAACATTGAGAGGACATAGGAAAAGGAACTCACATCACTGTAGTACGATACTTACACGACCATGACCGTGCAGGTATTATCAGGCACGGAGCCTCTAATTATACAAAGGTTATTTGACTGCATCAGAAGGTCCTCTGGAAATCCGAGTGGCTATTTAATAACAATATTCGCTCAGCACACATGACTAACAGGCAATTTCAAAGCGTGAAGTGTGTTGACCCTAATTTTCTCTGTAGTGACAGACCTCATTACGGCATGTATGTGCGGTGATAATGTGTTTTTTTATCCATGGAAAGGTTGGTGGGCGGCATGATTTCATTCGAATTCTATTTCATTCTGTTTTTTTTTTCATTATTTCCCACGCCTTCGCTTTGACTGGAATCAGTCAGTAAGGCCGGTGCATCATGGGAATCGAATGACATAGAACGAAAATAAATACGTCATCACCGTGCATTCACCGCACGACTTCCGTCCGCTGCTTAAAAAAACTGCCTCCCAAATAGCGACTTCGTTGTTCTCTCTTGTGCACTATCAAAAACCTGTATTCATATTTAAAGCATCACGTGGTAAATAAAATTCGTGATCATGAAGACACGCAAAATAAAGAGCACCTTTATCAATTAAAACTCAAGAGGCAGTAACTTGCACCCGTTTATAGATCATTTCCTGCGTAAGCGCCAAACGAATTTGGTGATCATAGCTTGGTCATGCTTACCTGCAGTACTCAATGCTGAAAAAATCGCTTCTCATTTTGTCAATCACCCTTTCGGTGTACATGAGTCCCCATAGTCTGTGTCATTAATTTTAAGTTCTCTCCAATGTGCGCACCGACCGCTTGCCGCTTCGCTTTCTCGCCTGCCGTTTTAAGACGCAAGACAGTGATTCCCTATACCTCATTTATTCCTTTATACACACGAGAAGCGAATGCCTGGCTCGCCCGAGGTTGCCACCAAAGATCGACAAACGCAAGCTTATCCTGTAATTTTAGAACAAGCGCGATTCTACCTAGGCTGCATGCCTACCGGTCAGGGTTGGGCACGATACGTCAGGTGCGTATCTTCGATATTGATACCCGATACGCTTAAAAAATATATCTCCGATGCCGATACAAGGTGCAGAATCCAAATTTTTTTTTCCGCTACAGATACTCGACATTTCGCTACATCGCTGAAATCGCCAGTATGAATAAAGGTGGTAATATGATTAGCTAAATCAAGCTATCCCTCCGGGATTTCTGGAATATTTAGTGCGTGCATTAATATAGAGCAAATTTCTGAAAAGGTTTAAAGGAATCCGGCCGTGTGAATTTCATTAAGCTGCCCTGTCGGCGCAGCTCCTTTCGTTGGAACTTCAGCACAGAACGGAAGCCATGGTGACGTTGAAACGATCACTTCCAGAAGCAGACTAGCAAAATCTTTTCTTAAGCTAATGTTCTTTAAGAAAATTGGTCTGTGGGAACTTGGCTACATGCGAATAAAATTGAAACTGTTTCTGATGCTCTTCGTTTGTTGCTGCAGTAGGAGAACTGAGGATTGGGCGAGTTGGTGGTGATCCATTGTACAAAAACCAGCGCTTACGAACACGGACAGAGGACAAGGGAAACAGACTGACGGCGCCGTCAGTCTGTTTCCCTTGTCCTCTGTCCGTGTTCGTAAGCGCTGGTTTTTGTACAATGGAGCTGCAGTAGGTACCGGGAGTCCTCTACCTTTGCCCCGTGCTAAATGGTGCAAGTTCCGTACGGTTGTTAAAACTGGAATGTTAGAACGAGAACATCTTTGACGGAAATCTGCCTGGTTGGGTTTTGAAACATCAGTTGAGAAATAATGGCGCCGACAAAGAACCCCAGGTGGTCGAAATTTCCGGAGCCCTCCACTACGGCGTCTCTCATAGCCTTAGTCGCTTTGGGACGTTAAACCCCACAAAACCAAACCAAACCGAATAATTTATTTTCAATCCAGGGTTTCGAGACCAACTCGGTCCCTTCTCCAGGGTTGATTGAAATGCGAGCCAGCAGCAGCAGGGAGCAGCCTCCATTAACGCTCCCTTCCACGTATGTGAATGGCCTTCGCCACGTGTTAAAAAAGTGAAAGCGAAGGCCGCTCCCTGCTGCTACCGGGCCGCATTTCAGTCACCCCAGAAGAAGGGACCGAGCTGGTCTCGAAACGCTGGGTTGAAAATAAATCAGTGGTTGGTGTCAGTACTTCTCAACCGAATAGTTATTTCCACAGCACGGTATTTAACCCATGTTTGAAGTTAAGCGTTGTGCGTTGAACGGTAGAAAGAAAACGAAAACAAAAAAGCTAAAGGGCTGAAAGTTTATATTACGCAGAACATATCTTGCAAGCCTCTGCTATCTAAACGTTTCTTTTACTTAACAGTATTAAATAGAAGCATTTGCTTGAACCACCGGTCCGAAAGAGCGGTACGACGCAGCCATGGTACAAACGAAGCAAATGAAATAAAAAAGCCTCTGCACAGGAGCAAACGATCATATCGCGGTGTTCTATTTGATGAAGGCGCCGTTTATCAAAGAAGATTTAAGAATGAGCAGCCACGTCTACTCGATGATTCTGGCGGAATAGTAAATCAACTCAAGTTTCACAAGCACCTACTGAGAACTAGGGCTTGTAGCATTTGCTTGCCCAAACGAAAGGAATGCGTCAGATGATGCATTTGACGGTGCCGGAGCTGATGACCCGCGTGCCGAAAAGTCCGCGATCTTTATCATGCTCACAAAATATTAAATATTCTGTAAGCTTCTGAGCATGACGGCGAAAGTCATTCATTTCTGTTTGCAACCGCCGCCACATGAAACAAGGGTGAAAAGGTGTTGTTTCTACTACAACGGTGAGCCTGTCTTCTCGTTCCTTTTGTCTACGAGTGTCGTCTATTTGCCGAACAACGAAAGTAGGAAGAAAGAAGACTGACTGGTCCAAATGCATTGGCGTCGTCTTTCTATTTGTGCTCTATCCCTTTCTTTAAGTGTGCCGCCGCCAGACAGAGCAGCATTGGCCCGAGGTTACTCTGGCAGCTGCTTTAAATTCCGAGGTGCAATTTTTTTTTGAATACTGATTATCATTAAAATACGCGACACACTAAAATTTTTTTGATACCGATGCTCCGATACTTTTATTTTTGGAGGCGGGACCAATGCCGACACACAAGATGAATCTATCGAAAATACATGAATATTCGGTACTGCCTAAGCCTGCTATAGGTATAGTACAGGAGGAGCCGTCCGTAACTTCGCCATATTGTCAATTTTTAGGGGGAGTAGAGGGTGAGCGCAGAGTTGTGCTGTTTTTAATTTTTTATTTGTGTCGTTGATGTGTCGCGTAGGGCTAGCGGTGTGTCATGGCTCCAAAGCTCATTACAAGGATTGTGAACAAATGCTTCCCTTTCATCACCATGATCATCAGCTTGACGAAGAACATGGACGACATGACCGGTACCAAACTATGTCGTCCGTGTTCTCCGTTCTTGTATTTGTTGCAGCGCACACAGCGTATTCAATCTCGCCCTTGCACCTGCTATAAAAGCGACGTTCGCGCCAATGTACCGTGGCGGTAGTGACAAAACCGGATTGGTGGCGCCATCTCATGGACGTTTGTTCCAACCTATGGCGTGTTCAAATGGCGGCCTGATTAAACCGGAGTATTGGTGCTTACTAGCATGTACGAGTATTGGCTCATTCCAGTTGCATTCATGTGGCGCCGCGAAACTACGACAAGGCGGACGGCTGGCGACAGCGAGTCTAGTGCGCTGTGCAATGTAATTTCTCGTTAAAGTACCCCAAATGATTGAAGTTAAATCCGAGGCTATCACCACGGCACATCTGAAGGGCCGCCTGCAGCTTCGGGTCGTTTAATTCCACTACCAACCAGCCGAGGGGTTTCCCCTGAAATTGAGATTACGGGGTGTGTGACATATCTAAGGGGGGGGGGGGGGGGGGGTGTTTGAGGGTAGAGGAGTAATGGTACTCATTTTCTACTAACCATAAAACTTATAAAACAAACTAGTCGTTCAACTCCGCTCGTGCAACACAGACGTGGAAAATGTTGGAACATGTGTGCAATTCGGGGTTTCTTTCACCACAAGCCAGCCAAGGAAGATGTGTCCCTTCGCGTACATGCCGTTCTTCCGGGGTTCTTCATCAAAATTGCCCGTCGTGTGTAAAAAAAAAACAAATCGTTACGAATTAAGGGGATGCATTCAGAAAACCAAGGGGGTGTGAACCCCCCTCCTCTGTCCCAAACGGGTATGTATTCAAAATAAAGCCTATAATAAATGAAAATACAGACGGTCCGGGCACGGGTGTCTCAACGACAGAATTTCGAGACCACGTTAGGGAAATACGCAAGCCTTTGCGTTTTACCTATATGTCATGTGTTGTCAATTGTAGCAGAGACAGTTGAAGGTTACGTGTAAACTGCGCCTGGCACTCGCACGTCGTTTGGGTACTGTCAAGCTGGAAGATTTCTACGAATTTGTATGCGCATGAAATGTGGCCACCATAGTTTATTCAACTTAAACTTGAGTTCCTTCTCTTGGTATGGAATTGGCCGAGGCAGTCTTGCCAAAATGACTTCGTCGGAGGTTGCAGTCTGTTGCGTCACTAAGCACTGGAGGTATTCGGGCCCATATGCTTTTGATAGTCTTTGCACTATGCGCATTCCGACGTACACTCCGCCACCGGGGATGACAATCTCTTACCTCGGAAGCCATGCAGTAGTTATAGAAAGCATGTCCCTTTATATATTGCAACTCTGTTCAGATGATACTTTAATGACTACAGATTACAAGACTGCCGCAAGCGCTTAGTCATTCAAGAGTTCTCGCGTTAAGCCTGGAATAGAGCACGAAAATAAAGACGAATTTAGCTTGCTTTCCGCAGCGCACGCCGAGTTCTCGAACTTCAGAATCAGAATCAGACTTTTTTTTTATTAGTCAATCATTTGAGCAGTGTACAATGATATGCAGAAGGAGGTCCCATAGTCGAATGACTGAAAGGGGACCTCCTGTTCATAATAACATTGAGTTAAGTAAATTAAGCGCAGCATTTTAAGAATGAAAGATGGTACCAAATTAAGACACAATACAAACATTTGTAGACAAAGAACGCAAACTAAGGAACACAGACTACAAAGAAAAAGAAAAAAGGAAGATAAAAAAGAAAGAAAAAAGAAACTAATGGTCAACTGTCTGCTATCAAGAATTGTTTTAAGGTTTGTTTAAAATTAAATACCGAACGCGAGTTTTTAACATTCAAAGGTAAGGTGTTCCATAGGGAAATCGATGAGTACTGAACAGTCTGCTTGCCATAGTTAGTACGAACTTTTGGTAGGAGGAAATTGTTGTTAGAAGCAAACCGGGTAGTGTTGGAATTCGTGAGTGTGGAAGATAAAAACTCAACTGTTGGTAATTGGTTGTTGATGATTCTGAAGAACAATATGCCTAAATGAAATTTTATGAGCTCTGAAACAGTTAGGGTATTGTTCATATGGAGTAAAGATCTCGCGTTAGTAATCAACGAGCTGGATGTAATAATTCTTATAGCTTTGTTCTGGATTACCTGAGTTGATGCAAGGTGAGAGCTGTAAGTATTACCCCAGCATGTTCGACTTCAGGATATTATGGGCGGGTCTTTTAAGGCGAAAGCCTTTATAAGCTCATGGACCAGCAAGGTGTCCGCAGGATTTCTCTGTCCTCAGAAAGTCTCCGCGCAACCTGTCAGTCACACTTAGTAACGACTTATTAGTAATTATTTAAGACTGAATTAAGCTTTTTTTATAACGAAATCACGGATATAGCGAAGACGTAGTATGCCGTAAGGCGAAATTATCACGTGATTAGCGCATGTGTGTGTGAAGCCACAGGTGGCGCCACTGGTCGCCAGCTGCGCGCGCGCTCGTCTCTCCTCGATTGACGCTTGGTGCCCGGACTGAAGGGACGCTCATGGCGCCGAAGCGAGTTCCTGTGTCTCCTGCTACCAAACGCGCTCAAAGGCGCCAGAAAGGCGTTCGCCTAAACCGCACGTAAGGTGAGTTAAGTGCTCCCCTGAATTTTTGTATCCAGAAAGTAATTAGAACAGAGTTGTAATTCTCCTCGACAGCAACGAAGCTTGATGCCGAAGAAGAACGCCAGTTAGTTACTTTGGATGATCTGTTTCTTTTTTCGCGTATAATGTGGTGCTGGTTGTGCTGCATGCAGACGTTTTCTGCGCTTGGTTGCGCACATGGACGCGGTCCCGATTTAAGCTACCCCTGACGTGAAGCCCCACTAGCGGAGACTGCCAGACGGTGAAGGCAGCCTACTGTGAGTCCTCGGACGGTTGCCTTTCGCAGTGTAGTGCGTATCTCCCACAGCTTGACCCTCTATCGTCAGTGCGCAAATCCTCCATTTGCGTTTGTTCGGACCTCGTTTTAGGAGGTCCACGCATGGTGGACACGGATTATACAGTATTGTGCGTTTTTATCGTGAATATTTTCGAAAATTTTCCTGCCTCAACCGGCAGCTCGTTCGCGGTGAAACTGGACACAGAGCTTGCGTATTATACTAAATTTTGTATTGTAGCAAGTTTTACAACGGTACTTACTTAGTTGAGCCGTGCATGATGCGAAAACGTAATCGTCTGCGTAGAGATCGGTGAACCAAAACCCGCAAACGCAGTTTTTTTTTTTTCGCTGAAGGGCGACAGTGGCGCCATCTGTTTCCTACACTGGAAAGCGTCACAACAGGGCGCCAAGGTGAGCGTTGCAAACAATATCCTATGAATGGTAAATACTCGTTAAATCAGTCGTTATGATATTTTTTCTGCTCAGTTAGCTGAAAACGTTGGAAGCGCTACAGTTGAAACGGACGCAAATGCCGGAACGGCATATTCAAAGGGTCCGCGCATTTTGCAACGCTCGCCTCGGCGCCTTTGTCGTGACGCTTTCCACTGCAGGAAACAGATGGCGCCCCTGTCGCCCTTCAGCGAAAAAACTGCGTTTGCTGGTGTTGGTTCACCGATCTCTACGCAGACGATTACGTTTTCGCATCATGCACGGCTCAGCTAAGTAAGTACCGTTGTAAAACTTGCTACGATACAAAAGTTACCATAATACGCAAGCTTTGTGTGCAGTTTCACCGCAAACGAGCTAGCGGTTGAGGCGGGAAAATGTTTGAAAATATTTACGATAAAAACGCACAATACTGTATCTACATCCTACTTCATGGTTAGCTGCATTTATTTACTTTTCTCTTCAGATTTTAATCCCGATTGATTTCATTTCTTTCATCAGTAGTGCGGATAAGAAGACAGCAAAAAAGGAGCTAAGAATTTCTCGGGCCCGAGGTCTCAAGTATCAGTATGAAAGGGCCGTTACATATTGAAAGCGCCTTTATCAATGCGTGTCATCACAAGCCTGTCCTCAAGATTACGTCCGAACGAATGGGTTTATGTAAAAAAGAATGGTACCATCGGATGGAGCATCAAAAAATCTCATGCCGGAAATCGGGGGTTGAGGCGTGTTAATTAGTTAATTAATTAGAGCCAACTAAGTGCGAAAAAAGGGGCCAAAATGACCACGAGCTTGTCCGCACGATTACGCCCGAACAAATTGATTTATGCGAAAAAGAATGGTACCATGCGATAGAGAACCAAAAAATCTCGCATTTGAAAGCGGGTGTTTGCGGTAGGTTAACTAGTTAGTTAGTTAGAACCAATTAAGTGCGAAAAAGGGGCCAAAATGGCCGCTATGTTTGCGGTTTCGAGCTTGTCCGCACGGTTATGTCGGAACGAATAGGTTTATGCGAAAAAGAATGGTGCCATCGTATAGAGCATCAAAAAATCTCGTACGGGAAATCGGAGGGTTGAGGTGCGTTGGTTGGTTAATTAATTAGAGCCAAATATGCCCAAAAAGTGGGCGGGGCGGAACAAAAGTGACGCCAAATTTGAAAACTCAGATGGGCAATTTATGGAACCTTATTAAGAAGACAATTAATTGTGGTATCGATAAGGTATCGATAAGGCAACACCAATGCTTGCGCATTTCTGCAATGCGGGTGCCGCGGCGATCTCCAACGTTTTTGTGTGTACAGGTACCAGGAGCATGGAAGCAAACCATGTAGTTCCCACGTAAGGCGCAAATCTGTTTTATGCATAGCATATTGCAATAACTCAGTTCAGCCCTTGGGCGCGGCCGGGCAGCCACCAAACCACGTGACGTGACGTCACCACGTGAAAAAAAAGAAAGAAAAAAAAAGAAAAAAAGAAAAGACGCCTGAGCATGGTGGCGGTTGCCACCGCCCCGTTTCAAAGGGAGCGCTCCTATCCATCCATCCATCCATCCATCCATCCATCCATCCATCCATCCATCCATCCATCCATCCATCCATCCATCCATCCATCCATCCATCCATCCATCCATCCATCCACCCACCCACCCACCCACCCACCCACCCACCCACCCATCCATCCATCCATCCATCCATCCATCCATCCATCCATCCATCCATCCATCCATCCATCCATCCATCCATCCATCCATCCATCCATTCCATCCATTCCATCCATCCATCCATCCATTCCATCTATCCATTCTATCCATTCCATCCATCCATCCATCCATCCATCCATCCATCCATCCATCCATCCATCCATCCATCCATCCATCCATCCATCCACCCACCCACCCACCCATCCATCCATCCATCCATCCACCCACCCACCCACCCACCCATCCACCCACCCATCCATCCGTCCGTCCGTCCGTCCGTCCGTCCGTCCGTCCGTCCGTCCGTCCGTCCGTCCGTCCGTCCCTCCCTCCCTCCCTCCCTCCCTCCCTCCCTCCGTCCGTCCCTCCGTCCGTCCGTCCCTCCCTCCGTCCGTCCCTCCCTCCGTCCGTCCGTCCGTCCGTCCGTCCGTCCGTCCGTCACGGAGGAAAAGCTGCTGAGAAAAGGAGTGCCGCCAAGCAATACCTCGCGCAAAAAGACCGCGCAATATGCAACGCATTCTTGGCTTAACAAAGCTAAGCCTGGGCATCTTTTTTTATTTCTGAATCGATCACATTGGCATTAAGAAGATCTTGTGTCTGAAGGTATATGATAGTTTGCTGATGCCGTAATTTTTTGCAGTGTACTCCGGCTCGCTTTTACAAAGCAGCGCTCATATCTGTAATAGGAATGCCATGGTTTGTGCTACGCTGCGCAGATGCGCTGGATGCGCTGGATGCTCTACGCGTATTTGCGGATCGTTATCGCCGCCGCTCGCCCTCCGTGCCCGATCGTGATGCGCTCCCTTTCAACGACGCTTCAGCAGATGCTGGAATCGTACTACTACCGCAAGCGCCGATCGGCTCGTTGGAGACAACACTCTCAAATTAAAGTTTTATCGCCGAGATAGCCACGTTGCAACGTGTTTGTTTTTGAAGGGCCGTTTTTGCTATGCCTATCATTTTTGTGGCCATACGTTTAAGCCACTAAAGAGCTACGCAAAGTGTGGCTCTTTTTAAAGACTTCATCGGCAGTTTTTCTTAGGGATCTGCAACTTTATAACGACATTGTGTTTCTTAAAGCATGAAGTAAAAAATTAGCTAATTAATCTCGAAAATTCAGGGGACACTTTGACTGTCTAAAGTGGGTAGAGGCGGAAGCGTTTTCCGCACCACCTTCGCTGTTTCTGTGGCACTGGTGGCGTCACATATATTTGAGTACTAATTACTAAGTGATGGCAAATCACTAATTAATTCTTAATTACTGATTAATGTCTGAATACTAATTAACTGCTAATTAATGACGCTTAAGCTTCACCTTTAGGAGTGGAACGCGACTCCACGGAACGCCACCACCCGTTCGGCGCGATGCCTTGCCCTTTGAACGCAACGCTTTTTGAGGAAAGGAAATGGCGCAGTAATTCTCTGTCATCTCGGTGGACACCTGAACCGCACCGTAGAGGAAGGGAGGTGGGAGTGAAAGAAGATAGATTAAGAGGAGCCGTAATTAAGAAAATGAAAATTGTATTTGAGGAAAGAAGGTTGGTTGGTTTATGGGGTTTAACGTCCCAAAGCGACTGAGGCTATGAGAGACGCCGTAGTGGAGGGCTCCGGAAATTTCGACCACCTGAGGTTCTTTAAATTACGCAGTAACTGTCTCACATATCTCGGTGGACACCCGTCAAAATTCAGGGGGGCACTTTTTTGACCTAAAGTGTGGTCACTGATGTGTGGTTAAGATGTTAAGCTTCGCCCCTAAGAGTGGAACGCGACAGCGTCTTGCAACGTTGCCAAGGAGTCCATAGAACGCCATCGCCCATTCGGTTCTATGCTCGCTCGTCGGTAAATTGGTTTTTGAGGAAAGGAAATGTATCTGTCTCTCATTTGTCGGTGGACACCTAAACCTCGCCGGAGGGGAATGGAGGAGGATGAGAGTGAGTGAAGACACCGTATTCACTAGATGCGCCTTTGTTCATTCCAAACCATCGAGCTGGCATGGCGGAGTGGATAGCGTGCTCGTCTCTCACGCCGAAGACCGGGGTTCGATTCCTGAGCTCAACCACTTTCTTAATCGCTTTTATTTATTTATATAGCCTGACTAGTAAAGCTAATTAGGCTAATTGGGTAATTAAGTAATTAACTAAGCTCAGTCCCACTTGGAGCATCACTATACGATTCCTTCAATTGGTTGTATGGTTACTAGCCAAAGTGCAATTGGCCCCGTTTGAAATTCGCGCACTGTGACGTCACGACCGTTTCCACCAATTGAAAAGCGTGACATTTTCTGTCGACAACTGCTGCTTACAACGATGAGACATTAAAGGCTTCCGCCTTAATAATCAACTGGGAAGAATGAAAAAAATTGCTGGAGACTACGCCATCAGACTGCCAACACCAGTCTGTTGGCCCCACATTCTCGGGACGCTTCGAACTAAAAAAAAAAGTGTTATAATTTCGGTTCCTTTCCACACTGCTTTATTACTGGAGGCTTACGGATGAAATCACATGCGCATTGATACTGTTCCGTATATAGCTTCCCCGGCAAAAGTTAAGGCGGGTGCCAATAAGCAGGTCAGATAGCGTCATGACCATCGTCATCAGTCTAATTACGACCACGGCAGGATTAAGGCCTCTCTCATATTCTACACTTAGCCCTGTCCTGTGCTGGCTGCGCACCATCTGCTGTCGCATGCTATGCTTGTCTTCTCTTGGAATCCGTTGTGTTAACCTAAAGGACCACCGGTTTTTTGTCTTCATGCTACATGCCCTGCCAATTCTCACTGATGCTTTCCCTGGCATTAGGGAGGTTTAACGTCCCAAGGCGACTCAGGCTATGAGAGACGCCGCAATGAAGGGCTTCGGAAATTTCGACCACCTGCGGTTCTTTAACGTGCACTGACTTAGCACAGCACACCGGCCTCTAGAATTTTGCGTCCGCCAAAATTCGACCGCCGCGGCCGGGATCAAACCTGCGTCTTTCGGGTCAGCAGCCGAGTGCCATAACCACTGAGCCACTGCGGTGGCCCATTTGTTCTTGATTTCGACTGGGATATTATTAACTCGCATTCGTTCTCTCACCTATTCTGCTTTCTCCATCTCTATTAACATCACACCTTTCGTTTCCCTTCCTGTAGGTTTCTGTGTTGCCGTCAGTGTAAGTTCAACATTTTTCGTTAGCCTCCACGTTCCTGATCTACAATAAGGTACCAGTAAGATACCGTTGTCATATACTTTTCTCTTGATGGGTACTGATGAACTGCCATTCATGACCAGAGTGTGCCTACCAAATGCACACCACCGTAGTGGTCCGGATCTGCGGTCACTACCTGCCCTATGTAGACGTATTCCCTTCCCTCTTCCAATTATTCGCTGCCTACCGTAAACTGCTGTGCTTCCGTAATTATTGAACATTACTTGAGATTTCTCCATATTGTTACCGAGAAAAAATGGTATACGTGCACAAGAAACGTTTACTGAGACGTGCTAGGACGCGCAAAGCAGCAGGGGGCTCGAGAGGAGGAAGACCAAAACCGCTAGCCCCTCGCATGCTCAAGGCTATAGCCAAGTGCCAGATGATACAGTTCGGCTGCATGACGGGGCCACTAGAGTGGTTCTAAGCGTAGAATTACTCCCCCCGCTCAGAAGGCTGCCGATTCGGCGCCGCAGCTGGAGTCCGAACAGTGGTGAGCAGAACGAGGAGAAACGCCGCAAATGCCTGGCACCTGGTGTAGACGCTAGTGAGGCGCTAACGCGCGTGGCGTGCCTCCATCCTGACGACGTGGACAACGTCGGACGTCGGCCGTCTAGAGGAGCGAACAGTTCCCTTGGAAACTTCGTAGTTTACTTCGCTGAGTTGGCGGAGCACCTCGTATGAACCAAAGTATCGGCGAAGAAGCTCTTTAGACGCCCTCGCAGCGGATTGGGCTCTACACCCACGCTTGTTAGCCGGGTTGGTAACTCAAGTCTCTGTGACGGAGGTAATAGCGGCGAGCATGCTTAGCTTGGCGGTGCGGGATTCGCTGTCGAGCGAGTAGGCGGGTGGCCTCGGCGTGACTAACGAATTGGTCAGCACCGGCAACAGAGAAGTTAGCACTATACGGAAGCAGCATGGGGTCCAACGTGGGGATGGCTTCGCGGTCGTGCACTAAACGAAATGGAGTGCAGCGCGCCGTTTCTTGGATCACAGTGTTATATGCGAGGGTGACGCAAGGGAGCACTGCGTTCCAGTTTCGATGGACCGCGTAGACATAAAGTGAAATGATGTCAGCGATCGTCTTGTTGAGCCATTCGGTGAGTTCATTCGTTCGATGTTGGTAAGCGCCCAGGTAGCACATGACAGAGGGCCAATATTGGAATACTGTTGGCAAAGCATGGCCTGAGTAGGCCCAGAGTTTCCAATGAGTTTCCAATATTGGCTGAACCACTCACTACCGCATCCAATGATGGCCCTGGTTGTCCATCGCTTTCCCAATACTGGCTGTGCCATTACAAAATCCTGGCTATCGTGGGCCAGGTTAACCAGAATTTTCCCACTGTTCGCCATTGTCGGTTGTGCCATCTTAAAATCATGGCTACCATGGGCCATATTAGCCAGAGTTCCCCCACTGTTTGCCAGAATTGGCTATGCTATTTAAGAAAACTATTTTATTTATTTATTTATTCAATGTACCTACAGCGCCCTCAGATGCATTATTGTAGGGGAGTAAGCACATTAACAGTAAAATTCAATACAGCAAAATAGAACACAACAGAAAAAAGAAGCTACAGACAAATGTGAAGAACTTCCAATAAAGATAACAGCGTTCTGATTACACCCGAGACGCCCAATAAGTTTCATTTGATTAAATTTTTGGAATAAAAAAATCACTTTTTTTTATTCGCTTAAGGAATTCACTGCCGCAGTGCGCATCTGGTGTCTGCTTCATGGAGATCGCGATACAAGCGTAATAGATTAGTGCAAGTGCATTCGCTAAATCGAAATTGTGCGCAGTTTTGGCAACGTCCAGAAACAAAGCAGTCGCCTCTTAATTTAGAATTATGCGTTGCGCTCGTGAAATATTAGGCGGGTGCTTCATAAACGCACGCGGACACGTGCTAAGCGATTCCTACGCTTCCCTACAGTAAGAGTTTGTTCGTTTCTTCAACGGAAGGTTCCCAAACCCTTCCTCTAGTTAATTCGGCGTGGGGGAAGACCAGGAGGCATTCTTGCAGATGATGAGATAGATAGATGAACATATATTTACAGTAAACATGTACAAGGAGTAAAACTGGAAAACAGCAGACATGAATTTACAAAGGGAAAAACAAACTGCGCTACTTTACTCTTCGACCCAGCAGGTTAGAGCCTAAGAAGCAGAATTTTACATGCTAAGCATGGAGCCCCAGCTCAGGCTGGTCTCCATCCGTTTACTTCGGTTTTTATAACCGTAACAAACAAAGAAATGGGGGCGGTCATTTTAAGTGGCCCGCCCCAAGCATCAATTCTCCAATCATTGACCTACCCCGTGGGTTGAGCTCAGCCCCAAACCCAGGGTCTCGCTAAGAAAACAAAAATAAAGAACAAATACAACACCACTCTCTCGTCGGAAAGAGCAAGTACATCCTCTCCCGTTGGGGCTCTCCTTCCGACCTGTCCCAAGCACACCGCCGCCCCCCTCTCCACTCGCACTGCAAGTCAAGATCTTGGTACAGATGCGTACCCCCTGTCCTCAGTGCTTGTCATATGCAGAGTGATCGATGAGCGGGCGGATAAAAGTGAGGAATGCATGTCGTTCCCCACATCGCCAGAAAAATGCTCGAATCGTCCTTTCCTGGGCTCTCTCGGTCGGCTCGGCATACCAGCTACGACAGGGTGCCTATTTTCCCCCACAAATTGATAGAGACACCATGAAGATAGCAGTGCGTCAAAAGACGAAGTCCCTACTGCACTGTGCTTGGAGGGGCTTTCGTTCATAATGGACAGCCCCTTCCGCGGGGGCAGCGCCCTGCACCGTGGTAGCTGGAAATGAGCGTTGTAACACAGCTGCAACACAGTAGTTGCAGCTAGAATTTAGCAGCGGCCTTACACGCCCCCTCTAAGAGTATAATCTAGCTTCCTATCAGCTCGTTTATACTTACTAACAAAAAGGCCGCAGCACGTTCACCGCCCGCACTGTCGGTCCTCCCAGGACACAGCTTCTCAGGGTTACCTCGACGCTTCGAGAACCATTCAAACCAAAAAAAAAAAGTATAAAACACAACACTGGTGCATGCTGGCGTACAGATCTGCCAAATATGCGGCCACATTACACTGCGGAGAGTCCACATTCTTGCGCACAGACACACTACGCTTCATTGCATTGTTCACAGCGGTTCAAAAGTCCGCGCACAACACTCATTAACACAGGCTGAGTGTTCTCATATAGTAGACTTTCACAAGTCTCGTCATCACCACACAGTTCCGTGCTCCAACCACGTCGGCTGAGTGGGAACATTCACGCCTGCCGAGGCCGGCCTGGTTGCACCACTCGGTCTGCCCCAGAAGCTGACCGTTAGGCTCTCGCTCCAAAAATCGGGCCTACCCTTCCATGGCGGCTTAGGCGGCGGAGATGGTACATAGCCCACTTGATCCAGTTGGGCGGTTATTGGCAGACTGCCATCTTTGATGCCCAAGAGATCCTGACTACCTCCGAATAGTCCGCCGCGCCTGCACTGATTCTCTGCGGCGCATTTCCGAATTTCTGCCGTATCCGAGACTCTTTGTGCTACCAACTCTGTTGCACAGGTGTCTTCGCGATCCCTCAACAGAAGGCCATTGACACAAGCTGGGCTGCTCTCGCGCTTACCCTCTATCGGACACGATCTTTCTCGGCTGCTGGATGTCACTGCGTTCTCGTGACCACTTACGCAATCATCTTCGAGCCAGTCACAGGGACCTAGCTGCGACTTGGCCGTTACTGCCTTTTGATCAGTACCCTGGAAGCAATAAATCTGGTCGCTACTGATTGCTTCGTTGTTTGCGCTTTCGCGCACATGCTGAACCTTGTTCAGAAGCTCCTGTGAGCCATTAGAGCTTAGTTTGTCACCTAGCTCGCCGTCCTGATCAGTCGCCGAATCATAGCACACTTCAGGTTGAGTGCGGCTGACTGCGGAATCCTCAAAAATAGCTCTGTCCGGAAACGACTGCTGCGATTGGATTTTAGGGAGCTCTGAAAGTGCGCTGACTGTATCGTCTGTGTTTTCGCCACTTTTCTCTCCCATCATTTCGCTCTCAGTGCCCTTCAATCGTTCTATCTCAGGCGCTGCTTTCCCTGATAGTGGTTTTTCCACCTGAATTGACAAGGCATCAAAGGCTTCCACTACCTGGATCTCAGTGACCTCCTCTGTCAGCTTTTCAGGGAAGTCGTTATCAACCTCGCCTGTCCTCTGAGCTTCAGGGCCTAGGTCTGCATGGTCTCTGTCCTTTCGATCGGACGCAGTGCAATGCTGCCCGCCGCCCGCATACATGAGCTCCAGCTTTCTTAGCTCTTCCTTCTCATTCAGCTCAATCTGCCGCATTCCCTCGTGCAATTTTAATTCAAGGCGGTGAATAGTCTTCTGCCCTGCCTCTGATAGGGTAACGCCTTGAAGCGCTTCCCACCCGGGAACAACTTCAGGCCTGAAGTGTATTCCATGACTGAAATGTCCTTTCATGTCAGTCGACATGTTCCGCGCCCGGGAATGAGTTCTTTCTCTTTCGCCCTGGCTCTCTGCCTCCGTCAATTTTTTAGGGAGGTCCTTATTAACTTTCCCAATACTCTGAGCTTCAGGGCCTAGGTCTGCATGGTCTCTCTTCCTTCCATCGGAAGTAGTACCATGCTGCCCGCCGCCCGCGTACCTCAGCTCGAGCATCCTTAGCTGTTCCTGCTCCTGTCTCTCTATCTCTCTCATCCGCTCATGAAATTTCAACTCAAGGCGGCGAATAGTTTCTTGCCCTGCCTCTGAGAGAATTACACCTTGACACGTTTTGAATTCCAGGCCCAATTTAGAACTGAACGAGCTCTTAAGACTGAAATTTTTCTGCATGGTGTTCACGTGTTCTGCGTCTCCACCCTAAGCCTCACAGGATAGCAACCATGCCAACCTCGACAAAACGCAAGAAATCCCACTCACCCGGCGCAGATCTTCTGTTGTCTGCCGCCCAGAGCCCGGATGATGCGTCCGCTCGACCAGCGTCGATAGCAGCCGAGATGAAGTCGTCCCTTGACAGCTCCTCGCTCCACCGTGTCGGATGGCCTGTGGTTGTCGCTGCGATGACTGATCTTGGTGATGACACGTGCCGAATCCTGTCGACTGCGCCAGTAAAGTTTGTTCGTTTCTTCACAGGAAGGTTCCCAAGCCCTTCCTCTAGTGGATTCGGCGCGAAGGAAGACCAGGAGGCGTTGTTTCTTGCAGATGATGACAGATATAAGAGAAGCATGGCAGCGCCCTGCACCGTGGTAGCTGGAAATGAGCGTTGTAACACAGCTGCAACACAGTAGTTGCAGCTAGAATTTAGCAGCGGCCTTACACCTACGTCGTGCCCTGTGATCGCGCCTTTCCCGTGTTTTCTGATTTGCTATTTCCTTCCTTCCTTTCTGCAAATCGTAGTGTTGGAAATTTTTGTTTTAGTCCATTTTATTCTTCTGTTGCGTAATTTGCATTGGGGGCTATATAGCTCTTGCTCACGTCTTTGCATATTTACTCGCAAGTTTTTTTTTTCTTTTGAACATCACCTTTATTGATGAAAACCATCGAAAGTAGTTGCGAACCACAATTCAACATGCCTTTGTTGGTTTTTGCTTTTTTTGCGCGAAACTTCCACACCAACAAACAATTTGAGGATTCTTCGACGACCACTGAATAAATGGACTGACAACTGGCGTTAGACGCATGTTAACCTAGCTTGTTTGGCGCATGTACGGTACATGAAACTATGAAAGAGCGCGCATTCTGCTTGGATATTTTTTGCTTTATATTTTTGTTATTATGTGGTAACATTTTAAGCTATCTTGAACTAACAGAAGCCACATCATACGGCCCCACAAAATACGCGAGTGTCTGAAGTCGTTTTGGCGAAATTCATCTTGAAGCTCCAAGTTTTTCACTTCAAAATTTTCAGGCTTTTGCTGCCGCTTTGTAGCAATACTTTGATGCTTCCGTGTTTCCCATCCACTTGTTCCTTGTAGGTATTGCTTTCCGTACTGCCTGTGGCCATGTGACTCATTCTCCAAAAATTCCAAACCCTTTTCACGTGTTCTGGCCCTTTTCCCTCTCTCTTTCAAGTCTTCAAGTCCAATATCTCCCCACCTGTTCTCCCGGCCGCGCCCTTTTTTTAGGTAGCGGGCTAACCCCCACCCCGCGAAGGGCTATTTTTTCTTTTTGGTTGTCACTTTCTCAAAGCTATTTTCCTTCGCGCGCAGCTGCGCGCTTCGCTGTTCGTGCACCCTTCCACGATTTCCCTGTCTCCACCTTTCAGCTCGAGGACTTTTCTCGGAACCACAAAACCTGTGTAAAGGAAAATGACTCTATCCCCTCCAGCAGTGGAATTGTGGCCGAATGGTGAGAATTTAATTTTTCGTCTTTGGTGAGATGAACTCACTGAAGATTCACTACTTTGGCTAACAGCAGGTTTGAACTCATATGACCTGAGATAGGATGCATTCGGGAATATGTCCTTTACCGCTTATGCACGACAGAAATCAGAACCGCTTAATTAATTTTCCACTGCAGACCAGTTGGTAAGAATATGTGTAATACTTCCGTACTGTTTCTTTTTGCCTTCTACACTTGCAGACTCAATAGAAAATCCGCAATTTCTGGTTAAAGCTTTTGCCCAAGTTCTCTCGCAATTAAAAAGGGCATTACTCTGGACTATCAGACTAGTATTTTTGTGTGGTTTTCAAGTCGCAGTTTCGAATCCAATTATAGCATGCATGCGAAACGACTAAGGTAAAACAAAGGTGCCCTTAGTTCCTTGCGTTCAGCGTATTTCGCAAAAAATCGCAAGCCGTATTTTTAACCCTATTAAAAAAGACTAATGAAAAATTTTGTTTTGACGTCCATGTGGAAGAGACGCTACAACATGTGCATATTTACTTGAATAAAAAATTAGCTCGCAATTTAGAGATACACGAGTTATGATATTAAAACAAAATAATACATTAATTTGCTTATCTCGCATTGAATATATTTACTGGGAGTGCGACACGACGCATTAGACTAAATTAAACCATTTGGTATAAGGGAAGTTTAGTAAATTAAATTCCACTTTGTGCAACTAATGTGGTGCTGGTTCTTAAGGATAAATTAAAAATTATCCTGTAAAATATGTTGCTAGAGTCTTCACGATGACTGTGTTTCACAAAATTCGGTGTTATTTAATCATTTTTGTTTTTTTTTCTGTGATGGCCATAATTCAACTTACCATGACATCATGCATCTCGTTGCAGGCTTGGCGCTTCGTGAGGCCATCGTGCAAGAGCTGGACGAGGAATTTGTTTGAATTCAATCCAGCAGCCCTCTTGCAAGTGGAGTGCAACGATTACTTCGGATATGACTGATCAGTTCACAGGAGGGCAGCTCCGTTGAGCACTTTATGGATGCCTTAGCCGTGCCGCAGCAGCTTGCCGACATGCTTTGTCCAACCTGATCGGCTCGCACCAAGCTTGAAAATAAATTGTTTTCTCACAGCCTCTGCCACCATGCTCTTGGGCCCCCTTTCTTTACTCCCCAGGGTGGCTGGTGGTAGCGCAAATCATCCTGTGCGCGCTAGAAGCATGATTCTTGTAACTCAAAGCAATAAACGGGTCTTTTTTCTGGAATTCTTTCGCACCCTCATTTATGAATATTTGCTAGGTAGAATGGTACGTACATCCATCCACAATGCCGGTCATTGGCGAGTGGGTTAATTGCATGTGCCAGCGTTCGAAAGCTGGTTGCCATTATTCGAAAGCTGGAAACCATTATTCGAAAGCTGGATGCCATTATTCGAAAGCTGGCTACCAATGTTTGAAAGTTGGCTTCCAATGTTTGAAAGTTGGATGCCAGTATGAGACCTTTGCTGGACCATGCTGCAGAACGAACATTGGTTCTGCGTTGGCCGCTGTATCGGCCTAACGTTGGTCCAAAACTGGCATGAAAATAGGGCCAATGTGTAAAGTGGTAGCGCTCGGCCCAAATGCCAGTGTAGGACCGATGTTCGTGCTAATTTTTGCCAACAGTTGCCCGACGTTCGACCAATGTTGTTGTGCTGCCTGGGCGGTTGTTACGCGGTGACGCGGGGGATGAGGTGAACGCTGTTCCTCTGTCAGTTAAAAGGACCATGGATGCACCGTGACTAAGAACAATGTTTTGGATGACGAAATGCCGCAATTTCAGCAGTGGTACCACGGGAAAAAGCCTTTATAGCACAGTATCGACTGAAATAGGCTGTGGAGACCGGAATGTAGAGGTTACCCAGTGAGGACTCTAGAAATGGACTGAGGAAGTCCATGGCGACTTCTTGGAGCAGGACTTTTGGCGGGTCAACATGGTGCACGATGTAGTTCTCATTTTCGTTACTCTCACTGCGACAGCACTGAATGGTCCCGACTTTTGCGCGCACGTTAGCAGGTTAATGGGGCTCATCTCATCGTTCCCATCCCAACTCCATTCAGCACTGCTGGATGTGTCGTCCTCCAGGTTGACAACAATAGACGGTTCTCGGTTAACAACATCGTCGATGATGTGGTCCAGTTTCCTCATTACATCTTCCTCGCTAATAACATGCTACACGTAATTCTTTCATTTCTCAGCAATCACTTGCATGATGCCTTGCCAAACTAGAGGCTCCACTTCTTGGAGCTTAAACGACTTGTTTTGACTGGCTCGAAACCCTTGACGTCGCTCCTCTATCGGGTTCCGTTGGCAGTGGTAGGGTGGCAGGCGCACAACGAGATGACCAGCAGCTTCAACGATGCAGATCGCACGGTATCGGTTCCCACCTGTGTTTACGTTGTTGACAAGCTTCATGAGCTCGGCCTTCACCATGTCGCTGCTCCACGCGACACCTTTTTCGGACAGCCAAGTCCGTATGTCCTTTTTTGAGGCTACTCATCCGCCACACTTTATCCTGCTTCACGGAATGATATGACAACATTCGGCCCGCCTTCAACGTCTGCGTTGTCCGCTGGTAAAGCGTTCGCTCCCCCCCCCCCCCGGGGTGAGTTTTGCCGTCCTCTTGATGAGCGCATTCGTACCTGAACTGCCTCTACTCTCGACGCGAAACACTTCAAGAAGCCAACTGGGATCGCGTGCTCGGCAAAACAGTGCACTGTCGGTGCAGGGCACACAGGCGACACAACCGACTCCGCCGACGCCATGTTGGAAAATAGAGACGCATCACTACCTCGTAGTAGGCCTCCGCAGAGCTGTGTCACGTACGGGCTTTGTCTGTTCATTTCATCAGTGATTGAAGCACTCTCTACCATCTAAATATACCATTCCAAACTATGTTTTCAGTTGCTCGCATTTTGTTTGATTAATAGTTCTACACTGCTCAAATATTCAAGGGACTATTTCTTCTGTTCCTGCAGCCCTGATTGGATGGGAGAGCTCTGCCTTCCGTAATGCTGCCAACATCTTCTGAGACGAAGTATAAGCTTAGTTTTGTTACTTTTAATGTATGGAGCCTAGGAGCGAGGAGGCGACATTACCAACTCAGCCGCCTGCTACTTGAAAATAACCTAGACGTTGTGGCAATTCAATAAACAAAGGTGGAAAGCGAAGCTCAGACGGACCGCAGGTCGAACCTTTCAGAAGCCGTTGCAATGTATGTGTGTGCCATGCTGCTGGTTATTCTGCTGGATGTGTCCTTTTAATTAGAAACTCATTAGGAGCTGTAGAAGAATTTGTGTGTACGCACTGAACAAATGAAATGACCGAGGGGTTTTCTTTGATAAGATGAAACCTTACCTGGGCAGTCAGCGATACACAGTCCTATGGGGTATTTTAGTTGCGTGCGCTCACGGCAAGACCTAGAGTCTAATATGGCCATCCATGACCAAAGTGCTTTACTCTTGATGGAAATTGTTCAATAGAGCAGGTTTGAAGATATAGGCTGCATTTGATCAGAAGGTAGGAGGCCAGAATATACACATTTTCAAAGAGCGAGTCACGCAAGTCTTGATCACGAGTACATGTGCACAAGCCTTGTGTCACTCTGCTGTGACTATCTAGTTAAGCATGTTACTGTCAGTGACCATAGTTTAGTTATGTTTACGATTGGAACGAAACGCAAGCAATCTCGGTTTAATTGGGACCTAAGGAAATTCAACTTGAAACTTCTTGATGACGAAATACTTCAGCAGGTAATTATGAACTGATAGTCTTCGTGCGCCGGGGAAAGGCAATGTCCTAAGTAAATGGGAACTATTCAAAGAAATCAAGATAAACGCGATAGGACGAGCTAGCCTTCTTCACCACGAAGAAAAGGAGGAAGAAGAAGCCTTGCAACGCAATCTTGAATCGGTCATGGCAATGGAAAGTGAGGAGCCAAGAAAGTTTAACCAAAAATTTTCGGAAAATAAAAAGTAAGCTAGAGTTAGTTGATAAGGAAAAGTACAGAGCGGCGACCATAGAGGCTTGTGCAGAACGACTGTGGTTTGGCGAAGCACCGACGAAGCGAGCTCTCGGTGATGAAAGGAGGCACGCTTTAAAAAACTAAATAAAAGAAATTGAGTACGGGAACGAAATAGTTCGCGATTGTAGGTCTATTCAGCACGCGTTTGGAGAATATTATCGTGAGTTACTTGGGCACAAGACAAGCATGGACGATTGCTCTGAATTGAATTCTTGCCACCCTTGCTTATTTTAGGCAATGATGTCGAGTAGAGTTTCAAGCACGAGCGATAGATGAATTAAGCCCGGCAAATCATCTGGGCCGGATGCCTAGGAGCAGGATTTTATAAAGCATATAAAACGATTAGGCTGCCATTTTACATAGCAGAAGATGACGAAAAAGAGATGCTTCCTCCGTCTTTTCGTAGAACCCATATTGTCTTAATACCGAAGAGAGACGATCCGAAGATCCTGTCAGTGAGAAGCTACTTGCCCATAAGTCTTACAAATGTGGGCTTTAAGATTCTTATCAAGGTCCCGGCGAGAAAATGCACAGCGTAATAAAACTCATTGTAGGCCACACCAAACATGTGGAATCAAAGATCGTAGCATACAAACTAACATACAGGTAGCGTTTTGGAGTGCTGCGACGGTTTTGATGGACGGGTGGCCATGTTACAACTGGACTTTGAAAAGGCCTTCGACCGTGTGGCGCACAGCGTTCTCCTCACGATACTTACGCATGTGAATGTTGGTCGAGTGCTGTTTCAAGGCGTGGAAATGGCATATGCGGATTGCCCTGCGAGTATCGTTGTGAACAAGCAACTTACTGAGAATTTTGTGATTTGATCATCAGTTAGACAGGTTTGTCTCTTGTCACCCTTGTTATTTTCTTTATACATCGAGCCTATCTGTGTCTGGATAAAGTAGAACGAAATAGTGAAAGGTTTTCAGTTGTCGTCAAACGAGGTCAAAGTGCTGTCCTATGCTGATGATGGCGCCATATTCTGCATTGATTAAGAAGGTGTTTCTGAGGCAGTGAGGGAAGCAAACAGATTTTGTAAGTTGTCCGGAAGCCAGATTAACTGGACAAATGTTTTGGGTTCTGGCGCGGCAACTGGGACTGCACTCCTACGACCTATGAGAATGTCCAGAGGGAAAACAACACCATCAAAACATTTAGGAGTTCCACTCGAGCACTATCGCGATCCTGCAGATTACTGGGAGCGAACCAGTCGCACGAACCTCTTTCGATCTGTTGGAAATGGCGGCCTGAGACTGCACTTGCTCCCGAGGCAAATAGTGTCTAGGTTTGTTTTCCTGAGAGATCTGAAGGATTAGTTTTTGCGTTCTGTTATGCAAGTGAGACTGAAGGACGCAATGCCAGAATTTTTTGTTTCCTCCAGCAGCGTAATTGTGTCAAAGTGCGGGTTTTTTTCTCAGAAGTTGTTCAGGCTGTGCACCTGCTTCAAGTTGTCCTACAGTAATGTAATTGTGACAAAGTGCGTTTCTTTTTCTCGGAAGTTGTTCAAACTGTTCACCTGCTTAAAGTTATCCTGCAGCAATGTAATTGTGCCAAATTGCGGGGTTTTTTCTCCGAAGTTGTTCAAGCTGTTCGCCTGCTTCAAGTTAGCTTCTCGATCAAATATCTGGCCACTGCTCCACGAAAGAAATTATATTAAGACCTTGTTGACATCCTACCTGTATCTCTATACCTCTAAATATACTGTGCTGGCCCACAGAGAAATGTACTCAAAAGGGTAAAAAAGATTCCAGTTCGGGCATCAGTGAAAACTTTTTTCTTTCAGTTACACACAGGTATACTGCCAGTTAAGCCTTGACTCCAAGAAAAAAAGATTGTTTGTCCCGTGGTCTGTGATTTGCCTACTTTGTAGGATACCAGAAATGACTGAGCATATGTTTCTTGACTGCACCGACGAAGATTTCCACTAGGACATTCTCCAGCGTACGTTGAGTAAGCAGTTACCTGTAACCCCCCTACGGTATTCGTTTTCTTACTGTAGGAAATGACGAGGTTCCGTATGACATGTTTATGGCTCTTACCTTTCTCTTACCTTTCTCTTACCATTCTGGTCGCCTACGATGTGGGCGAAGCGAGACTTCTGGTCCATACATGGAAAATCCGCGTGGCTTTCCGACACGGGGACGAAATTGCCTCAAGCGTCCGAGAAATTTTCATTCAGAGTATTGTGCATTTTAGGGAGGTATTGAAGGCTCAGAAAGAGCAGCCAGAGTGGCTGTCAGTATTTGTTGCCTTTGCTGCACTGAGACGTTTTTAAATATTTAGCGTCAGTTGAACGGTGTGCCACTGGCGGTTTTATCTCTTCTAGTGTGTGAATGTTTGTGTGCCAAGCAGGCAATAAAGAAAAAGAAGTGTCAGGATGGCCACGTGGTCTAAGGCGCCAGACTCAAGGTCGATTATCCTTGCCTACGATGTGGGCGAAGCGAGACTTCTGGTCCATACATGGAAAATCCGCGTGGCTTTCCGACACGGGGACGAAATTGCCTCAAGCGTCCGAGAAATTTTCATTCAGAGTATTGTGCATTTTAGGGAGGTATTGAAGGCTCAGAAAGAGCAGCCAGAGTGGCTGTCAGTATTTGTTGCCTTTGCTGCACTGAGACGTTTTTAAATATTTAGCGTCAGTTGAACGGTGTGCCACTGGCGGTTTTATCTCTTCTAGTGTGTGAATGTTTGTGTGCCAAGCAGGCAATAAAGAAAAAGAAGTGTCAGGATGGCCACGTGGTCTAAGGCGCCAGACTCAAGGTCGATTATCCTTGCCTACGATGTGGGCGAAGCGAGACTTCTGGTCCATACATGTGGGCGTGGGTTGGAATCCCACTTATAACACATTTTTTTGCTCTCTTCGTGCATGTAACGCTGTATAGGATGCATGTAAGATCACAGAAGCAGAAGTGTTGGGATGGCCAAGCGGATTCTGCTTCCGGCCGCGCTCTTGAACGGATGCAAGATGCAGGGCTGCGTCGGAGCGGTTACAGCGGCCATGGCTGGCCGCGGAAACAGGTTTCTGCCAACGGATGACGTGTACCAGACTGTTCTGCCCAGCTTGCCTACAGGTCGATTTGTTTTAAATACCGTTTTTCTGCGCTCTGACGTAAGTGATCGCCCGTATAGGGTTGAAGAATTTCGCGACGCGATCGGTCAACAGTCGGTGCTCTTCGAGGTTAACGCCTTGGGGGCGTACCGGATGAGCCATGTGTGGGCCGTTACTTTCAAGGACGCTGAAGCGGTGAAGATGTTCAGAATCGGCGAATGCAAGTGAAAAGCAAGCCCTGCATCGTCATTGACCCAGCCAACAGGGATATCTGCATGAAAGTGCACTGGCTGCTACACAGTGTGCCGGACGAGGACGTGCGCCTTGCCTTCGCGCCGTTCGGCATAGTCACGGATATCGCCCGAGAGCGGTGGCGGGTGTAGGGAGTGACCAACAAGGGCTCTATTACCAGGCTTCTGGCCCTGCAGTTGAACGCCGGGGTGAAAATCGAAGACTTGCCTCATCAGCTATGCGTCTCAGGTGAGCTGGCCCTCGTTATTGTGCCGGGAAGGGCTCCGCTCTGCCTTCACTGCCAAGGCACTGGCCATATTCGTCGCGAGTGCCGTATTCGGCGTTGTGGTGCTTGCCGGCGTTTCGGACGAGAAGATAGTCAGTGCGAGCGGACGTACGCCACCGTTACCGGGCCCGGGAGCAATGAGGATACAACCTACCTGCTCATGGTCGAGGCGGAAGATGCATCGTCTGCGATAGGTGGCCGTGAGGCGGTGTCGGCTACGTCGTCTCCACCTCTGACTGATCAGTCGGAGAAGCTATGCGACTCTCTTGTCGTCAAGGGACAATTACAGGTGCTTGTGCAGGACGTCGGGGCCACGCCGTAAGGAGAGGCTAAACCATCAGCACAGCTTTCGGTGAGTGTCGATCAACCCGCGGCCGAGGGAATGGACACCTCCCGTGAATCAGCGAGTTTGACAGCCGAGAAATGGCCGCATGAACAGATCGTGAGCACGGACCTGCAGCAGGGTGGCGGAGGTGAAGACGAGCCGCCGCCGAAAGCGCCGGACGTGAGGCGCTCGACTCTGAAGCCGCGGTCGAACTTGGCGGCGGACCCACGCCCACGGCAGGCGTGTAAACCGCCTCCGTAGTTGGGCGCTGTTATCTGGTGATGTGGGTTCGGGTGGGTTTTGAAGAGCTTCATGGCGAAAGCAATGTGTTCATGGGTCCATTTCGTGCTGTAGTCCCAAGGTGTCAAGATTAGGAAATGTCTTAGGCTGTCGGATTTTTGAAGTACTGCTACCCAGTTTCCCACTCATTGTTTATGTCCTTTGCTCGAAGACGCCGACACACTAGCTGCTTTGTGTGCGTGCGTGCGTGTGTGTGTGGTTTCGTTTATGGGGTTTAACGTCCCAAAGTGACTCAGGCTATGAGGGACGCCGTAGTGAAGAGCTCCGGAAATTTCGACCACCTGGGTTTTTTTAACATGCAGTGACATCGCACAGTAAACGGGCCTCTAGAATTGCGCCTTAATCGAAATCGACTGCACAGCCGGGTTCGAACCCACGTCTTTCAGGGTCAGCAGCCGAGCACCGTAACCACCTCAGCCACCACGGCGGCTGTGTGTGTGCGTGTGTGTGTGTGTCCTCTCTTGTTCTGTGCACCGCTATTGCGGTGCTGTCGTGTGTTTCCAGCGTGTCAGTTCATCCTAGCTGTTCTGGTTCTGGCGCTGGACATTTCTTTGTAACCACTAGACGTCCTTCCAAGTGCTACTATAAGACGCTTTTCACTAGGCTACACGTTGCGGCCGGGTTTTTCATTACGCAAGGAAGTTTCCTGGCTTGTGTGGTCATACGTGTACTTTCCCTCATTTAAAATGCGCAACGCAGCGAAATATATAGTCGCTGGCAGGTGGCCGGGGTCTAATTCCCGAGGCTGTTTGCAAGTGAAAAGTGGTCGATGAGCTGCCGCGACTCCTGCGCGTGCCGATTACTCAACCAAGCCTTGGGACAGCCAAGGTGTAGACCGATCGCGGGCAGCCTTGCCTGCGGGCAGCTATGTGAATTGGTCCCGGTTAGTTGGCCAGAGCTAACTTGCGCAGCATTTCATAATTTCAGCGACACAAAACACGACGATGACCTTGTTAAATTTTTCCCTATGCGCTTTACTGTTTAAGGCCTCAAGCCGGAGAGATTCGGCTTATTGCATGCAGAAGCCCAAATGCCTCTAAAATGGTATCAAGGCTCGGTAGTGGCGCTACTCCATTGCTTCATATAATGTGATTAATAGGTTTGAGCATTTTCTCACGAATCAGATTATTACCTACCTTAAAAAAAACGTAGCAGCAAGAAAAAACGGCGACGAAGTAGACTCACATACGACAGGACGTGCGACAGGACAGGCAGCATTCGTCCTGTCGTATGCGTGTCCATTTCGTCCCGTTTTTTCTTGCTGTTACGTTATTTCACGATGGATCAATACTAACTCACCCAAACTTCGGTGCTTTAGCACAGATTATTACAAATGAATGAGTTGTTCATACATTCATACGCAATCACCCTGATGTTGATGTACTCCACCTGGACCTGAACGCCTTTATCCGGTGCTGCCAAGCCTAGGGCCTTGATATGAAAACTGATACATGTTAAAAGGTTATATTTACTAGGTTATAATCGTGTAACTGACTCACCAACGACCCTCATGCGAACTCACGGTATTGAAACATTACAGCTGCGGCGGAAAATTCAAAGACTGAAACTACTTTTCTTACTAAAAAACCATAAACTGTCTATGAATGCAGACCCCTTCCTCAAACCTAACACTACGCGCCAAACACGAAATCATCATACACAATCATTAACCCCTTACAGTGCTAGGATTAACGCCTTTAAATACTCATTTTTTCCACGCACCATTGAGGAGTGGAACAGGTGTCCGCCAGATCTCTTAACCAGAGCTGATTCTTTTGACTCTATGTTTTCTTCACTTCATTTAATTTGAGAGCCATTTATTTCTACGTTTACTTTTTGTATTTTGCATCTGAGCCTTGTATTTATTGCTGTATTTTGTGTTACAACTTGTATTTAACATTTTTCAATTTTGCTAAACCTGTTCTTTTTTTCATATATTATGTATTCGCCCCTCCTGCTTGGGCCTACTGTAGGCCTGCAGTATGTTCTAAATAAATAAATAAATAAATAAAAATCGAAGCGTACCAAAGATTCAACTTGCAGACTTGGTGAAACCATTTTCAGTAATGTAATCTAAGTTAAATACTGAGGCGCTGTTCGTTGTGCTGCTTTATCCTTCTCTAGACGCATCAATATGGCTATTAAGATAGCCCGCTAAGCGCTTAGCGCAGCTATTCGCGCCCTTGGTGCACTTCAAGGATCCTTAATGATGAGGCATAAGACTGGTAAGGGAGCAGTGATAATTGTGGACTTGAAAAAATGCGACCACAGAGGGGGATCCGCACGAACAGTACATGATTAATAAGAGAGAAGGGATTGGAAAAAAATGAAACCAGATTTATACTAAAATCATACTGAGGGCAACTCTATCCGATTCTTTTTCTTAGTAAAACAGATTTGTTTACTCTTTTTGGGTATATAAACTTTTGTCCGGCAGCCAAAACGCATTAATGGCTTAGAAAATTGAATTTAAATATTTTACAGCCATTTTGGTCAAACTCGGAATGTCGGCAGCGAGCAGGACTAGTTGGCGTCATTTGGAACTGAATGTTGATATAGCATAACCTCTATTATTTGCGAAATCGGTCAGAAATGGCAACACCTGTGTTTCCCGTTTTGGTCCCTCCTACACTCTAAACAGAAATGAGTAAGAAGGAGTTCCTCTAGTACACTCCCTTTTATTTAAGGGAGTGAGCTATGGGACAGCTTACTCAATTTTTATGCCCACATACGCGTATCCGTGTTTAGAGTGTAGCTTATAAATGCTCCGTTTTTAGTGAGATTGGTGTCTTTGTCGTCAGAATTACGTAGACTACCGATAAAGACCTACTTCAGTTTGTCCTCAGAGTTCATTTAAGAGGGGACCCTACACAGATAAGCATAATTCAATATAAAGAATCACATCACTACAAAAAAGACAACAGAGGCAAAGTCTGAGACTTCTACACCCGATATACAATCATATGGCTGGCAGGGGCGAGCAAAAATAATTCAGAACCACAATTTCAAAATACGGGAAATTAACGGAAGATGAGAGAATTCTCATGAGAAAGAGAATAAACCTTAATTGTCCGATATGATGCTGCCAGAGAGTAGCTTCCTTAGTCCAAAATGACAACGTGCAAAACTGTATAAAACGCCGATTGCACTCCGCGAAGCACCCCTGAGTGAAATGATTTATCTGGTGGCGCGGTAGCTGTAGATCGGGACTACTTTCAGTGAACTGTTAAAATACTGTTTTATCACACTCCCCTCTGCAGTGTGAAAGCACTGTTGTTCCTTCTTTTGTTTACTTCTTTGTTTCATCGAACTTGTTCTATTGCTTGTGACAAGCCGCCGCGGTGGCTCAGTGGTTATGGTGCTCGGCTGCTGACCCGAAAGACGCGGGTTCGATCCCGGTCGCGGTGGTTGAAATTCGATGGAGACGAAATTCTAGAGGCCCGTGTACTAAAAGAACCCCAGGTGGTCGAAATTTCCAGAGCCCTTCATTACGGCGTCTCTCATAGCCTGAGTTGCTCTGGGACGTTAAAACCCGTAAACCAACCAACCTACTGCTTGTGACGTTCCAGTTATATTTTCTAAAGCTCGTACCTGTGTCCTTATTTCTAAAATTTTCCGATTTCCCTGCTGATCTGGCATTGCTGAGTGTTCTGTAAAAAATTGATTATGCGGTTACATTGTTTGGCCGCAGCACCACTTACCTTTTTACTGTTCCGGCCTTATTCCTGTACATATGCCAATAAATACGATGTCAGAAAAGAAAAGCGGTCGGCCAGTGCTCTGAGGCGTTGCGAAACGACGCTGCGTATTTTGCTCCGCGTTGGCTTTCATCTCACTCGGAGCCCAGGGATTTTTATTTTTTTTGTGCTGCTGGGTACAACGGAAGGAAGTTTAGACTTTGAAGATCGTTGGTTGCCACGTGAAATCCGGCGCGAGTTCCGGCGCTGGTATCAGTGTCAACTTCACCGGGATGGCGAGCTAAAAGCAGTTCATGGTTGAAAAAAAACAAAAACAGAATGAAGCGAACGGCTACCGCAAATTTCCACGATTAAAAATGTGGCTTGTTTATTCTGCACAACTTAGAAAATCGTAGGAGTGAGTTACAGTAAAACAGACTGAATAAAGAGCTCAAAGCTTTTCAGAATCTAAATTATTGTTCGCAGGGAAGTTTGTTGTTCGCAGTTGCAGACGCAGAGAGGGTAAATGGGCACAGAACTGACTGCACATCGAAACGCTCCCGCTCGTAATGGCTGCTTATTTCACCGCAAGCTAAATAGCTCATGCAAGTGTCCGTTCAGTCTTATCTATGGATTCAATACCCTAAAAGAACTGACAAAAGTGCTGCTGTTGCTCATGCGCACCTCTTAGTTTGGTTTATTAGCACTTATACGCTCACCAACACCGACTAAGAAGCTTGTCACCGTACGTACAGGGTCAATCACACTTAGAGGGAATACGGCTCCGCGTGGCTGAGCCCACGTGGAGCACTACTGCGACCAAGCCGGTGGCAAACCCGTGCAAAGGGGCAGATGACACGAAGCACCACGTTGAGGTCCCTCTTATCGTGCGTCACTCTGCATTGATCATGAACGGGTTAGATGCAATGGCACTCCGCAGGTACGTGGCCACGCGGAGCCGTGTTCCCTCTAAGTGTGATTGACCCTGTACTTTCGCCGTACGTACATAAGTACGATCTTGGGCCGTTACCTAGCAACCCGAGTTACTATCCGAGCTTGCCCGAGTTACTCGGGTAATCTCGGGTAATTTCGGAGGAGCGTCCCGCCAGCTGCGCGAGAGGTCTCTCGGGAAGAGCAACATGGGTCGCATAAAGCCTACCGGTGGTTGTGGTAGAAACAGCCACCTGCCAGTGCAGTGGCGCATCGCTGCACGACTTACCTAGGAGTGGTATGAGGATTCCCTGGGACCTATGAATGTTGAGTAGAGAGCAACCAATTCTGCACATATGGGCATTAACCCAGTAAAGCTATCGCGTCATACCCTTACGGCGCAGCTTAAAGGGTCAGTCTACTGAATTTTATCGACCATATTTTCTTTGCGGCAACCGATAGCTCTTTACTCAAATTACCGTTTAGCCAGCTGTGGTTCCAAGGAGTGCGGTAGAACATTTTAAAATAGAATTTATTAATGTGGGAACACATCTGTATGAGATGGTAGTCTCATCTGGCAACCATCTGGATTTCCGCCGCACGGCGACATGGCGGCGCCCGTCGAAGCCGGACCTCTCGCTTCGGACTGAATTCTCGTTGTTGCCGCCTTTTTCAGTGCGTTCACTGGCCATAAATGGGGCGCCTGTCTTTCGCTTCGTCTCATCTCGCCTATAAGAAAACATATAAGAGATAAATTTGCTCTATTTTAATAATTAGAGTGACGATTCTGCCGCTCCTAGGCTTAAGTGGACAGTCGGTTTGTTTACAGCAATGGTTCCCGTCCTGACGACCAGATGGCGCCACTATAGGCTGAGTTTATTTTTGCGTCTCTGCTAGCATACGCTGAACTAAAAGTGGGAATGTGCCTGCGTTTTGCGTACGTGTAACTATAAATATTCATGTGATTTACAGAAAAAGCGAGCGGTACGCCTTCTACAGTTTACTAGAACAAAACGTGCGTTTCTCTGACATTGGGGCATACAAATCGTACGTAGTATATTCACTTATGCTTCTACAAAAAAAGACTACCACTTTCTTGAACAAAATGAACGTTTGGGGTCGCCACCATGCATTTTTACGCGACTTTTAACGCCGAAATAAAATATAAATTCCCGCCTAAACCGGGCGCACATCCCTCGTTATTGATGTTATAGGGTGCCAACTACCAGAATATGCCATTATTTATACACTCACCTCGGTGAGTAGACTGACCCTTTAAGTGTCCCCTCCAATTGAAGAATGAACACCTGCTTCGCACGTCTACTCGGTTTAACTACTTAAACAGTTACCAATTTTTGTTTATTTACTTTCAATACCCTAAATGCCCAATGCGGGCATTACATGGGGGGGGGGGGGATTCATCAAAGAAAACAACAGATATACAATACAGAATACAAACGGCTGAAAACAGAAGCAAACAAGTTAAGAAGGCAGGTACAAGTTAATAAGAGAAAGAAAAAAAAGAAAGGCTAGGATGAGGTATTTGAAAAAATGCACATGTAGCAAACCCCGCAAAAAAATCAAGAAAAAATCCCGGCTTCGAAAGTTACTAAACACAGCATCTAATATTTTGCGGAACGTTAGGCCAACACACGCACACTGGAGCAACCAAGAAAAAAAAAGAAAAAATAAGAAGTGAATCACACAGTTATAAAAAAAAAGAAGTAGAACGCACATCAACATATGTTAGAATTTTCTAAATAGGGCCAAAGAGCTGTTTGAAATGATGATGTTTCAGCGATAGTCACAATGCTAGAAGGAAGCGAATTCCACTCTTCGATCGACAAGACCAAGGTGAGTATTTGTATCGTTCTGTCCGAGCGAAAATAGGTTTAATCTTCTGCATGTGATCTAAACGAGCCGATGTGTGCGGTGCCGGGAGAAGATGAGAGCTTGAAAATGGTGTGTTGCTGTGGTAGATAGTATGGAAAAAGGATAAACGGCTGAATTTTCTGCGCATGACCAGAGGCGAGAGATGGAGCGATATTTTCAGTGCTGTTACACTTTGATACCGAGAGTAACGGGAAAGGATGAAACGAGCAGCTTTGTTTTGAATAGATTCCAACATGTTGATGAGATAGACGTGATGAGGGTTCCAGATCACCGACGCGTATTCTATCGCAGGCCTGATTAGCATGTTGAATGCGTGTAGTTTTGTGTCCTGGTTGGCTTGGTGCAGTCGGCGCTTAAGAAGACCAAGTTTTCTAAGGCTTTGTTAGTGATTTGTTCAATATGAGTGCTCCAGGATAAATTAGAGTTAAAATTTACACCGAGGTAATTGCACCGACGCTGCAGTTTCAATGGTAGTATTATTAACTGAGTAGGTTTATGCCATTATTGGTACGGGTCCTGCATGGATTAAAGAGTTAACTGCGCGAAAGGGTTAGGACACCAGGAAGACACATTCACGACACTTAGAAGCACAGCGCAGCAT
Organism: Amblyomma mixtum; assembly: GCF_055824585.1. NCBI lineage: Eukaryota > Metazoa > Arthropoda > Arachnida > Ixodida > Ixodidae > Amblyomma > Amblyomma mixtum. The sequence continues at coordinate 259,631,143 of NC_143014.1, read as the reverse complement.
ATTCCTGCATGGACCACGAGAAATGTGTGCTGCAAGTATGCATTACTATTTTTATCAATAACATGTTTTTTCTTATTTTATTTTCACCCTGCAATGATTTCATAGCTTCTTCTTTTGGTGTGATTTCTAACGCATTACCGTTTCCAGAAGTGGCCTGTTTATTGCACCCGTCGCTGTTTCGACTTCTGCGGAACGCTTCACAACTAGCGCATGCAGGTAATCCGTGTAACAAGCACCCTCAACTACAAGGGTGGCCCACGGGTCTGTCTCGGTATGTCCCAAGAGCTTTTTTCTTTGAGCAGCACTTCTCGGTCACCAGCACGCACACCCAATCCGTCATGGAAGGCACGTGCGCGCTGCCACCTAGCTGAACCGGAGGAGAAATTGATTCTAAAGGAGAAGCAACGCGCTCGGTGAGGCCTCTACTTTCTCCTGTTTCCTTCGTCTCTCCCTCTCTCATCTCAAGTGTTGATCGTCACCTGCTCCCTCGTTTGTCGGCGGGGGGATTTCTTTTTTTTATTTCCCTCTTTTTATTTCCCTCCTACCGCTTTTTGCGCCGCGCGCCACTGTCGGACTTCCAGCGGCCCCAAGGTGCGCTCCTATTCCGGTGTATGTGTCGTCCGGTCGACGCAAGCGGATTGCCAGCTATCCTCAGGGGAGAGCGCCACAAGAAGCGCTGCAGCGAGCCGACCGGCAGGATGCGAGGGCGAGGGCGGTTCCTGCGTGAGAGGGAATAAGAGAAAACAAAAACCTCTGCCGGCTGAAAGCAGGAAAACCCCAGCCAATGGGGCAACGTTTTCGGCACTATAAAAGTTGGCCCTGAATCCCCTCGAGAGTCAACCTTGGCCACAGCCTTCCAAGACAGACAGTCGCTCGCTGCTCCCTACAAGATGGCACGCAAGCTGGTGAGTTTCATTCAAGCGGGTTCATTTAACTAACACCTGTGTTAACCACAAATAAAGTAACTAGAAAGCTAAGCGAATCGCAAGTATTCTTGTGCGGTTCGCAAGCTTTCTGCGCATAAACTGTGGTCGTAAGAAACACTGTATTCAATGCCAACTACCCAAAAGGGGGCGATATGAAGTATGCTCCAAGGTTCCTTGGCTTGGTTTAATGGGGTTAACGTCCCAAAGCGACTCAGGCTATGAGAGACGCTGTAGTGGAAGGCTCCTGATAATTTAGACCACCTGAGATCTTTTTTTTACGTGCACTAACATCGCACATACATGGGCCTCTAATATTTCGCCTCCATCGAAATGTGAACGCCGCAGCCGGGATTGAACCACCATAATCACTGAGCCACTGCGGCGGCCCAAAGTGTTTTCGGTCGACAAACTTGCAGCTAACTGCATTCGCAAAAATTTGGTCACTGAAAGTGTGAAGCGTTCAGAAGGTCTGTGTAACATAGGTCTTTTATAATTACATCCACAACAAATAAGCACTGAAATGGGCACTGGTTGCTAGTCGTAAGGTATACTGCGACGAGATAAACTTTTCGCTCCTTTTTTTTCTGTTTTATATCGCGTTCTTTCAGTTGCTAAGGGTAAGGAGAAGGATCTTTGAGCTCTTGAGTCCTTAGTGGTAAAGAAATCCGCGAATAGAATGGCAACAGACGCAGATGATGAAATGGAAGCGTAGAGTGTCCTCTGCTTCCACAGCATGCACTCTGAATGCCGTTGAAGATATATGCGCTAGGTAATATCGCAGAAGACCGGTCGGAAAGTTTGGGAACAAACTTTCCGTGCATTTGTTTGGCGTTTCTTTCCAGAAATCCCAGCTTTCTTTGTGAAGCTCGGCTGCTCGTAGTTCTGAAGAGCCTCGCTGAGACTATTTGGCAGCATAGCCTCACACTTGACAAATAGCATAAATTGCCTGTGAATACCTTTATTGTTTCGACATCGTCATTCTTATATTCACGGTGCTGAAGTAGACCTAGATGCCTGTTTTGACCGCTTGTAGGTGCGGCAGCAAAATTGCAACTTTCCAATGAATTTTCCATGGTGGATGGATACTGCTGCTTTTCTGTCTAAAACGTAAGCAGGACTTTCCGCTTGGCGTTTACTGTTTTGTGCCTTTCCCCTCTTTGACTTTCGTAGTTCGTTCTCGCCGCCCTTGTGGCCGTGGCTGCTCTGGCCTACGCTGAGGACAAGCCAGCCGCCGAAGAAAAGAAGGATGACGTCGAGGGCCGCATTGGTTTCGGCGGTGGCTTTAATCAGGCGGCCGGCGGCAACCAATATGGCTTCAACCGTGGCCAGTCCGGCTTCAGTCAGGGCAGCGGTGGCTTCGACCGTGGCAACCGTTACAACAACGTGCAGGGCTTCAGGAACCGCGACGGCTACCGCACCAACCAGGGCTTCGACCAAAGTTCTTCCAACCGCTACGGATCTGGAGGCGGAGGTTTCAACACCGGCTTCAACCGGGGTGCTGGTGGCGCGTACAACCAGCACGGACAGCAAGGAGGCGGATTCTTCGGCTGAAGGAGAAGGAGCTCTGTTTGTGTAAGTCGCACTGGTGGCGTTTACCGATGTCATCGGCTTGGCCTGAAATGCGCGCAACGTTTAGGTGACGTGTGCTTTGGGTGCTTGATAGCCCTCATATAGCCTTCCGTATGCATAAGGTAGCGAACATTGCCTATAATGCGGAAAATAACGACAACAGAGGGTACATTGTAAAAAAGCAGAGCAGGAAATGTCACTGATATGACTATTGAGTCGATCGTGCCATTACCACACAATGAAAATTACTTAAGCTCCATGTGTGCACTCCCTCCTCCTTGTTCCTATTTACCTCTAGAAAATTTTGTACATAAAAAATCGCATTTTGGTCGTAGCAATATCTTCCCCAAGCTTATTCAAAATTAAGGAGTACATTGTCACTTTCTTTACATGCTGAATTAACCTGAAATCTCTACAGCCGTTCCTTCGTCACCAACCCACGGCACATATAAGCGACAAGTAAGGGTTATGCGATACGGAATAAATTTTTAATGAGGCCTGAGAGAGCGCTTCTGGCGAGAAAGATATTGGATATTTTTTTCTGCTCGTGATTTATAATGTTCTTCCTGTTTCTTCTCCAGGATGCAACAAGTACTGCCAAAAAAGCTTTTCCTTCAGAAGATCCCAGGAACCTGACTTCAGTCGTCAGTGATATGAACCTATGAATACAAGGAAACAAACACCCTTCTTGCTGCCATAAAACTATTCGCTCATTGAGGAACATTTGAGAAAAGTAAATAAAAGTGTAATTTATTTTGATAAATGTGAGGCTTTCAGTTCATGTTATCCTGTTTCTGACACCTGTATTTACATGCACAGATCTGAAAACAAGTCAACGTACAGTTATCGACGCCTGCCATTATTGCAGTACAATCTTTTAATCAACTAAAATGCTCTATTAAAGGTTCCTCGATCATTGAAACATGAAATAGAAGCGTTCGCAAAAAATTAATCAAAATTAATTGCGCTTGGAAGCAAAGAGATATGTGAAATTCCGTAAATTTTGTATTTCTATTTCGCAAAAAAAATTTTTAAAGATGAATTTAGGAGTGGTAACGAAGTCTTAGAAGAGCTGTTATCGCAACTCGCCAGAGATGTCATCACTCTCGTCGAAATGGCTTCGTGGCTGCGATTTTTGCAGTCAGGCAGGCGAATAACCTCAGTCGAATGCGCAAGCTATCACGTTGGACTCCACTTGTAACTGGGACATCTTTTTTGAAATCGCACGATACGCAATATAACACCGTCTGTTGTTCCACATTCCCTTCAACCTCTAAACATTTAATACCAAATATGTCACTTCGAGCAATGTCAAAGTATTTGCGCTTTCCTCGTGTTGTAGCTCTCGGCGGCATTTCATGGACAGTATTTGCACTATGAAAACTCGCACACGTAAATATAATTGAAAAGTTATGAAAGCCACAGGTTTAATGGGCAACTGCACCACTTTTTGAGAATTTTGCTATATTCAACGATTCAAATCTATGTAGGTTGTAGGTAAAGCATGCCAAGTGTTTTTGCACTCGCATTTAAAACAGTGACGTAATCGATTATTGAATTCTGGGCTTCTACTCAAAGCACCAGAGGTGCGCAGGGAAGTTTAGTGTAACGTCACGGAAGGTATGATTTCAATTTACGGCTGCCGTCAGCCACACAATGCCGTGCCTCGTTGGAAGCTGCCAAACAACGCTCGGCGGACTTTGCCTTCGGTGGAGTTGGTTTTTTCCTACAAAGCAGATGTTTATGTATTAGAAATATGCCGATACCTTCGATGACGTCATCATGCGCCCCCTACTTGGCGTAGTGCGCTGCGGAGAAGCTTGAAGGCCGTCGCGATTTTAATCGGCGACTAAGTCACCGTTTCAAATGCTAGCCCAAAAGGACTTCGCCTGCTTTACCTGCAAGTTTAACACAATCGACCCTTTTAAGCTCGTCGATTTATAAAACTTATGCAGTTGACCTTTAAGCATTTGCTTCGCTAGGCCTATTGAGCAGACAAGGGTATGGAATCGAGGGCATCGTTACGGCATAGGAAACTACCAGTCATTGCAACGAAAGCAGCATATGGAAATCATTTTTTTTCTCTTATTTTTATTTGCTGGGTTGATCAACAGGAAATGACTTCCGCAATAATTTCTTGCTGAAAGATGACTGATCAGTAATTAGAAGAAAATAATACCACATGTTACCGGTGGGATCTGAACCCACGACCCCACGAAACCACATGATTTCGGATCCCAGCGGTGGCATATGGTTTGATTTTCCTCTACTTTCCATCAGTCATCTTTCAGGCAAAAAATGATTGAAGTAGTAGTTTCCCGTTTATCAACACAACAAATGAGATAAGTAAAATAAAAACAGTGTCCTATGCTTCCTTCGTTTCAATGACTTAGTTTCCTTCACATCTAAATGCCTATGCTATTTATTACATCGGTTTTTAATGATTGGAAACTTGGCCAACATTTTTCGCTATGTATTTCAGTACGAAATTTCCGGTTTCCCTCAACACCATTTCCTGCGCAAAAATCGACGTCGTACGTGTGTCTCATACCCAACAATTCTGGACAAAAGCAATGTTCAATGGGAAAGAGTTTATGAACACAATTTTTTCATATGCTGAAAGATCTCACTATAGCAGCCAATATATCCGCAGGTCTCCTGTGAGCAGGCTTGCATTTTTTTTCGCTATTAACGGTTTTGCTATCGTCAAAAACGTTCCCCTTTGGTTTTCTATGGCAGTCTTAACTGTTCGATGCGATCGATGGAAACTCTTTAAAAGAAATATTTTGCTAGGCATGAGAAGAATATTTCCACAACAGTAGCTTACAATACTCCAATATTCAAAATTTTTGCCCAAAAATGCTGGACATGGTGTGTGCGTGTGTGTGTCTGTGTGCATGTGTGCGTGCGAGCGCGCGTGCGTGCATGCTTGTGTGCAATACGTGGTATCCTTGTGCGGTGAAAAGCCACAATTTTTATCTTCTTTTTTTTAGCACGAAACGTTATGTACTAACGCGACAAGAAGTTTTTAGGATTTGCGAATGGTGATCTAAGCGCATATCTGTAATGTTTAGTTTAGTTTATGGGGTTTAACGTCCCAAAGCGACTAAGGCTATGAAAGACGCCGTAGTGGAGGGCTCCGGAAATTTCGACCACCTGGGGTTCTTTAACGTGCACTGACATCGCACAGTACACGGGCCTCGAATTTCTCCTCCAAAGAAATTCAACCGCCGAGGCCGGGATCGAACCCGCGTCTTTCGGGTCAGCAGCCGAGCACCATAGCCACTGAGCCACCGCGGCGGCATATATCTGTAATGTGTGGCAACGATTAACCAATTTCAAGAGGGCTTATTAAAAGAGCACCACCAGGAATTATAAAACATGGTTGGAGGTGTCAACAACAAATTGAAAAGCACAAAAAAGCAAACAAACGTTATCTTCGTTCTCCTGGTAAATATATGTTTCGCAAGGGAAAGCTTTAGGCCAGTTGGTCTGACATGTTGGAGAGGAGGAATAACCGCGAACTTGACAGGACTGAAGAACGAGAAGAGGACAGGACGAGCGGTAACTAGCAACTGAAGTTTATTGAAAGAAGACATGTTGCAGCAAAGGTTGCATCTGCGCATAGCGTACGAGAACTGAGATAGTGACACGTGGAACACACGAGATAGTTAATGAAATACATCGAAACGAACAGAAAACGAACAAAAAAAAACACGAACAAAAAAACAATGAAATGCCCGTCACAGGTTTAACAAAAACCGGGTCTATTTATCTAAAAGCGCCACGGAAGGCTCACTCACACACATATCAAGCCGAAGTTTGCGCATGTGTGCCGCTTCTAAAATCTCCCTTTCAAGCCTCGACCTGCCCCTTCCGATGATGGTGGCTTTGTTGAACTGTGGGTAGCAGCCATCGCATTCCCTGCAGTGTCTCGGCAGATTAGCGCCATTATCGGGTTTCAAGGGCCGGAAGTGCTGTCGTAGCCTATCGTTTAGACATTGACCCGTCTGGCCAACGTATACTCTGCCGCATCGCAACGGGAACTGGTATACCACATCAGTGGCACAGTTGACATATCTATGTTCATGCTTCTTCGTGCACGCGACCCTGCGCCTACCTTCCGCCAAGCGCCCGTAGAGCTGCGATAGCTTGCAGGGGGCTGAAAAAACAATTTGAATGCCTTGCCTACCTGCCACCCTCTTGAGGTTATGGGCCATCTTGTGCACATTGGGCACAACTTCAAGCGGCCTTTTGTCCAGAGGGATCGCCTCCTCTTGGCCACGCACCTTGTTCCGCAGTTTCCACCAAGCAGTGGCGGAATCTCTGCTGTGGAAACTGCGGAACAAGGTGCATGGCCAAGAGGAGGCGATCCCTCTGGACAAAAGGCCGCTTGAAGTTGTGCCCAATGTGCACAAGATGGCCCATAACCTCAAGAGGGTGGCAGGTAGGCAAGGCATTCAAATTGTTTTTTCAGCCCCCTGCAAGCTATCGCAGCTCTACGGGCGCGTGGCGGAAGGTAGGCGCAGGGTCGCGTGCACAATGAAGCATGAACACAGATATGTCAACTGTGCCACTGATGTAGTATACCAGTTCCCGTTGCGATGCGGCATAGTATACGTTGGCCAGACGGGTCAATGTCTAAACGATAGGCTACGACAGCACTTCCGGCCCTTGAAACCCGATAATGGCGCTAATCTGCCGAGACACTGCAGGGAATGCGATGGCTGCTATCCACAGTTCAACAAAGCCACCATCATCGGAAGGGGCAGGTCGAGGCTTGAAAGGGAGATTTTAGAAGCGGCACACATGCGCAAACTTGGGCTTGATATGTGTGTGAGTGAGCCTTCCGTGGCGCTTTTAGATAAAGAGACCCGGTTTCTGTTAAACCTGTGACGGGCATTTCATTGTTTTCTGTTCGTTTCGATGTATATCATTAACTATCTCGTGTGTTCCACGTGTCACTATCTCAGTTCTCGTACGCTATGCGCAGATGCAACCTTTGCTGCAACATGTCTTTTTTCAATAAACTTCAGTTGCTAGTTACCGCTCGTCTTGTCCTCTTCTCGTTCTTCAGTCCTGTCAAGTTCGCGGTTATTCCTCCTCTCCAATATGTTTCGCACATAAAGAAAGGACAGGAACGATAGGATTTGCTGACCTCATCTTTTCAACAGACATGCAATTTGTCCTCTTGATTAGTTCTACCCTGTAATTCACAGTAGTTTGCGCTGCTTGAGAAACAGAAAAAGTGCTACTCAACAGCCAGCTGCTCCCTGAACACCAAGTCATGAATGCATTATTTTGAGATACGATGCTCCTTTACGTAAAGATATTTAATAGATCACAAATAGTTTTTTTGGCAGTGCCACTTAGTACGCCGCTTCGCCGTTCGCCAACACCGAATACGTTAACTATAATCAGATGGCAACGATCTGAGAAAATTAAAGCCTTTAGCCCTCCAGGCTTCCGTACTTCCTCTTGCATCAGGCGAACTTTCTATGTTAACGCGACTTTAGCTCAGCAGAAGGTTCGATGTTTGAACTTTTGCATTTTTCAAGATCGTGCTTTAAACGCGGCGAGAGAAGAAAATGAACACAAACTACCCTTAACTCAAAAGCCCCACACTATCGTTATAAGCGCCTTGTTATCAGTAGCTCCTTTGGACACTTGCCGATCTGAAAAGGCGGCGCCAATCTTTTGAACTCGCGAGGCGACGCAGGTTTCTGCGAGGACAAAAACGTCGGTGGGAGATGAAGCGGGGCCTCTGCTTCTGTACGTGTTGCGATCGCATGCCGATTGTCCACGAGCCGCACGTGTCGCCGCTTACCTGGTTGGAATAGGCCGCTCAATTCAAGGTGAAAATATGTCACAAGGTGCAGCGTTTTAAACGCCACGCGCTCGGAAAAAGCCAGCATCAAGGCCTATAGAACAGCACACCGCGTGTATGCAAGAACGGGGGGAAGAGTAAAGTCGCAGTCAGCTACGTGCTTTCTAGATATCGGCGAGCGTTTTTCAGAAGCCCATGTCTACCTTAGACACGGTGAGAAGACCTGCAAGATTGGATTCTGCAAAGGATGACGCGTATGCAAAAGTGACTAACCTTTGTTAAACGCTGAACATGCGCATATTGTTTTCAGTATTGTATACCACGTCGATGACGATGATTTTTCATGATTAATACCTATCATACGTTCACGAACCGCCGCGGATTTACATTTGCTAATAGCACCTTGGGTTTGAAGGTCGCTTGAGTGGAAGGTTGCGATTAGCATCAACACGTTCTGCTACTAACCAGAGCTTAATACTTAGAAAATACTTATAGCAGCAATATTTTGCTCACTAGTAGAACACTTTAGCCGCATACGCAGCACCGCTTGTAAGCTTAGGTGCTAGAGGAATGACACTGCGTAACATAATAGGCTTGGTATATTTACTTCCTCGATTCTGAATGCGAAAAACAAAGTGGCATTACATCGCTCTATTCATTGCAAACTCGTTAAAAGCACGGGTCGTGCGTATTAGGTCAAACTTGGCAAACAATACGCGAGTTATCGACTACGTAGTGTGTTGGTTCTGCGAGTTCAAAAGTAATAATAAAGAGAAACGAAGCCGAGTAACACAATTTTTATCTGCTGTGGAAATTTTCTGTTCTTAGAGTTTTCTATCTTTAGAGTTTTCTGTTCTTTCTGTTCTTAGTACAGGGTGAAAAGGAATGCGTTCATTGTAAAATTGAGTGAAGTACTTTTTTCTTATTTTTGAAAGTTTCACACACGGGAATAAAATGTGATTAATTGTAAGTTCATCTCCACATTTTTCGCATATTGGTTTCTTTTGTTTTGCAAGCAGGAAGCTGTGTGTAATGTGTGTGTGTCCAATGCGCAGACGGCATAAAATTACTTCGATAAAACATTCATGGTGCCCGCAGGTCTTCATTCACCAAGGACAGGCTTTACTAAATGCAGCTTGTTGTTAACTTCATTGTCGCATGAGGCCTGCCATTTTCCTCTAAGTTTATATTGTGGGAATCCTGGCTTTCTGCCGTCGCCTTTGCGCGGCTAGCCGGCCTCCCGCGTTGTTTCTCCTCTTTCCCTTGCTCCCGCCTCAGGCGGTGGAGAGGCGGCTGGGTGACTAATCACTGTCATTTAGCCACAGCTCCGCCCCGGCTCCCCAAGCGCCTTTGCCATTGGCGCCTTTTGGCGGGAATTCGGGACCCCGCTTTGGGCGGCCGCGCGCCGCGCGACCGTCCGAGCGGGGCCCAGAGAGAGATCCCTCCGAGACAGCGAAAGGTGCGTACGTTACTGTTTGTCCCTGCCGGCCTTTGCCGCTCGGACCAGTGCTTACTCGAGCTCGCCCGCACGTGTCCTCTGACCTGCAGCGGCTCGAGCCTGTCCAGCGGGGTCCAGCGACCTCAGACAGGCGTACCTTGCGTTGATTGCCCACTCTCTCTCGCAACCGGCCCAACGGTCGACACGAGAGAGAGATCACAGCACTGCCGCGGGGACATTCTCCTGCAGCGGCGTGCTAGCGGTGCGCATTACTCGAGTCGCTTCGTGCGCGCAGCGGAGCCTTGCTCCTCGCGCGCCCCCGGGACGGGGTGACTATTGAGTGTGTGTGTATCAGCTGGAGGACGATGTGAATAAACGTCTCCTTTGTGAACTTGGAGGCCTATTTCTTTGCGGCGAATCGCTCTCCTCCCAGCGGAGGCTGAGTGCACTGCATCGGTGTCCCAGTGTGTGTGTGGTGACGGCTGATCGGGGCCCTTGGCTCGCGCGAAGCTCGAACCCGCGGTGGGTGGTGGCCTGTGTCCACGTAGAAACCCATAACTGGCGCCCAACGTGCTAAGTCATTGGCGCTTACGCCTTTGATGACATATTAGCCGAGCAGGTCGCCTTGCCGATCACGCTTGCGCACCATGTCTACCCCCAGCGGGGCACTCGGCAGCTACATGTCGGCTCCCTACGGAGTTGTAGCGTCGTTTGATCCGCTGGCTGCTGTTCCTTCGAATAGCCAGACACCGTGGTTGGCCGCGGCCCCCGTTGGGGTTTACGGCGACACAACCCAAAATGTCGACCACGCGGCTCCCATCGGAGCTGTATCGGAAGCACCCTGCGGTGCATCCGCTGGTCACATGCCTCAGCTGTGCACGCTTTCCGCCCAGTGCGAAAGCAGTTCGTGTCACGCTGCCGCAACCGGCAGTTTCGAACAGCAGCAGCCGTGCCCCGCGAGCAGTCAATTCTGCTCTGGGAACGGCGAGGCGCTGGCCCGGTTCCCTGCGGAAACCGCGCCGCTCATCGAACTAGGAGCCTTGCCTCCCTCGTTCGTGCAGCCCGCCCAAGCCTCCACTGAGGCCGGGGCGCAGGCGCTGCTAGCCAGTGCTGCCCAGATGATCCAGTCGCTGTCAGGGGCTGTTGGGACACTTTTGGCCACGCCGAAGTTGTCTCACCCCGCGGTCAAGTTGCCCATGCCAACCTACCGCGGGTATGATGACCTACTCAGTGCCCGGGATTTCCTTGAGTCCCTCACCCATTATCAGAGAACTATGGGTCTCACTGAGCAGGTGGTGCTTGCACACATCATCCCCGCAGCGCTGACTGACACGGCAGCTCGGTGGCATCGGCTTTCCGGCCACCGGGCAGCGACTCTCGAGGAGTTCCGTGCAGCATTCCTGCGCGAATTCCTGCCCGCTGACTACGAGCGTAGGATGCGGCGAGAGCTGGAGCTCCGTACTCAGGCTCCGGATGAGTCGCTGCAAGAGTATGTTCGTGCGATGGAAGACCTTTTCTCAATCGCCGAGCCCAGAGCCTCGAACGAGGAGCGTGTCGAAAGGACGATCAGGCAGGCACATCCGACCTTTTCGGCTTACCTGCGCGGCGGCCGATTCCGAGATTTGGAGGAGCTGGCCGCCGAGGCAAAGCGCATTCAAGGCGACATTCTCGCCGCGCGCGCCTATCGTCCGCCACCGCCGGCAAGCGAGGCCCTTGAGCCACGTTGTGCATGGAGAGGGGCCTTGCCCTTACCCAACCGGCGACCACCCGCACAGCCTGCCTTTGCAGCTGTTAGCGGGCAAAACGAGGCATGGGAGTTGAGCGACAGAGCTCTCGATCCCTACTCGTACGGGAGACGGGCAGCCTGCGCTGCACCGTTTTCTGAAGCGCGTGCTGAGGGGCGCCAAGCGCTCCAACGCACAGCGGAGGGGGAAACCCGACTCGGCCGACCCTTTGGTCGTGCAGCGGGCGGACCCAGGCAGGGAGAGGCGCAATTGTCCCGCGACCAAGCTCGCGGCGGTGTGCGCTGTTTCCGCTGCCAGGAGAGGGGCCACTTAGCAAGAGAATGCACCGTAGCCAGGCCTCCTGCGAGGCAGGGAAACGGCGGCGGGGGTCGGTCGTAAAGGGACCACCGGCCCAATCTCTGCTAATTCCCTCTGCGTACAGAGCAAGCTGCCTTGCTAATGCGCACGCGCCGTTTATTCCGGTCACCATTGCTGGCCGCGAATTTTCGGCGTTACTGGATACGGGAGCCAGCGCTTCCTTGTTCGGTGAAGAGGTTTTGTCCCACTTGCAAAAGCACTCTGTGCGCTTGCGGGACTGCCGTACGGCATTCAACCTTGCGAAAGGCGTAGCCCATTCGGCTGGCGCCGCGAGGCTGTCTGTCAGGTGGGGAGAGCGGACGAGACGCACGCGTTTCATCCATCTCCCAGGGCTCAGTGTGCCCATGATTCTCGGACGGGACTTTCTCCTGAAAACCGGGATCGTGGTGGACATTGCGAATGGCGGCTATCGCGACGGACCATTTTCCCAGCTTAAGCCGTTCATTAGCCCACCGGCGTCAGTATCTGCCTGCGCAGTGAAGGCGTTCGGAGAGTGCCACGCTCAGCGGACAGGGCCACGCCCTTGTGTCGAGCGTTCCGTCGTTCAGCCTCCCCTTTGGGACCGAGCGGCGCGGCACGACCAGGCACCACATCCGCTGGCCGCCTGTGCGGTAACATTGGATGACACACAGAAGGCTCGTTTGACAGCGCTATTGCGTCAGTACGATGAGCTCTTCACGGATCAACCTGGCTGTACCACTTTAGTGAGCCACAAGATCCACACTGGAGACGCGCTTCCTTTGAAGTGCAACCCTAGACCCGTCAGCCTTGCGAAAAGGCAGGTGATTGATGGGTTGCTGGATGAGATGCTGTCGGCGGACATTATCCGCCGCTCGTCCAGCGCCTGGGCGTCTCCGGTGGTGTTGGTGCCTAAGAAAGATGGCAGCCACCGTTTGTGTGTGGATTATCGCCGTCTGAATGCGCTGACTCGCAAGGATGCCTATCCGCTCCCGACGATCAGCTCAATCGTAGGAAACCTGGGCAGCGCGCGGTACTTTTCCACGCTAGATGCCTCCAAAGGTTACCTACAGGTCCAGATGGCTGACACTGACCGGTCCAAGACCGCGTTCACGTGCCACAGAGGGCTGTTTGAGTTCACTCGTATGCCCTTTGGTCTCTGCAATGGTCCTGCGACTTTTCAGAGGCTCATGGACCGCGTCCTGGGGGAAGCGAAATGGTCCCACGCCATGTGCTACCTGGACGATATCGTGATTTATTCACGAACCTTCGATGAGCACTTAGGCCACATTGCCGACGTGCTCGAGAGGGTACGGGCTGCTGGGATGACTTTGAATCCTGCGAAAGCCCAAATAGCGCGGACCCGGGTTCAGTTACTAGGGTTCACGCTGGGCGAGGGCTCTATTGAGCCTGATGCGGAGAAACTTCGAGCCATACTCGAATTTCCCGCGCCCAAGGACGTACGCGGCCTCCGCCGCTTTCTGGGAATGGCCAATTTTTATCGGTCGTTCACCCCGTCCTGTGCCCGCGTGCAGGCACCCTTGACCAAGCTCTTGGGAAAGACTGCAGCGTGGCGATGGGGGCCCGAGCAAGAGCGATCCTTTCGCCTCCTGTCTAGTGCCATTGCCGAGACAGCGCAGCTCAGGCTACCCGACCTGACCAGACAGTTCGTAGTCCAGACTGACGCGAGCGATCTGGGTTTAGGAGCAGTTCTCCTACAGGAATTCGATGGCGTGCTGCAACCGCTGGCCTTTGCCAGCCGCTCCTTGCTGCCCTCGGAGAGGAATTATTCCGTGACCGAGAGGGAGTGCCTCGCCATCGTGTTTGCACTGCGCAAATTTGACGTCTACCTTGATGGAACGCAATTCGTGGTGCAGACAGACCACAGTGCGCTCAGTTGGCTGATGCGGCTCCGCGAGCCTGCGGGTCGGCTGGCGCGCTGGGCTCTCCTGATACAGCATTACGACTTTTCGGTGCAGTATCGAAAGGGGAGCACAAACGTGGTAGCTGACGCGCTATCCCGTGCCCCACTCGCCAGCGGCGCCTTGACGCCTGTGGGCGGAGGGGGCGAAACAGCGGACGAGCCGCCGGGCGGCAAGGAGGGGGAACCCGCAAACGGGTTAACCCATTCCGCTAACCAGGCAAGCAGCGCTTCGCAAAGCGGACGAGAGGCAAAGCTCTTCGTGAGCGCCTCGGAGTTGCCGACGCGAACGGAAATTTTGGCTGCAAACCTGAGTGGGGACGAGACCACGCTCCCCTCTGGGATGACTGGAATCGTTTTCAGCCGTAAAGAGCTACTGAAAGCCCAGCAAAATGACCCCTTTTGTCGCGTAATGAGCGACGGTCTCAGGGAGACGGAGCGCCGTGACGCTACTGGTATTGTAGCGGGCGCAGGGGGGCAGAAGCCAGCGTGTGTCGCGGCGAACCCCGGGGATTCATATTTGCTGGACAATGACGGGCTCGTGCTGAAATACATAGCCACCGATGACGAGTCCATCGACCCGTTCAAGGTGGTTATCCCCAAAAGTCTGAGAGGCGCACTTTTGCGATTCTCTCATGACGAACCACTGGCCGGTCATCTGAGTGGCTCCAAAGTTTTTGCAAAACTGAGTCAATCGGTGACGTGGCCCGGCATGAAGCGTGACATTTTCCGCTATTGCCGTTCCTGCCATGTCTGTCAAGCGGTGAAGTCACGGGGCGGCAAGCCGCCTGGAATGATGAAACCAATTGACAGTGTGCGTCCGTGGCAGATGGCCACCTGCGATTTGATGGGGCCTTTCCCCAGGAGCAAGCAGGGGTTCATTTACCTGATGGTAGTCGCTGACCACTTTTCCAAATGGGTTGAGTTGTACCCCCTTCGGAAAGTGTCAGCACGAGCGGTGCTGGATAAACTCCAGGATGTGTTCTGTCGGTTCGGCTTTCCGGAAAGACTGATCACGGACAATGCGTCCTATTTCACCGCTCGGGTGTTCGGTAACACGTGCCGTTCCCTCGGAATCGAGCACTACACCACTTCACCCTACCACCCCCAGTCCAATTTGACTGAGCGAATCAACCGAACGCTCAAGCCAATGCTGGCGGCCTTTGCCGAGTGTCAAAAGGATTGGGCAGACCATTTGAGCGAGTTTGCGTTCGCCATCCGAACAGCTGAGAATCGCTCAACTGGTTTCTCTCCCGCCTTCCTCAATTTCGGGAGGGAGCTGGCGAATCCGATGTCAAACGTCGTGCAGAGCCAGCTCGGGGATGAGCAGACGCGGGCAGACTGCTCTGCTTATGCGTCGACGCTTCGGGACCGGCTTGGTCGGGCTCTCAACAGAGCAAGGCAGAGTTTGGCGGCAGCCAGAGCCCAACAGAAGGCTCAATATGACCGCAAGCACCGCCGCCTGACTTTTCAGGTGGGTGACCTTGTCCTGAAGCGCAACCACGTTCTTAGCGATGCGAGCAAGGGGTTCTCAGCCTCGCTCGCTCCTAAGTGGCTTGGTCCGTACCGAGTGGTCAGAGTCTGGTCGCCACTCGCGTACCTGCTGGAGGATCCCCTTACGGGGAAAACCAGCCGTGCCCACATCGCAGACCTGAAGGCCTACGCGTCACGGTCTGACGAGCTTGCGCCGGTACCCATTGGTATCAAAGGCAAGCGCAAAGGCACAACTGGTGCTGCGGAACGCAAGCGTACGGAGCACCGGTACAATCTGAGGCGACGGTCACCGGTGTGATTGATGCCGGACGGCGGACTTTTCCGCAACCGAAGGCACGCAGCCTCAGCTAGCTGGCGAGCTTTCTCGTCAGGCCCTACCTAGGCGAAGCACGGTGTGTTATTTTTTTTTTGTTTTTGCAGCATGCTCAGTTCCAGTCTTGTGTGTTTATCAGTTTATTTATTTGTTTTGTTTTAGTCAGTTTCTAGCCACTTTCGTTTCCCCACTTGTACGTCTGTTTTCGTTCTAACGTATCGAGATGTACATAGGCAAACTTCAGCCCGCTCGTGCTTGCTCTTATCTTCTAGAAGGAATAGACTGGATTAGGTGTCGTTTGTACAGCGCGCCTTTTCTCATTTCCGGCCCGACTGTGGGTGGTTGGCTCGTTAAGGAGCCGTGTGTCGCGGTGCGCGAGTTTTGTGCGGCCCGTATGGAGGGGAAGTTGGCGGGGCGTTTGGGGCGATGGGGGGGCGGAAAGTGCACCCTTTGACCCTCGCCGCGGCGCCTCTGGACGCTTCTGATGAGGGGGATCGTTGTCGCCGACCAGCGTCCGCGCACTTGCCGGTGTATGCGTGGTTGTGGCTGTGACTGTTTGCGCGCGTAACCATGAGCCAAGGCGACGCCTGTGAGTTGTGCCGTTGTGTGCTTCTGCGTGAGCGCGAGGATGAGAAGGACCCCTCGCTGTGGACAAGGTTACACGTCAGGACGCCGCCGAACGTCCTCGCCCGTTTCAGCCAGCGTGAAAGGGGTGCACTAACTGTCTTGTGCCCGAACGTGATGTCCTGTCCAAGGGCGCGAGGTCAGTGCTCTGCCGCGGCCCTGTCGTCATCAACGCACCCTACATCAACGGAAAGAAGACCGCCATCAGTCGTCGGCCCTCCCAACCCGTTCAACTTGAAGTCTGCGAGCGGTGAGTCGCCGACCGGCCCACAGGGCCGCGCCATCGAACTTTGAGGCTGACATCCACCTGTCACATAGCTGTACAGTTTATTCACATCTTCTTGTGTACCGTGTATATAATCTGCAAGCTGTTTTGATTTACTGAAGCGTATGCAAGTGTTGTTTGCCTTGTTTTTCCTTTGTTTTCTTACGTTGTTCTGGCTGGAACTGAAGTGTATCTAGTTTTTTTTTGTGTATTCATTTCTTTATTTTGGAACTGAAGTGTAGCTTTTTTTTGTGTATTGATTTCTTTTTTTGGCCGCGTGCTTTGCCGATGGGTAGGAGGGCATTTAAGGAGAGGGGGATGTGGGAATCCTGGCTTTCTGCCGTCGCCTTTGCGCGGCTAGCCGGCCTCCCGCGTTGTTTCTCCTCTTTCCCTTGCTCCCGCCTCAGGCGGTGGAGAGGCGGCTGGGTGACTAATCACTGTCATTTAGCCACAGCTCCGCCCCGGCTCCCCAAGCGCCTTTGCCATTGGCGCCTTTTGGCGGGAATTCGGGACCCCGCTTTGGGCGGCCGCGCGCCGCGCGACCGTCCGAGCGGGGCCCAGAGAGAGATCCCTCCGAGACAGCGAAAGGTGCGTACGTTACTGTTTGTCCCTGCCGGCCTTTGCCGCTCGGACCAGTGCTTACTCGAGCTCGCCCGCACGTGTCCTCTGACCTGCAGCGGCTCGAGCCTGTCCAGCGGGGTCCAGCGACCTCAGACAGGCGTACCTTGCGTTGATTGCCCACTCTCTCTCGCAACCGGCCCAACGGTCGACACGAGAGAGAGATCACAGCACTGCCGCGGGGACATTCTCCTGCAGCGGCGTGCTAGCGGTGCGCATTACTCGAGTCGCTTCGTGCGCGCAGCGGAGCCTTGCTCCTCGCGCGCCCCCGGGACGGGGTGACTATTGAGTGTGTGTGTATCAGCTGGAGGACGATGTGAATAAACGTCTCCTTTGTGAACTTGGAGGCCTATTTCTTTGCGGCGAATCGCTCTCCTCCCAGCGGAGGCTGAGTGCACTGCATCGGTGTCCCAGTGTGTGTGTGGTGACGGCTGATCGGGGCCCTTGGCTCGCGCGAAGCTCGAACCCGCGGTGGGTGGTGGCCTGTGTCCACGTAGAAACCCACAATATTTTACAAGTTTCATGCAGTCTTTATAAGGTATATCTACTTGTTTTATTTGTACATTACGGGCACGTGCGGCACATGCGTCAGCGCTCTCGTTCCCCCTGATTCCCACGTGACTAGGGACCCAGCAAAACTTTATTTAAAGTCTTGTGGATCTGCTTTAATTATGTTATGTATTATGTCTCCTATTATGGGCTAAACTGCATTTCTGGAGTTTAGTGCTGTAATTACGCTAAGGGAGTAGGAGTAGATGACATTAACTGCGACAGCAATGGCGTAACTTTCTGCTATGAAAACTGATGCACACTACGGTAGCCTATTTTTTCTTCTTTTCCTTGTATTACTGCACTCCCCACGTAGTGTGCGGTTTTAGAGCCATCTGTGTAAAAATCTATGTAATTCTCAAACTTTTCTTTCAATGCCAAAAACTCCTGCAATATATATTCTTGTGGAGTTTGCTTTTTGTGGATGTGCGTCAACGTAAGATGACATACTGTGGGAAAGCTGTACCAAGGTGGCAGTGGGCAGGGTCTCGGGGCAATATTGGGCAGTGTGTTCAGTATACCTAATTGGTTTGGTTTTGTGGGGTTTAACGTCCCAAAGCGACTAAGGCTATGAGAGACGCCGTAGTGGAGGGCTCCGGAAATTTCGACCACCTGGGGTTCTTTAACGTGCACTGACATCGCACAGTACACGGGCCTCTAGAATTTCTCCTCCAAAGAAATTCTAGCCGCCGCGGCCGGGATCGAACCCGCGTCTTTTGGGTCAGCAGCCGAGCACCATAGCCACTGAGCCACCGCGGCGGCTGTATACCTAATTCTTCGCATTTTTCTTCAAAACGGAGGAGTAGTGGTCTGATTGCTTGGGGTTTGTTGTTAAACAGTTGTCTGGATTGGCATTTTGTAACTACGGGGTAGTAGAGATGCTTTGGCAGTGAACGGGATTTTAGTACATATGCGGATGTCAGCATGGCTCTTCTATCTGTAAGGGAGGGTTCATTTATTTCGACATAGAGACAGTTTATGGGGGATGTTCTGTAATCGCCAGTTGAGAGACGTAAACCAAGGTTATGAACGGGGTCCATTCGTTTCAGGTATGATGGTCTCGCAGACCCATACACAATGCACCCGTAATCGAGGCAGGATCCCACTAGAGCATGATAAATCTGCAAAAGGCATGTCCTATCGGACCCCCACTGTTTCCGTGAAAGCACCTTTAGGAAATTCAAGGATCGGGAAGCTTTCTTTTTCAGGTTGTTTATGTGTGGAAGGAATTTCAGCTTTTTATCAAAAATCATACCTAGAAATTTGTGTTGGTCGTTTACTGGTAACTCGGTTTCCCTTAGGTGGAGGGTGGGATTATTCTGTAGGCCTCGTTTGAGAGAAAACATGACGGCTACTGTTTTCTGAGGACAGAACTGGAATCCGTTTTTGTCTGCCCACGTAGCAAGTTTATATATTGTCAAGTGTACTTGTCTCTCGCATGTTGCTATGTTGGTTGATGTGCAAGCGATCTGGAGGTCGTCAGCATAAACCGAGTACATTATCGATTTTGGGATTATTTGGGCCAATGAATTCATTTTTACGACAAAGAGTGTAGTGCTTAAAATACACCCCTGTGGTACTCCATTCTCCTGTACAAACTTCCTTGAGATGGTTGAACCCAGACGTTCGTGAAAAGAATGGTTAGATAGGAAATCTTTAATGCAGTTCAACATCCTTCCTCGGATACCAAGCTCTGCTAAATCGCAGAGTATCCCGAACCTCCGAGTCATGTCATAAGCTTTTTCAAGGTCGAAGAAGACAGCAACGCAGTGTTGACGATGTATGAAAGCCTCTCTGACAGTATTTTCTAGACGAACTAAATGGTCTGTTGTCGAGCACGCCTTTTTAAACCCACAATGATGAATGTCAAGGAGTTAACGAGATTCTAGTACGAAGGTTAGCCGGATACTTAGTACGCTTTCAAAAGCCTTGGCGAGGCAGCTGGTAAGAGCTATTGGTCGATAACTGCCAAGGGATGTTGGCTGCTTACCAGGTTTCAGGAATGGAACTATAATGGCTTTTTTCCAAGCTTCGGGAATTTTTCCTGGTGTCCAAATTTTGTTAAAAAAGTTTCAAAAGTCCTTCTGTATAAGGTTGCGAAAGATGTGCTAGCATTTCGTAGTGTATTTCATCGGGGCCTGGGGCGGTCTGTTTGCTGGCAGATAAAACTCTGTTTATTTCTTGTGTTGTGATTAATCTATTGAAAGGTTCAGTTGTGCAACCAGGTGTTGGAAGTCTATCCTTGGAAGTTGTTGGAAGGCTTTCGGATGCCTGAAGTAAATTTGAATGTTAATAAACTTTTCAGCACCGTTTTTCCAGTTCAAGCACTGGCTATTTGTGGCTATGTCCCGCCAAGGGGGACAAGAAGGAACAGCACACGTCAAAACAGCATGCGTCAAAATAGCGACACGACAAAACAGCACAGTGAAAAAACAGCATGCGTCAAAATAGCACTCGCAAAAACAGCACGTCGGACAAAACAACACAGCGATAAAACCGCACCGCGAAAAAGCAGCACGACGAAAGAAGAGCGCAAGGAAAAAAGAGCACGACGACAAAACAGCACTGAGGAGTATGGTGCAACGCTGCTGGAGGGGTGAACTATCATAGCCATAACCGCAAACGGTAAACCACAACACATGCAGCAACGACCTTGGTAGATAGCGAGGGCTCGTTTCACTGGTTCATTGAGAAACAGGGCAGGCTCATTCCTTGAGGAACTGCGCTGCTTGAACGCTGCATATGGCAGAACTAGTGGTTATGTAGTCCTTGCTTGCTTGGCTACAGTGATCTATTTTCCTTCTGTATTTTGTTAGAAGAATATAAAAATTCCAAATTCCTTAGAAGACACCTAAAGGGGGAGCCTGGTATTGAAAAAAAGACTGCAATAATGAAGTCAGAGTTATGAAATCTTCAGGACACATATATTTTTCTGTGCCGATTACAAATATGTCCTACAATTTCATGTAAACAACTCCCCGAACACTTATGTGGTTGTCATGCAAGCCAGTTGCGAACACCCAAGAAATTTTGCCCCAGAGAACCTGCCAAAATTCATGCCAATGGTTTCCCCTGACGCCGAGGAACGCAACAAAGGCAAAACTATCATCGTGCCCGTCACAGAACTTGAGCCACAGGGCACAGAAGCCGCCACCTCAGATACAGGAATATGAACTTCAATTTGCATTTTTGAAGTGGCAATCCCAAAACCCTACAACTAAACCCCCATGATAGGCTGCACACCTTCCCTGCACTCCCCCATCTCAAAAGAACACAAAACATACACCCCAGCAACACCCCCCCCCCCCCCCCCCCTTAGCTTTCCGCAAAAAGACTCAAGGAAAATGCTGAAGGAACCGCTGTGCATGAAACTAAATCACATACCTAGAATATTTAGATTTCATAACTCTGACATCACCAACAAAACATTTTTTCAGGATCCAACTCCCCCTTGACGAAAACAGCTAAAATAGCCGTTCTCAGTGAATATTTACATCTCTGACCGAACAAAAACACCAACACAATCATTGTCCTCAATGCCGACCTCTTTTCGTGTACTTTTTAGGTCCACACACAAGCCGTCAAACTTGAATTTGAGCTCGGAGAGATGAAGGCCCAGTTTCTTAGCAAGTAGCATGGCTCCTTCCCTTAGTGGTTCCACCTGAGTGACTTCAATGTTTTCGTTCTTACGCTTGTTGGAGCACTGAAACTTGATGCATATTTATTCATCGCATTGCCTTCCTCCCTGTACTTTGTGATTACGCCTTCTAAAATGTCCGCTGCTGACAAATCAAAGTCTTCTGGTCTAACTGTCCGGCCGGTGGAAATCAGTGTCCCCACGGACGCATCCACACCGCACTACCCAGCTACCGTCTCCACGATGTCACTCAAATGTGCTTCCGCTGATGTGTAGTACAGCAAAGTGGGCTGGGATTTCACAATGCTCACCAATTTTTCCCTTTTCACTGGCGAGACCACTTCGCCAAAACACGAGAGGCTGTCGGATGACTCATGCGATAGGTACATCCAGCTGACCTTCTCTGCATTCTGCAACTTCAGCAATATCTGTAGCGTCTCCTTCGATAGTTGCATCTCATTACAGGACTGGACCCCGCGTCAGCTGCAGCAGACTTTCCTGACCTTCGTAAACTTTTAGTAGGACTTCATCGACCTGTGAACGCACCACAGTCCTTGTCTGAATCGCACTGCACGTCAATAACAATGCGCTTGCGAGTTTTTGTGTTTTTTCTTGGGTGACGGGTGACAGACCCACTGCACTACTGGGCATTGTCGTCCGATTGCTGCATCCGCTTTGTCATCCGGGGAAACAGCTCCTTAGAAAAAATGTGGGTGCTGAACAAAATGGCCCCGCTTTCTCATATCAAATTCTTGATGTCGCGTAGGTGCGCCGGCGGGGCCTTCCATCCATCCATGTCAGTTCGGCGCCTGACTTGCTTAATTTCTTCGAGAACGCTTGCTAACCTCTGCGTTATGATTTGTTAACTTTAAACACCTTGAGAATTCCGAAACGCAGCAGAACAATTGCACGCACAGCATAGAATACATAATCATCAATGAAAAATGATTGTCCTCGCTTTTTAACTTTTTAAATATGTATACTTATTGGTAATGAGTCACATGCATTTTAACAACGATTTTTTTGTGTACAGCAGAGCCTAACTACCAGCACTTTCGGTGTGGCTGCTGCAAGAGCAGAAAATTCTTTTTTTTTGTGTGTGAAAAGGCTCCTGTTAAGGATCTTTAACAGCCATTATTTATATAACAACACGAAATTTTAGTAATAACAAATTTAGTTTTACACACATTTCTTACAGTGAGGAGTGGAATCCCAGACAGCGCTGGCACGACTGGTGCCGTGCCGAGGTTGAAACTTTGTTCACTGCTCCAGTCTTGGCTCCGAAATTGTGTCGTCGGGTGGTGCCCGCATGCAATGCGACACAATTTGTTAATTGGAGCGCCGGTCACTTGCAGTAGTCCCGAGCTTTGAGAAGAGTAGTAGACGTGGCATTAAACAAGGAGAAAGTAGTACGCTCTACCGGCACAGATGCCCTCCGGCTGATCAGTTAGCCCTCGGTATCTGCACGCCACTAGCTGGGGAGCCTAGCTACATGAATAATCTCCCATTCAGGTGGATGTTCGCCAAGTCTTGGGTTGCCGCCCACACGGAAGGCGTGGGTGGTTGGTCGACTGGAAGGAAGTGTCACCGTTGATAGGAAGGTCATTGTCTTCTGGTCGGAGTGGTCTGTGGGAAAAACAGGTGGCTAGTCATGTGCTGTTGCATCTGCCATACGCCCTGCGGACTGCTCATCGGTAAACAATCTTTCCCACAACCATATCGGACACACGTGGTCGTCACTGTCGCCGTCACTGTGGTCGTGGGGGGTGCGGGGAGAGAGCTTCGCACAATACTTACAGGGTATCACGTCTGTGAAAAGTCCATAAATATATTGAGGATTAAATATTTAGCAAATACTTTATATAAAGTAGCACAATGTGTCTTCGTAGGAGCAGTAGATTGAAATAAGCTGCACTGAACAGAGGAGGATCTATACATTCACAAAACATCACGGCCGACTGTTGCAATTAAAATCTGAGTGCGCACTGAGTTGTCAGATGGCTTCAGTAATTGAAACAAAATGCAATCGGGACCCGCATTGCTTACTAATACAAGTGCGCATTTTACAGAACAATGCACAGGACCAAAGTTACGAATCCAGACAATGTAGCTGTTTTCATACCATGTGTGAGTCACAGTATATCTTGCGTTTATGAGGAATTCATCGGACTTCACTGTTTAGAATTCCTTCCGTCCTATGTTTTGGTCTGGATTCCAAATTTTGAGATCTATAGACGTGAAACACACACACACAAAAAAAAATCGGCACTGCTAAGAGTTGGAAACATTACACCGGTTGAGCCATATCTGCAATAAACGTGTTTTGAAACAGCCTCGAATAATACTCACTGGGCTTCACCTGTGTCAAAAGCGAATAAGGATATGAAGAAATTGTAAACATTTAATACATAGGTCATAACATGCACTACATCGTCTTGTTGTAGAAGCAGCACAATGAAATGGGCTGCAGTGAGCAACCGAACTGTGCACATGCAAAACATCAGTGCTGTTAAAGGGATACTGAGGCGGTTTTCGAATCCGCTAACCTTCTAGCGTTTTGAAGTAGTGTCATTGCTGATCCCGTCTCTGAAATTATTTTTTCGATTTCGGCTAGAACAGCGGCGCAATCACCAATTAAAAACGCGATGTTCAAAATTCCCGCGCCCCGCGCGAGCGCAGGAGAGGGGAACAGCGGAGAGGGAAACCTCGTCCATGTCGGCCAGCGTGACGTCATGTTGAGGAGCCGGGGATGCTTCGGCGCACCCGAACGCGCTTTCAGCGCGCGTTGTTTCTCGTGCTGCATGCGTTGTTCCTCGTACTGCGTGCGTTGCGACGTACAAAACGTGTCAGCCGATCTTGAGAATCAGATTCAACAGGTACTACTCTGCCTTCGTGTCCATGAACAACTACGGCCGCGACTGTGTCGTCTTCCACTGTTTTCCGCAATACTACAAGCTCGCAGCACAACCGCTCGCTGCTGTGACGAAGAATTCAAGCCGACTAAAGCAAGCTTACTCTGCTCGAAACACTTTCGTAAGAGCGGCTACAGGCAGAGCATGTCCTAGTGTGATCTCTGGAGATTTCTGTCGAAAAGGCGCGGCTGAACCATGACACAGTTCCATCGATTTTCTCGCGCATAAGAGGCATGTCACCATTCCGAAGAAGCGCCTCTTTTAAAAGTAGAAACATGCTCACTTAGCCCCTGAAGAAACCTTATAGAGGCTTAAGCATGTGTCGCTCTCCTCAGCTTAGGTGCGGCCAGACCACCTGAGACGTGCTCAGCAAGGCTCGGTTAGTGATTTTATACTCGGTTCGACGTGTCCAAGCAAGCAAGCAAGCAAGCAAGCAGAGCAAAGCACAATAAAGCAAAGCAAGCAAGCATCGAAGCTCTTCATATGCGGCATCTCGTTTAATCCTAGCTAAGCAATTAATATGAAAGCGTTCGACGTTGATTTCGGATGCAAATTTATGAGAGAAATGAATGCCAACCGAGTTTTTACAAAAAAACACCGCAACCTTACTCGGTTTCTTCATCAAGTTGTGGCAGCGGGCGAGTTGCAGCTAGCTTGGCTTTTAAACACACATATAGTTGGCAACTACTTCACTGAACCTAAACTGCAAATCTAGGAAGGGCGAACGTTTCCGAGGCAGCGATTAATATTTTCTGGCATCTGCTGAACGCGCCAGGAGTGAAGCGTATTTGTGCGCGTATTTGGCTTGGTTTCCAGCGCACCATGATTGCGTCACTATCTTGTGGTCACATGCCTCGCAGTGCTTGGTCACTGCGCTTCGCTAATTTTGACACCAACTTTGTGCTCCTTCATCGTTCACTTGAATACTTTCTTGCCCCAACCTGCAACGCCGGGTATTGAGAACAGGATTTACACAGTGCTTTGGGCCTTTTCTTTAGGATGACGCTCTTCCGGGCGAGCCAGGAGGCGTCCGGTGGTGGTAACTGACTTACTTGAGTATTGTTCGCACCCCTTCCTTTCCGAGAATACGAGCCGATGTTGTGCTGGCACCTTTTACGCATGGTCTGTATCGCGTCTTTGACGCTGGCGTATGCTTGTGCTAGGCATAGCATTTTTTGCTTGTGTCTTTTTTGGTTTCAGGCGATACGTGGAATGAGCAAACTGTAGTATCTTTTACTTCGGTGGTCAGTAAAAAAAAAATAGTCCCCGTATTCGCTTTTACAACGACACGGAAAGCTGCGATCTGCCCTCAACGCAGCGCCGGATCCGCATCGGCAGCTGCTCCAGTCCTCAAATTGACGTCACGACCTCTCTTGACCAATCACGGGCGGCGGCGCGCCGCGCGGCGTGCCCCGCGGCACAGGCCGCATATTTCGGCTAAAAAAGGCAATTCGCGCTTGTTTTTGCCTTATTTGGATGCAATATTCCAGTATACAGCATGAAAAACTATATGATGCCGCTGCCAGCCCGATTTTCAGAAAAAGTGCTTCAGTCTCCCTTTAAGTTTAGCCCTTTGTGTCACCTCAGTCGTCTCAGGTACGTCGAGTCCGCTGGCTCCGTCTCTAAATGATGCTGCATTGATGTGACGAGAAGCGACGGGCTTTGAGGATAGGAGCTCGCAAAGGTTTATTTTATATATTTACAAGGGTACAGAACAGCGCGTGAGAAGGACAAGCAGGATTCAATACGCGCTACCCGCAGACATGCAATGCAGCTGACTGAATAGCGGTCGTTATCCCTAGGCCCCCAGGTATGGGGAATGTTATACCCAGGTCCGGGGAATGTTAATACATTGATTAGTGTCCAATCAGGTGACCACTCCTAAAGTCTTGCGGAGCCGCCCACCGCGGGAGTAAAGCCCCTGAAAAAACTAAAGTAGCGACAAGACGCCCTCCCTCTTCTCTCCTCCTCCCCCGCGCGCCGGGCGAACGACTTTTGTTTTATTTGTGATTTCATGCGACTGCGGTGGCGACCTCTAGCCCGCTCCGACGGAACTAACGCCCCTTTTCAATTGGTTGCGCTGGATTCCCGTGCTTGCCGAGTTCTTCTCTATGTCTCCGCATTAACCGTGCGTTCCGCTGCATAAATGCATCGGTGACTTAGGAGAAACATTTGCATGCTTAACTGAATCGTCTAAAGGCAAAAATGAGCACGCATAGATGGATTGTTTTGGTCGAGCCGCACGCGCACCATGTCCGGGAGCGCCGGGCTCAATGCGGAGTGCCAAGTTTGATATCGAGAGTGGAGCGTGCATTGAACGTAACCGTGACTCACGAGGCCGTAGAATGAATTTGCGGTGATCTGTTTTGGTGAAGAGGGGTATGCAAACAGAACGACCGTCCCCACCGGAACGCTGGACGTGCTACTACGGATGCAGAGGTTTGACATTCGAAAAGACACCTGCAAGTGAAGGCATTCTAAATGCCCGTAGTTCATCCGCTCTTCTAGTGGCTTTTGGTTTTGGTCTGCTGCAGTGTATCGCGGACCAGGGAAGACGCTTGAGGGAGTGCTCGAAATACGAAATACGGTCGAAATACGCTACGTGTGTACTTATCTGTGCCTCCCCTAATGTTCTCTCGCGTGCATGAACTGTAACGATATAGACTCCCGCATTAAAATTTTCTTTGGAATAGTTACTTAGTAAGGACAAAACCTACCTCGCAAATATCCTTCGCCTGCCAGCAAAGGGATAATAAAGTTCTACATAAATGTTTCATCGGCATCAGGCATTTAGTGAGAAGCAAAACCTACCTCGATTTTAACAGATCTGTCTGATAATCTTTCATATTCGT
The DNA here is from genome assembly GCF_055824585.1 of Amblyomma mixtum. Classification (NCBI taxonomy): domain Eukaryota; kingdom Metazoa; phylum Arthropoda; class Arachnida; order Ixodida; family Ixodidae; genus Amblyomma; species Amblyomma mixtum. The sequence goes on along the minus strand of NC_143014.1, from coordinate 259,604,138 downwards.
ATAGTCGCTATTAGAGCACTGCCCGGGCCTTAACTATTCACGCGTCCCGAGCCCGTCAACCTTTTTCGTTACCCGCCCCAGCCCGGCCCGATTTTTTCGATATAGGCCCGAACCCGGCCCGGCCCGCGAGGTAGACATGCCCGGTTAAGGTTCGGAAACAGCCCGAGTACTAAATGCACATCGGTAAAGCCAAAGCTTCTTGTTATACGGATCTCATTTAAAAAAAAAGCGGCTACAAAACGGAGATAATGGAGGCCTCACTGTAGGCAATGTTAACAAAAAAAAAAAAACGTTTTAGCATTAATAAAAGAGGTTATCACAGATTTGCTCGCATTCGTAGCCTCCTCCTAACTATAGTTAGGCGTCAAGGTGAAGCGAGAACGCGGAAGTGATGTTACAAAGTATGTGACAGGAAACGCGCGACCCATTTACGATGGGCACTATCACGCGTACCCACAGCTACTGGTCATATTTCGAGAGTAAACGCAAGCCAGCGCGCGCTAGCTGGTGTTTCCACCAACGGTGCCTACGGTGCCTTGACGATGCATATCGGCGCGATAATTCTCTTTTTGTCTTTTTCTGTAATATATCTATATATAATATACACGCACGCACGCGCGCACGCGCGCGACTGCAGAATGTAACGCGTGCGCTTCACCATGTCAGAGCGCAGTTTGATCTGCGCTTATAGTACGCACGCATGTCTAACTGCGGCATGCGCTCAAATTTAAGGAACGTCACTCTACAGTTAGACGTGTGCCTCGCCTCAGTTACACGTTTGCGTGCGTGCAATCACGCAAGCGCCCTTATGTCGAGCTTACTGCGGCCATACGCTCGATTGCGAACAAACTACTGCACAGCGTAGCTTGAAAAAAAAAGGAAAACTCAGCAGCTATTGAAAGCACGTCACTGACCTCGCAAAGTCTGATCGATGGCGTTGCGTTAAATTTCGCCCGACCAATTCTGTGTAACCAAACCTTCCTCCGGCCCGCGTCGATTTTCGATGATGGGATTGCGAAGAACCGCTTTCCGCCGTCGTGACGGTTCTTGCACCCGAAGGTGCAGCTGCTCGTCATGCCGCACAGATAGACGGCTTGTAGTTAGGTGACTGACACACGCTCCGAGCAAAGCAAAAGCCGCTGTTCTTCTTAGCAAGCAAAAGCGCAGTGTCCGCAACGACGCCTGCCGAAGCTACGGTGCGCGGTTGGAGCGGACAATATGGCGTCTGCGGCCGCGAAAAGCGCGGGTTTAAAGGACTTTTGCGCGCGAAACCACCGACCAATGGGAAGAGGCGACGGGCGCAGGAGAGGGAGAGGCGGCGTTCTGCAAAGGTTGTCCCTACTTTAAAAATTTCCAGGGGCTTTACGCGGGAGGCTTCACTGGCGCCCTCTCGCAGCTGTTCCGGTTTCGATGGCCTGCTTCACAATAGAGATTACTGGGGCTGATTTTCGTGTCCCACCGAGTCCGAAAATCAGTCGGCGACTAGACTTCTAGATCAATGCAAAACCAAATTGCTTTCTGATTGTGTAACCACAGCCTCAGTTGTTATTGTAGCATTGTTTGTGTTCGGCGCATCCACCCCGCTACACCAGAAGAGGTGGCTCGCTCGCTCTCGCGGATATTTTTTCTGATGCAGTTATCACATCCGATCAATACGAAATCGTTCGTCGCGACCGCACTTCAAGAGGGGGCGGTGTCGCTATTCTGATAAAGAAAGGCATTGACTATACGCTGATACCGCATCACACCAACACTGAAATGGTTTGGGTTGTTCTCCGTCTTCTTCAGCTTAGTCTTTTAATAGGTGTTATTTATCGACCACCGAATGCTGATACTTCTGTACTGGACAACTTGCACGACTTTTTAAATGAACATACAAAGCGCTATAGCCATGTTATCGTAAGCGGCGATTTTAACTTGCCAAACATCAACTGGGATTCTCTGTGCGATCAAACTTTGTGTGCTAACTCGGATGCTTTGCTCAGCATTGCTTTCAACTATAACTTAAACCAGGTTGTTCAGAAACCTACGCGCATTACAGAAAATACGAGTTCTCTTCTTGACCTGGTATTTATATCGGACCCTGTTAGTCAATTGGGCTTTTCGACAGATGTCTTTCCCGGAATATCAGACCATGAAGCAGTGCTCTTTAAAAGCGAATTGCTTCGACCAGTAATTGTTCATCAGGCAGGAAAAGCGTTTCGCGACTTTAACAATGCCCAGGGTGAAAGCGTTCTAGACCAGCTTGAACTTACGTATGAATCCTTTGCTAAAAAATACACTGATGGGCGTACAAGTGTGAACGACTTGTGGTTAGAATTCAAAAGTACGGTTCATCAATGTTTGGTTTGGTTTATGGGGTTTAACGTCCCAAAGCGACTAAGGCTATGGAGACGCCGTAGTGGAGGGCTCCGGAAATTTCGACCACCTGGGGTTCTTTAACGTGCACTGACATCGCACAGTACACGGGCCTCGAATTTCTCCCCCAAAGAAATTCAGCCGCCACGGCCGGGATCGAACCCGCGTATTTCGGGCCAGCAGCCGAGAACCATAGCCACTGAGCCACCGCGACGGCTTGGTTCATCAATGTATCAACAAGTACGTGCCGCTTAAACATAAGAAGCTGAAAATGGCGTGTCCCTGGATAACACGCGAGATCATGCAGTTAAAACGTCGCGTGAAGCGCTTATCAAGGTCAAACAATAAAGTTGGTGGTGCTTTGCCGGCTCTTCGGGCTGAACTGCGTTCCAAAATAAAATCTTCACGGTACCACTTTTTTAATGTCAAGATGCACAATTTTCTAAAAACTCACCCCCAAAAGTTCTGGAGGCATCTGTCACAGAAAAAAGACCCTGTTAAACTTCTTAACAACACAGTTTTTACCGACTCCCTCTGCTTAGCGACTGCCTTCAATGAGCACTTTTCTTCTGTATTCCTGAGTAACAGCAACTCAGTCTCCGAATCTCGAACTAGCCATTTCAATCTGCCAGACCTAATTATTAACGAGGAGGGTATTGTTTCGGCTCTATTGCAGTTGAACACAAAAAAATCCTCTGGACCAGACGATATCCCTAACGCTTTTCTGTACAGATATGCTGAGTGGTGCGCTAAATATCTTTTCATTATTTTTACTGAAAGTCTCAGGACAGGAGAAATTCCAAACGATTGGAAAACGGCAAAGGTGATACCCATTCACAAATCAGGGGACAAGCTTTGCGTGAAGAATTACAGGCCAATTTCTTTCTTATGTACGTCTAGTAAGGTATTAGAACATTTTATTTTCAAGCACATAAGCTCATTCCTAGAGGGAAGCGGTTTTTTATTGAAAGCCAGCGCGGGTTTCGGCAAGGCTTGTCCACAGTGACGCAGCTTATTCATATCACAAATGAAATTATGATGTCACTAGACAATAATGGACAGGTAGATTTAATTTTCATTGTCTTCGAAAAAGCGTTTGACCGGGTATCGCATGGCAATCTTTTGTTAAAAATAAGGTGGTGGTTGAATAATCGGCAAGTAGCACAATGGTTAGATTCTTACCTTACACAGCGGCATCAGTTTGTTCAGATATCTGAATCTCACTCCTCAAAAGCGCCGGTACTTTCAGGAGTTCCCCAGGGCTCAGTCCTTGGGCCGCTTCTCTTCCTTATTTATTTGAACGACCTGTCCTTCAACTCACGCATACGCTGTCGGTTCTTCGCCGACGACTGTGTTATATACCATAGTATCACATCAGTCGAAGACCAGACACTCCTAACCGACTACTTAACAGCAGTTTCCAGCTGGTGTTGTATTTGGCAAATGGGTATAAACAGTTCCAAATGCGGACAAATGACAGTAACACTAAAGAAACAACCGCTCCAATGCACATACAAAATCAATGGCCTTCCGATCAACTCAGTGACTCAAGTGAAATATCTTGGGGTAACCATGACATCCAACCTGAACTGGAGCGTACACATCCAGTCCATTGTCTCAGCAGCGTCCAAAAAACTTCGGTTATTAAAGCACCGCCTAAAGCATTGCACGAGCAAAACTAAACTGACAGCATACACATCACTTGTACGTCCAGTGCTCGAATACGCCGACGCTGTATGGGATCCGCACACAAAAACGGATATAAAAACTCTTGAAGGCGTCCAGAGGAAAGCACTCCGGTTTATTTACCACGCTTATGGTCGGCAGGTCTCGGTATCTGATTTGCTCAACAGATCTGTGCTTCCCACGCTTGAATCCCGTCGCAAGCAGCACCGACTAAAAATGTTGTTCAATATCATACATAATAAAACAAAACTGAATTTTCAGAGTTACATGCAATACAACACAACACGCCCCACCCGTAACAAACACGAAAGGACTATCTTGATGCCACGATGCCGAACAAAAGCATATTCTTGTTCCTTCTTTCCACGCACCATTTCCGAATGGAGCCGACTGCCAAGCGATATCACCAACCTGGTATCTTCAGAATATTTCTTGTCTGCTGTTTCGGCTCAAGTATCGCAGTAGCGCGTCTAGTACACAGTGTATTTCGGTTTCCTTGTTTTTATTCTGTTCACTTAGTCTGTTTCACGTCGGATGATTTGCCTGTACTTTTTTTGCTTCCCGTTGGTCTTATTGAATTTTGTCCTCGTACTGTAATCGCCCTTTGTGGCTGTTATTTTGTTGTTACTACTTTGTAATTTTTTTTATCTTTGTGCACTACTGCCTTGACCGCCAAAGGGCAGTCGGCAGTATTTATGAAATAAATAAATAAATTAATGCACATACTCGCCCACATTTCGACTCACATCTAAAAACACACACACACTCCTCTCACTCACATCCACACTCACTAACAAATGCTCACAGATCGCACTCGCGTTTGTGAATGACGTGAAACGAGTGCACCAATGAGTGGAGTCTCCCAACCTATGGCTGCCAAGCGTAGAGACCTGGCGATTTGATATGTCGTAAACACTGCAGCAGTGCAGAGCACGCGGTGCCACAATATGCCCACAGAGTGAACGCTCAACTGTTTGAGGGAGAGAATAGGCACATAACATATTTCTCTAATTTTCTTCGCACTTCAGGCTTTTCCTCATAGCCAACTGCTAGGGTCTCTTCAACACTCTTGATTGGCTTGATTTTGGCAGTAAACCGTGAAAGCGGTTTTTGCTTGCAGAATGAAGTGCAGAAGTAAATGCTAGAACAGTTTCCTGCCCATCAAGAAAGTGCTGACACCAAACTATACCACAGGTATGGCAGCCCGCGCTTTAATCGGCGTCGTCGTTGACCAAGGTCGACTCGATGGAAGCTAAAGCGCGTCTGGGAAGGTTGTTGTGTTCTGGCCGCAGTGGCCTGTGGGAAATCCGCTCCCACCACTTGACTCCGCAGTTCTCGGGAAAAGTCGGAACCTTTGTTTTCCGTTTGCGCCGTCCGGCCGGTGTAGTCGTGGCGTCCACCATCCTCTGTGCGAAATTCACGTCAGTGAGACGACTTTCCGCAACTAAAGGTGACACGTGGTTGCTCTCGTCGGCGCCACCGTCACTGTGTGAGAGGTGATTTTGCGGCACGCCAGCGCCTCTTTGTGAACACATGCTTTCTGCTCACGCGTGAACCCGGAAAAAAGGAGAGTGACGTTGCAGGCCCCCCTCATTACAGAACGCACTAACTGTACAAAATACGGGGAGCCAATATATACTCACTGAGCGAAAGCTCAACTGTGGCAGGTTGATATTAGGACGCAGTCACGTACCAACTTGCTCAAACAGGGCTGCCATGTCAAGGTCTAGAGTCTCATGACCATTGTTAGCTAACTTAAACAATGCGAACACGGCTTGTACGCGGCCAAAGTACAAAGGTTCTGCTTTGTCGCATTCTCTCCCATGTCGCTATCGGTTATCTACAAATGTATGAGCCTCGAATGTTCACAGTGGTGCATAGAGGAGGCAAAGGCAGGTTATAAATTCGGTGGCAACGACGCAGCTGCAAGGCAAGCTCCAATTTTACTCTCGCTGCTCTCCAGCATATCTCTGTATTATCAGGGACAGTAGTATACGAGAGGCGTGAACTGCGCAACTAAAGCGTAGAGTTCTCTTGTTAGCCAGCGCCTCGCGACCACACTGCTCTTTGAAGCCTTGCATCATGAAATTGATATCGGCGTTTCAGAACACTCGCTGAATTTCTTCCACATATCCAATAATTGTCTCGTTCGGGTGCTTATTACGTGACTGTATTACAAGTCTTTCCTTCCGCATGACGGTAGTCAACGTATCCGGCCCTTCAAAATTAAACGAATCCAACGTCCCAAGGCGCTTGGTTGGTGTTGGTGGCACTCCGGGCTACTGCAGCGTGATCCAGCTCGACGTCGGTGGCAGGCTCATGATACAGGCGATGATGCTTCTTTTCGCTGACGGGTGCACTCCAGTAGCATCTGGAACTCAGGTAGACTGTTAACAGGTACTCCGGAAGGATACGGAGAGGGCTGGTGTCATGGCTTTCAGCATCACGCCCTGTATAACCTTTGTATGGTGTTTCCATGCGTACGGGGCGTAGAGGTTGGGTACGGTGGTTTGGGTGACGTCACTGATGTTCAGGTTGATGAGCAGGCAGTAGCCACCGCTGCTCCCATCAACCGAGCCATTTGAGTCGATGCTGCAGGGAGGCAATTGCCCAGTCCCGTCAGGAGGTTCTCTTGCTGCTTTCGCAGTTTAGTGGCGTATACACACGCTGGCCGCCTGCAGGATCTGGGTAGTAATCCGCCTGCTTACAGGGCTGGTATGAATGCTGCATTCTTTGAGGGCGCACTGTGACCTCCTCTTCAGCGCTGTAATCCACCGGCCATAGCACAAGCGCAAACACATCACGTCCTCCCGTGTTTGAAGCAAGACGAAGACTCCGTATTGTTTGATGAGTAACGAGCCCTGAATTGCCCTATGCCGGACGCACAGACACCACAGTGTAACATGACACTCCTTGCTTAACGGAAAATCTTCCAGAAAAGACAGGCAGTACGCTGCCACTACTGCGCACGAAAAATCATGCATGATGATACCGCCTTGGCCGCGGACCAAAACCTCGCACTCGGAGCAGGTGTGGTTAGCGCGTCCTTTCTAGCCTACGCCAACCACCCGCGCGTAACCCGGCGTATGCCCTTCTACTGGGTGCTGACTGGGTGGCTCAGGCGCGCATGTGCTTCTGCACTCGCACGTGACTGCAGTCACAGAGGCGCCGTATTCGGCAGTGTGCAAGCACCGGACTCTTTAGGGAGAAGACTTTTAAATATCAGAAGCAGGCATGTTTTTGTAGAAACAATCTGTGCCGAGCTTGAAAGGACAGCTGATACGCTTCCATGCCGGCGCATGCGACGCCATTCTGGGAACACGAACTCACGTTGTTTGCCGAGTTCTGTACCTTCAGGTGCACTGTCGCGGCCTAACTACTGACGTGGGTGTTTTGTAGACAGTATAAGGAAAGGAATTCTATAATGCACAAAAGGTAGCGCCACTATACGAGGTCTGTTAGAAAAGTATCCGACTTTATTTTTTTTTGCGAACACCTGATAGATATGAAACAAGCGCGCTTACAGCAGCCGACCTTGAACACTCGTGCGCATGCACGAATTTTTTCCCGCCTTCCGATAGCGTCAGTCGCTGGGAAGCAGCGTTTGAGTGAGGGAGTGCGCAGTGCTCTCGTCGGTTTTTTGTTGCAAGGAAAATGGCGGAGCGAGAGGAGCAGCGCTACTACCTCAAATTTTGCCAGAAACTTGGTGATAGCCAAGTGGAAATTATTCGAAATGTTCAGACGGCTTTCGGTGATGATGCTATGAGCAGCACACAGATTAAGCAGTGGTGCAACTGGTTTAAAGACGGCCGCACATCCGTGGAGAGAGAGCCACGCTCCGGTCGGCCATCAACATGCCGAAATGACCAGGTAATTGACGAAGTGAACGTTGTGGTGATGCGGGACTGTTGTGTGACTATCCGAGAAATTGCGGAAGAGGTGGACATCAGCAATTTTTCTGCGCATTCCATTATCACCGAAGATTTGGCCATGGAGAGAGTTGCGGCGAAATTCGTGCCGAAGCTGCTGACGGTGGAGAAAAAGCAGCTTCGTGTTGAAGTCTCACAGGAGATGCTGGATTCCACAAACAGTTACCCTGACTTCACCGACGGCGTAATCACTAGTGACGAGTCTTGGGTTTACGGGTACGACCCGGAAACCAAATCCCAGTCGTCACAGAGGACGCATTCCACGTCACCAAGAACAAAGAAGGCCCGCCAAGTGCGCAGCAATGTCAAGGTGATGCTGACTGCTTTTTTGATTCCCTCTGTGTGGCACACCACGAGTACGCACCCCACAGGGTCAAAGAATGACTAAACAGTACTACAGGGATGTCCTCCATCGCCTACGTGGTGCTGTGCGGCGCAAGAGACCGGAATTGAGGTTAACAAGAAATTGGCGCATCCCTCGCGGCATTGCTCCTGCACATTCCTCGCATTTGATTCAGACTTTTTGGCGAAAAACCAGACTCCTGTAGTTCAACAGGCTCCTTACTCTCCTGATATGTCCCCCTACGACTTATGGCTGTTTGCTGAAATCAACAGGTCATTGAAAGGAGCGCGATTTCAGAAAAGAAAGGACATTATGGCTGCAACGACAGCAGAGCTAAATTCCATTCCGAAAAGGGCCTTTTCGGAATACTTCCAACATTGGCAGCACCGCTGGGAGATGTATATGGAGCCCCAAGGAGACTACTTTGAAGGTTATTAGGTTTCTAACGCTCTAGTTATGCCAGTTTTTTTTCTTCGGCCAAAGGTCGGATATTTTTCTAACAGACCTCGTAGACCAGACCCAGCTCTGGCTTCGTTATCTGCGAATTTCTGCACTCCGGCTTTCATAGTGGCTCAAGTGTGTTATACACGTAGCTGTTAATGGAAGGTGCCCGCTAATTTCACCGTTAGTTGCCTGCTCTCGGCGCGTTGTCCGCTCGGGTCGGGAAGATGAATTCGTGGCAGCCGCTCGCTGTTGTGTTGTCGAAAAATGAAAGAATATCTCACAAAAAATAAAATACAAGGCCTCTCTCGCCACGAGGAACGGGCTCGTGTTCATATCGTATCTTCATAGAAAGAGTCGCGTTACAGCGTTCAGAAACATTCATGTGTCCCCATCTGAGAGATAAAAAGATGCGTAATTACACCGTCGTCGTCAACGCGATCGAAAATCTACGCGCCAACTTTGTCTATGTCCTGAAGGGCTCATGCGCGAATCGCAATGGAGCACATCAAAATGAACATCCTGACACTGACAAGAAGACCGAGACAGAAAGCAAACAGCGAAGCGATCCTCATTTTCTTGCATGAAGCTGAACATTCCAGGCGGGGAAATGCCACTCATAATGGCGCCTACGGTTGCGTTTTCGTGCCACTTCAGCAATCCACTCGTATTTGCATTTACCGTCTGTGAGATATTTTGAATCACGAAAAATCTCCGTAAAAAACAGTGATCGCTTCCTCGTCCGGTAACTGAGATAAGGAATATTTCCTATTTATAACGATAAATTCCTATACAGCTGCCGCTGAACTCCAGTGCATCAAGTTATGATCGCCCATAAATTTTTCACCATGGCTTGTCTACGGTACTGTTAAAGCAATACACAGTGAAAAAACTCACAATGACGCCTGGGCGTCCTCTCGATGTATATTTAGCGATAGGCGAGGAACGTTACGGCAACTGATTGATAACTAATATTGTGATTTTCCAGCTTTCTACACAGATGGCTCGAAAACACATGGCCGTGTTAATTTACCTATTATGCAGAAGGGTTCAGTTGGTCATGCTAAAACCACTAACTCAAAAGGAAGATTGCATTCTGATGAATTGTATGCCAGATCAACGGCGTTAGAAATAAGTAGAAAAAACAATAAAAAGGCGGTAATTTACACCTACTCGAGCAGTGCTATGACCGTAGTTATTTCATAACACAAAAATATAAAACCCTCTTTTAAAATACTTTCAACAACGACTTCACCAACTTGCGATACGCGGCTGCAGATTTCACCTTTGCTGTGTTCCAAGCCATGCTGGCATTGCAGAGAACGAGCTTGCTGACTCAATAGGAGGAAACAGGACTGTGAGAACTGCCAGCAGGATCAAAATCTGTTGCCAGGACTGTAAAGGTACTTAAACGAGCTCTGATGTGTAAATGGCAGCTTGAGTGGAAAGGAGAAGCAAATTACAAATGGCATTGTAAACCCAATACAAATGAATGGAAGGATTGTCATCACAATAACAGATTTTAACAAGTCATAAAGTTAAAACTACGAATCGCACACACACACACATACACACCCACCCACACCTAACACACCTCTACTTGGTTTTGGTAGTACAGCGGTCCGAATGGCAGCATTGGTGTGACCAGAATTCAGTTGTTCACATTGTGACGACCCCACATAATGCGCAGGTCCACACGGGACGGAGAGGCAAGAAGACACCGTATGGCTCAGTTTAAACAAAATGATGTAATCAATAATTATACATGGTACATCAGAGGCTGGGGTGTCCGAGCTTACGTGGCGACGCCGTCATGGGGGCGATGGATGGTCTCCGGAGTTGCGATCCGTCGGTGGCTGGCAGAAGCTACGCGCCGTCCGGCTTCGGCGCTGAAGGACCCTTTTCCTTGAACGATCTCGTCCTCTGCGTGCCTTTCGTCCGCACTCGCCAGCTATATCTCCTCCGCCGGCCACGCCCGATCTCCTCTCTTCCCGACTGGAATGTTTCTTTCTTCCTCCTTTCCACGGCGGCGCCCTGCGGCATCCCCGACATCCCTCGTTGGAATTTCGTTTGTCTCCCGCCGGCAGCTTTCTTCTCTTGTCCTTGTACGGCCAGGCATGCCTAATTGGGCTGGCTTTCCCTCCCGCCGGCGCCTTTGCTGTGGTCGCTCGGACAATACCTCCGGCGCGTCCCCGGCCTTCGCCGCTATAGTGGTCACCTCCGCTCGAGGAATTTCGCTGGGGTTACTGCTGACAATGGCCCTAGACATTCCTGCTACACTAATCCGCTGAGGCTCGGAGGGGCATTCCAAGTATCCCACTTCCCATGGTCGTCGCGAGGTTGTCGGCCTTGTTGAGCTCCGTCAGTTACAGACATTTTTTCCGCTCCAGCCCTCCGGTGCCTCAAGCCTCTCAAATGGGGGTCGAAGTCCCACAATCAGTCCCGTGATTCCCCTTTGATTACAATTTTGAAGTCATGAATGTCGCAGCATTCAGAGGACATTTGCTTTTGAGACCCCACTTCTGACACCAGTGTGACGACCCCACATAATGCGCAGGTCCACACGGGACGGAGAGGCAAGAAGACACCGTATGGCTCAGTTTAAACAAAATGATGTAATCAATAATTATACATGGTACATCAGAGGCTGGGGTGTCCGAGCTTACGTGGCGACGCCGTCATGGGGGCGATGGATGGTCTCCGGAGTTGCGATCCGTCGGTGGCTGGCAGAAGCTACGCGCCGTCCGGCTTCGGCGCTGAAGGACCCTTTTCCTTGAACGATCTCGTCCTCTGCGTGCCTTTCGTCCGCACTCGCCAGCTATATCTCCTCCGCCGGCCACGCCCGATCTCCTCTCTTCCCGACTGGAATGTTTCTTTCTTCCTCCTTTCCACGGCGGCGCCCTGCGGCATCCCCGACATCCCTCGTTGGAATTTCGTTTGTCTCCCGCCGGCAGCTTTCTTCTCTTGTCCTTGTACGGCCAGGCATGCCTAATTGGGCTGGCTTTCCCTCCCGCCGGCGCCTTTGCTGTGGTCGCTCGGACAATACCTCCGGCGCGTCCCCGGCCTTCGCCGCTATAGTGGTCACCTCCGCTCGAGGAATTTCGCTGGGGTTACTGCTGACAATGGCCCTAGACATTCCTGCTACACTAATCCGCTGAGGCTCGGAGGGGCATTCCAAGTATCCCACTTCCCATGGTCGTCGCGAGGTTGTCGGCCTTGTTGATTGTTCACGGTTGAGCACAGAGAAAATTCCGCCGAAGGTATGGGCCCTGGTAGCTCACGCACGGAACGTCACAACATTCTTTTGACCTGTCCAATTTATGAAACGCATCGACAGACGCATTTTGACGAATGTTTTGAATAGCACGTATCATTCAATCCTTGCCTTTTACTCTGGAATGGCCCTATTGTACGATTTGAAAGTCTAGCAGTACTTAGAATCGGAATTTTATTAAGCATGCAATGTTTTCATTTTTTTTGGCGGGGGGGGGTCAGGACAGCTTATTGATAAAGTGGAGGGGAGCCTTAAGCTCTGCTTTAAGGGTATGACGCGATAGCAGAATTGGCCATTCCCTTAACATTCATAAATCGCTGGGAGTCCCCATACCACTCCTGGCTCAGTGGTGCAGCGGTAAGCAAGGGGGCGCAAAGCGCGAGCAACTTCCGTCCCACCTTACTATAGAAACCTCCGTTGAAGCCGTAACTCTACGCCATTCGTTGCGAAGGTAACTGAAGGAGGAATTGGGGCTAGTGTTCGTAGTAAAGAACAACATCTAACCGCAAGAAAGTTCTGAAAGGAGAAAGCGTCTGTCACTCTCTAACCTTTTTTAATTTCTGACCCGCGCGACCGTTGCAGCCGCCGCGCATCCTTTCCCTCATTAAAATTCCTTTCTCTCTTCTTCTTCTTTGTGAACTCTGTCAGTCGCGTTACCTGGGACGCTGTCGCCTGCTTTGCGGCTCCGGTCGCAAACATTTTGGCATCGTGTTCCTCCATGTGTTCGTGATGTCGGTGCTGCGACAACGGGTGGTGTTTTGTTTCGTGCTCGTGACCTCCGAATTTGCGAAGATTCCAGCGAGAGCAGCACTGATACAACGGGAACCTCAACCTTGGCTCACTTTCTCGGGAGCCACAGCTCATTTCAGTACCGTGAATCATGAACAATGATTAAGTTACTTAAGTTGAGGAAGGAATCATCGTGTTTGGTCCGAAGAAGAGACGGCGCATCGTGGGAGCACCTCCCACGTCAGCGTGTTTCGGCCGTCTGTTGCCGTGGAGACAACTTGTACACCATTCGCTATGTGCTTAACTGAATTAGGAACTCGCGCAGCCGTCTGTAATTCGTGGCCGCTGCGAAGTATAGCAAGCTTCAATCCCCCCCCCCTTGGTTAAGCCACGCACCACTGCCGTGCGATGGCAGGTGCTGCCAGCGGTGGGACTTGTGCGATCGAGGTTCCTTTTCCCAGCAACCTCTCATAGCTAGTCATCAATTTAACGGCCACCATCCCCCTATCCAGATTTCTCAAAATCAGTTGGCCAGGTTGTGTTGGCGCCACAAGGTCACGTGACCTAGCTCTCGAATCTACCTCCTTGGTTGCATCTTTGGGGATTTTTCGAAGATTTGGCGCTCATTGTCAACCACGCAGACGGAGCCAACGACGAAGTGGGATTTTCTGCGAAGCGAGCTTCCTAAAGCTATAGCGCTAAATGCGAACCATAGCGATGAACTAGTAGTTTTAGCATCCGCCTCGCATGCGGGAAGTGCGTGGTTCGATCTCTAGCGTCGCCGGTTACCCATTGGTCAGCAAGCTTTCCCCTGGCCTTGTGCTCGGCTTCTCTGGGGTGAATTGCGCACGATATTGGTCTCTCACCCCACTTTGAGTAGACGAAAACACTAGGTGTTCGGCGCTCTTTGGCCACAGATGTCCTTGCACCATAAAAATTCGTCATCATCTTCAAAAGGGTACCGTGGCACTGACAAGGGGGCGCCGTAGCCAAGCACGGTGGGAGGAAACTCCTCGCCTTCCTGGATCCCAGCGCGACGTTTGACCCAGCGCGACGTTTGAAGCAGCACTGTAGTCTGGTAGTAAGAATATCGCGTAGTTTTTTTTATCTATTTTCACTTCCACGAGCTTCAACATACACATTTTTTCACCACCTATCCCAGAAAACAATTAAACGTCGCTAAGATATCGGCAAAATCATGCAGTGTTATTTCCCATATTACCTGAATTTTACAATTGCTAGTCAGTCAGAACCTGACAAAAACAGCAAATACCAGACCAAAAACCACTTATCAAGCAGAATAAGGCCTGCAAGCAGAATGACTTAAAATATTTAGCTCTGCAGAGCAAACGTAACATCGTTGTAGCTCGAGGTAAACTTCTATCCATTTGCCTGTGCACCTCTCTTAATGCCAAGCGAACAAAAAGAGTTTTTTTTTCGGACATTACCAGTGACGCGACACCTCGACTAGTCCCTACATTGAATGTCTATTTCATCAAGCAGAATAAAGCACTTAAGTTCACTGCCTACTCCACAAAGCTCTAAACAACAGAAAGATTGCATCTGCATGACTCATTCAAAGTAATTGCATACCTTCAGTGTCCGGTAGTGTTCGGCGTTCTCCGCACTGAAGTGGTTCGACGAGAGCAGGCACATCACAAAGATTCGTCATGTGAAAAAGCGGCCTCGCGTAGTGCATCCCGTCGTCCTTCTTGTACTTAGCGATCGGGTATGCTGTATTGGCCCAGATGTCGAGACTGCAGACGATTAATTTCCATTTGTACCTCGTGCTTTCTCGGTTTCATTTAATAAGGCAACGCAGTCGACCACCGTAGCCGCGCCATTGCAGCCAAATATAGGAGCGCAGAAGGAAGCCTATGCAGCACTTCGCCACGTAATTCTCTCTGGCGAACAGGTTGAAAAGTTGGCAGTGGTTTAGCTCTGGTTAAACCTGGAGGATTGCGAAAACAACGAGAAGAGAGAGAGAGGCGATGGAGAGCGCGCGGCAGCGGCAGCGGCCCCGGCACGCTAGCTATGCGCCGCTACTGCGCATGCGCAACTGGCGAGCACGGCGGCGGCACCTCTGAGTCACCCGCGCAGCGATGGCAGCGGAGCGCTAGCTGTGCGCCGTCCTCGTGTATGCGCAGCATGGCCTTGCGTCAGCTCCCCGAAATGGCTCGGTGACTCGCGTAGTGTTGCATTCGCAACAAAAGTGCTTAACTGCTCTCCTGTCACCAACAGCAATGTTTCTAATCACAAGCGACGCGCACGCTTTGAAATATTCGCGTACGCGAGTTGATTTCGAATGCAGCATCGCTTCGCGCGGAGTGCGCGTGCTACGTTTTTGCCTACACTACGCGTCGCTGCCGACCGCAGCGCCACCTTTGTTTACAAACATGACGCTTGTCTATGCATACAGTGACTTCGTTCCCAGTGACACTGTTGTTACGAAAGCAACACTACGCGAGTCGCCGAGCCATTTCGCGGAGCTGACGAAAGGCCATACTGCGCATGCGCGAGGAGCAGTCACGTCACACTGCGCACAGCTGGCGCGCCGCCGACGTCGCGGCGCGGGTGACTCAGAGGTGCCGCCGCCGCCACGCTCGCCAGTAGCGCATGCGCAGTAGCGGCGCATAGCTAGCGTGCCCGGGCCGCCGCCGCTGCCGCGCGCTCTCCATCGCCTCTCTCTCGCTCTTCTCGTTGCTTTCGTAATCCTCCAGGTTTAACTAGAGCTAAACCACTGCCAATTTTTTGTCCTTTATCAAGTTGTATCTTCGCATTTCTAATACTCCATTTTACCTTCGCACTTCAATCTAATGTATATTATGCAGAGCTCCTCGTTTTTACATGTGCTCGCTGTTGCGACTAAAATTTCGGTGCAATTACTCGGCAATGCCGGGTGTTTTTTTTAGAAGGTCCAAAATTTTTAAAGAAAGGTAAATTCCTTGAGATTTATTACCCTGGGGCTATACTGAGGGCTACGGTGGACGCCAGGTAAGAGGCAAACTACTTTAATTAGTTCGCTGATTAACTGAATACGTTAATTAACTTTTATAATTTTTTATTTTAGGGGATATGTTGCATTAGCAGAATTGGAGATCGTCTTCCAACAGTCCAGCCAAGAAAAAAAATATTAATTAGAAAATTTTTTGCGCGCGTTACGAAGCGAGAAAAAGTCACCCTGGTAGGCAGCTTCACACTGTAGGACAGCGTCTGTGAGCTCCTGTGAAGTAGTTCGCTCCGCCCTGCGCTTTGTGTCAATGCGTTTTTGTTCCAACGCGGCATTCCGTGAGGCCGCGGAGCGAAGCCAAACAAGCAGCGATAGCGCAGGCCGCCCGTCCGGGCTTCAGGTGATATCACCCGTGTGACGCAAAGCGCAGGGCGGAGCGAACTACGTCAGAGGCGCTCACCGCCGCTGAGTTACGGTGTGAAGATGCCTACCAGGGTGACTTTTTTTTCTCGGTTGGACTGTTTGGAGGACGATCTCCAATTATGCGAATACAA
Organism: Amblyomma mixtum; assembly: GCF_055824585.1. Taxonomy (NCBI): domain Eukaryota; kingdom Metazoa; phylum Arthropoda; class Arachnida; order Ixodida; family Ixodidae; genus Amblyomma; species Amblyomma mixtum. The sequence continues at coordinate 259,587,874 of NC_143014.1, read as the reverse complement.
CATAACCCTTAAAATAAAAATTAGAAAAGTTTATTAACATATTTATTTAATCAGCGAACTAATTAAAGCAGTTTTCCTCTTGCCTGGCGCCCGCCGTAGCCTCCAGTATAGCCCCAGTGCTAAAATAAATCTAAAGCAATGTACCTTTTTTTTTTCTAAAAAAACACCCGGTATATGACCGGTGACAGCTGCTGCTGCGCAGTACAATGAAACGAAGGACAGCGTCATTGAGGTTTTTCCCTGGCCGTTGCATATGCACAAAAATGTAAAAGTCCTTGAACGACAAAAATTCATTAAAATATTTGTCCTTGACTTGCTCATTTCATGGTCTTTACGTTTTACATATCAGCGGCATGCACTGCTTTGCTGGTTTCGGAGTGATATAGTTTTAAGCTTCGTGTGATATTTTCTTTGCTAATTAAATACGCAAAAACATGGAAGCACTGGCATCAGTTGTCTGCCACGATTTTTAAGACATACGAATAAATTCTTTTATTTAAAAAATACATACTTTACTGGTCTTGACAGTGCGTAGCATTATCTAATGCACAATGGCATTGTCAAAGGCAGTGCAGTTATTATTCTTGCGTTTTATCCCTCCACAAATTCTATGAGGAGGCGGCCGCGCTGCAACATATGAGCCCCCCTAACGAACAAAATCTCTGGCTACTCCACTGGGCAGGTTGCGTTTGCACCACAAGGTCACGTGACCTAGCTGGCCTAACTACCTCCTAGGTTGCTTCTCTGGGGATTTTTCGCTCATTGTGAACCACCCCGACAAAGCCGACGATGACGTGGGATTTTCTGCGACACGAGCTCTCTAGCGCGGTAGCGCTAAAAGGGAACCATAGCGGTGACCTCTTAGCATGCGCCTCGCATGCGGGAGGTTCATGGTTCGATCACCAGCGCCGCCGGATACCCACTGGTACAAGCTTTCCCCTGGTCTTTGGGGTGAACTGCTTACGAAATTCGTCTCTGCCCCCATCAGACGAAAACACCTTGTGCTCTGGCGCTCTTTGGCCACAGACGCCCTTGCGCCATAAAAATTCGTCACCATCATCAAAAAGTTTCGATTATGGGGTTTAACATCCCAAAGCGACTAAGGCTATCAGAGACGCCATAGTGAAGGGCTCCGGGAATTTCTACCACCTGGGGTTCTTTAACGTGCACTGACATCGCACAGTATATTTCTCTGCATCGCAGCCCTCCCGTGCGGATCCCATTTCCAGGATTATCGCGGAGGACCTGTGCCCTGCTGATACTACAGCTCTTCACAGCCTCTTGTCTTTCTACAGCGATATTTTTTACTTTTTTACTTTGAGGACCGTTATTTGGGTCAAACCTCTGTTGTCGCCCACTGTAGTGACCCCAGTGAGGCCTGCCCTATCTACAGACGGCCCTATAGAGTCTCTCTGAGCGCTGTGTCATTCAGGCGAAGGTGGACAAGAATTTGGCCCGCAACATCATCGAGCCTTCGAGTAGTCCTTGGGCGTCCCCTGTCATGCTTGTTAAAAAGAAAGATCAAACCTGGCGATTCTGTGTCGATTACCGCCACCTGAATGCCGTCACAAAGACGTCTACCCTCTGCATCTCCTCTCGACTGCTTGCAAGGCGCTACCTAATTTTCCTCAATCGATCTTCGCTCAAGATACTGGCAGACCACTGTCGGATGGCGCTGCGGTCGCCGATGTGTGTGGACGTGCTCCCATCGGCTTCGTCATCTTCACATGATTCCGCAACGATTTCTATCTAATTTCGCCGAAATTCTTGCACCAGCAGTTCCGTGAGGTTGCAAGGAATCCGTGGATACCAAATTTTGAGGTGGGCCATCATTTCTGACGAATCCACAAGTACTTTTCTGCCGTGTCCACGCCGCCGTCGAACTGCGCCTAGGCGCGCACGCCAGACGCTAGCGTCTCAGCCGACGCGCCTGCTGCGCGTCGGTCCAGGAACGCGCTAGCTCGGCGAGACGCCACCCGCCCTTCGCGCCGGGCGCGACAGGAAGAGAATGGCAACTTCTACCGAGGAAATGGATAGCTCTGCGGAGGATTTACCAGCCCCGCCGACTACTTCAGCAACAGCTAATGGACAAGAGGACGAGACGGGCTGGAAAGTGGTGACCAGCCGGAAAACGAAGAAGAAGGAACGCGCGCCATCATCCACTGCGCAACTTTCACAGAACGCAAGCGACGGCCAGGTGAGCTCTTCTCGCACGTCTCCTAGCATTATGAACAGGGTGATAAGAGCCTCACGCATGCCACCCCTACCGCAAGACAACATCAAAATAGTGCTTCGCCCAAAGGGCGGCTTGAACTTACAAAAGATCTGACCTACCTTAGTGAGCAAAGCCCTCATGGAAGCAGTTGAACTTAATCCTGAGCAGACTACGGAGGACATTATATGTCCCAATATTACGCAGAACATCATGGTGGCGAGCACGCCCTTTCGAGAGAATGCAGACAAGTACGCGGATGTAAAGGCTATCCGAATAGCCGGAAAAGAGTACGCAGTCAGTGCTTACGAAACTGCCCCAAGCGACACCTGCAAAGGGGTAAGCAGATACATTGACACTGCTGACGATCACAGAACGATTGAAAGAAACATCGTAAATGACCGCAACCCCTTGGCAGTAGCGGCGAAAAGAATCAAGAACTCAGGATCAGTGATCATTGTGTTTGATAGCCTTCGCGTCCCGAACTTCGTTAGATATGGACCCACGCTGGTACCCTGCTACTTATATCGCAGACAAGTAGACGTATGCTGCGTATGCGGCAAACTCGGACATCGTGCGGACGTTTGCCCCGAGCCGGGCTCCACCGAATGCAGGGGCTGTGGTCTTCCTAACCCCACCTCATCCCACGTGTGCGATCCGAAATGCAAGCTGTGCGGGGGCTTGCACGCGACGGCGGACAAGGTGTGTAGGAAACGCTATCTGATTCCATACGTAGTACGCGCTCGACGACAACGAGCGCGACTGGAGCAACAAGAGATAGCACAGCTCGTCGCAGAAGACAAGCAGCACGCGGAGCGAGGCCGATCTGTGTCCAAGACGTCGGCACGCAGCCGCTCCCGCTCTCAATCGCGGAACCGCACAAGCAGGAGTCGTTCACAGGTGCGCTTCGGTGGAAAGAACAACGGAGGTGATGGCACGTGGGCGGACAAGGTCAGAGGTGCTACGACGACCACTCCAAAGGAAAGTGAGTCCCGCAACCCAGATAAAGAACGGATAGCTATGTTAGAGCAGGAACTAAGAGAGCTAGAAGCCGCTTATAATAAGCTAAAACTCGAATTAACTGAGATAGGTAAAGCGAACAGCAGTCAACCAACGCGCACTCCCGAGCCATCAACCGATATGGAAACTCCCCAATTCGTTGAGGCTGAGAAACAGATATTAGTGTGGGCTTAAAAATAAATAAGAAAAAAGTGCTCTGCCCAGGATGAGAAACAGGAAGAACAACGCGAAGAATGCCCGCCTCCTAAGAAGCGCGCTGTAACGCAACCGCGAATAGCCGTGCGATCAAATGTTAAGGACGCCATGGACGCCATGAGCGAAAATATGAGACTAATGCACGAGAGCATGGTGCGAATGAACGAGAAAATGGACATATTTAGCACGCGAGTACAGAAAATGGACATGTATCTGAACAATACGGTAGTACCGGCGATGGAGAGGATGAGTTCACAACACATCGGAACGCAAAGCCCACCTCGCGACGGTCTCACTGCAAGCGAAGGGGGCTACAACGGTCAACATGGCAGTGCCAAATAAGACACGCAATCTCTGCGTCTGGCAATGGAACTGCAGGGGGATCACCTCAAAAAGGGCGGTCCTCCTGCAGATGGTCAAATCAGAAACCGAGAAGCCACACGTCATCCTGCTACAAGAAACACTCACAACCGAATTGTCCCTTACAGGCTATAAGGCCGAAGCCCACAGAAACGAGCAAGGCAGAGGCGTCGCTTTACTGATTGGAAAGAAGATCCCATACATTCGGCATGACATCCGCCACACAGCCTGCTATCTAGAACACCTCACGATCGAGATCATACCGAACGACCACGTAGGGAACAAGCAAAGCATCTTCCTCACAAATCTGTACAGCAGCCATAAGGATACGAAGCAAGGGTTCAGAGGCATTCTGGGCAAGATTGCGCACATCGCCAAAGATAGTCCGCTGATTTTAGGTGGAGATTTCAACGCCCCACACCAGGCTTGGGGCTACGCGTATCCCTCTAGCAAGGGAGATCGTCTTCTCACGACCACCTCCGATCTCGACTTCACGCTGATCACAGACCCGGAAATTCCAACGAGATGTGGCACTTCCACATGCCGAGACACCACACCGGACCTCACTTTCGTCCGGGGCCTAGAGAAATGCGCTTGGCACAACTCGGGCATCGACCTTGGCAGTGACCACTATATTATCCGAATTAATGCAGAGATACCAGGAAAGAGGCAAAGGGAGTACAAGCTAATCGATTGGGACAAATTTCGTGCAGTACGGACGCAGCGATCCAACTCATCCGGAGAAAACACAAAGCAAACGATAACGAGCTGGACCAAGCAGCTCAAAGACGACATCGTAGCCTCAGAACGAACGATTACCACGGACGTTAAGGTAGAGAGAATGGACAGTCGATTAGTGAATCTTCTCGAAGCCAAACATTCCATTCTAGCCAGGTGGAAGGGGCAACGTTTCAACAGAAGACTACGAAGGAAACTTGCCGAACTCAACAAGACCATTGAAGAATACTGCGTGGATCTCTCCCGACAACAATGGGACGAAGTCTGTAACTCCCTCAACGGCCAAATACGCAGAGGGAGTGGGTGGGGGCTCATAAAACACCTCCTCGACGAACACGGAACAAAGTCCAAAACTATGCAACGGACCAGGCTCAGTAAATTAGTACACTGCGCGAAGCAAACCACTACTCCCGACGTCCTTGTGGATGACCTTGCAAAACGGTACTTGCCGCTTAAATCGGGGCTACCCAGTACCTTAGAACGGAAGAACTATGACGGTGCCCCAAACTCGCAGCTAGATATGGACTTCACAGGAAGCGAAGTACACTTTGCAATTCACGAACTCAACAGTAACTCTGCAGCAGGCACTGATGGTATCACAAATCGGGCTCTTCGAAATTTAGAGGACAGCTCGGTCACGTTCCTAACGCAACAAATCAACGAAGCCTGGAAAACTGGCCATCTTCCTGCCGAATGGAAACATGCAAACACGGTCCTCATCCCAAAACCATTCAAGCCGCTGGGCCTACAAAACCTAAGGCCCATCTCACTAACGTCCTGCCTAGGAAAGCTAGCCGAACACGTCATACTTAATAGACTATCGGAATACGTAGAAGAAAAGGAGTACTTCCCCTCCAATATGATAGGCTACAGGCCGGGTCTCTCAACGCAAGACGCTATGCTACGAATCAAGAAAAGTCTGTTGGATCGCCCCACACGAGACACCAAGGCGCTGCTGGGACTCAACGTGGAACAAGCTTTTGACAACATCCAACATCAAGCCATTCTCAAAGCCATATCTGACCACAATCTCGGAACACGCTTCTACCGCTACGTCAAGGCATTTCTGGAGGATCGAACGGCCACTCTCCGGATAGGCGAGCACGTCTCGGAGAGCTTTGAACTGGGCGATAAGAGAACACCACAAGGCTCAGTACTTTCACCCTTCTTATTTAACTTGGCGATAACAAAGCTTTCTCGCGCACTGGGTGAAATTGCTGGTGTGGAGCACACCATATACGCAGACGACGTCACCATCTGGAGCACCGGTGGGAGCGATGCGGAATTGGAAGCTCGCATGCAAGAAGCCATCACGGTTACCGAGGCCCATCTCGCCCCAATGGGACTTCGCTGCTCTTCCAGAAAATCGGAGCTGCTCATTTACCACCCCCCAAGACCAGGGCGCCCGTCCAACGACTGGCGCAGACACCCCACTCCATGCATAGAGTTACACGACAGGGATGGAAATCGCATACCTGCGGTTGACAAAATACGAATTCTAGGACTAATCATCGAAAGCAACGGGTCCAACTCGGCAAGGTTGGACAGCATCACGATCAAGATTGCAAACGCGATCCGGATGTTTCGGCGCATCATGAATAGGCACAGGGGATTGAGCGAGGACAACGCCATTAGAATGGTCCATGCTTTTGTACTCTGTCACATCACATACGTGGCTGCGATGCTCAACTGGAAAAAAGTACATCGGAAAAGGCTCGAAGTACACATACGACGAGCTTTCAAGACAGCGTTGGGGATTCCCGATAATGCCTCCACTGATCTTCTCTTACAGCTAGGAGTGCACAATACCCTTGCCGAAATCATCGAGGCACAACACACGGCACAGATCGCACGCCTATCAAGCACTAAAGCGGGCAGAGAGATTCTCGTCAAGCTCGGCCTGAACACCATAGCAGAAAGGGACAACGTCCTGCAGTTACCTAAAGTCGTGCGAGAAGCAATTAAAGTGTTCCCCTTCCCAAGAAACGTACACCCGATCCACAATCAAGGAAGAAGACTCGCCCCCGCCAAAGCCCTCGCTGCGGACGCGGCAAGGTTTCCAGACCAGACAGCTTTCGTGGATGCAGCGTACATACCGGGAAAACATGCCTACTCGGTAGCAGTAGTCAACGGACACGAGCGAACGCGTAACTAACTCACACTTTTCACGAAGAAACCAGAGGTAGCTGAACAAGCAGCGATAGCACTAGCTCTCAAAGACTCGAGCTTCACAACTGTGTACAGCGACTCTAGAGCAGCCACTCGAGCTTTCGCCAAGGGCGGAATAGACAAGACGACGCTACGAATCTTAGGCGGAAGTAACATCACCGATCACTCCATCGTATGGTTCCCGGCACACATGGGCAGCTTAGGGGGTGGCCTGCGGAATCTCAACGAGATCGCACACGAGGCGGCGCGAGGGCTCATCGGCCGGTTTCCCCCGCTACTCCACATATCGAGTTCAGGGATCAATTATTCACGTACAACGAGCTCACTAAACACTTTTATCTAGGCAGACGAGCGTTTCCCCTCCCGGATAAGAAATTAACCCGCAGCCAGTCGGTCACGTTACGCTTGCTCCAAACGAACGCATACCCCAACCCCTGGCGCATGAAGCACATCGACCCAGACTACGACGGACAACATGTGTGTGACCAGTGCAGTGAACGTGTAGACTTGACCCATATGCTGTGTGGTTGTGCATCAAGTGACGCCTACGCCCAGAACAAGGAACATTGGGACAAAGTACTAAAGAGTGCTTCACTTCACGACCAGCTTCGGGCTGTCCAGGAGGCCCGCGCGGCGGCGGAGAGCTTCGGGCTCTCTGTGCCTACGTGGGAGCTGCCCTCTACACCTGGCGCCTAGCCGAGTGTCCTTCAGGACCCCTACTGTGGGAAATAAAGTTTTACCACCACCACCACTGTCGATGAACGGGATCGTGAGAAAACCGCCTTTGTCACCCCGGACGGCTTGTATCAATTTAAAGTCATGCCTTTCGGCCTCTGCAATGCCCCTCCGACCTTCGAGCGCATCCACCTTTAGTATGTACCCTGATCAGTGACCTCACCGCTCCACCTGTTTTGGCTGACTTTATCTTTCAGGCCCTACGGAACTTCGGACCGACGCAAGCGGCCATGGCATTGGTGCTCTACTTGCACCGCGGCAACGCAGTCAGCTTCAAGTCACTGCGTACGCCAGCCGTCTCCTTTCTGTGTCAGAGCGCAACAATTCTATCACCGGGGGGATCCTCGCCCTCGTTTGGGCCATTGCCAAATTCTGCCCTTACTTGTTTGGGCACCCCTTTTCTGTTATAACGGATCACCACGCCTTATGCAGCAGGGCTTTCTTCGCTCAAACACCCTACTGGCTGGCTGGGACGCTGGGGTCTTCTCCTTTAAGAACATAAATTTTCTGTCGTCTGCAAGTCCGGCAGCTTACACCAGGACGCCGATTGCTTGTCCCGACGCCCGGTCGATCCGCCTTCCTCCACGAATGTGAGGCTGACGCCTGCGTTTTGTCCATCTCGGACTTCCGCAACAATGCTCAACAGCGCTTGGATTCCTCGCTACGTTCCCTCATCGACCGCCACTGCCAACCGCTCTCATGCTTCCCTCGCCCCGTTCGTGCTCCACGACAGCATCCTCTACCGGCGCAACATGCGCCCAAACGTCACTGAGCTCTTGCTCGTGGTTCCACAACACCTGCGCTGCAGCGTCCATGAATAGATACATGACGTTCCCATGGCAGGTCATCTTGGCGTATCCCGCACGTACGACAGCGTGCGCCATCGCTTCTTAACCATGGTGCTCTTAGTCACCTGCTCACCGATCGCTGTTTTCTCTCGAATGGTCGCCGAACTTCTCCGCTCCTGCTCCGTCCGTCAATTTGCCACGGCTTACCACCCACAGACGAACGGCCTCACCGAACGTCTGAACCGTACCCTCACCGACTTGATTTCCATGTAAGCCTCAGTCGTTCACCGCGACGGGATATTAGCCTCCCATTTGTAATATTCACAGACAATTCCACACGTCACGACACAGTGTTTCTCTCCTTTTTATCTTCTGTTTGGCCGCGATCCTTTGCTGCCCTTCGACAGTGTACTGCCAGCCACCGCCTCCACGAGTACTTATGCTCGGGACGCCATCGACCGCGCCGGAGCCGCCCGTCTTGTCGCTCGCCAGCGGTTGTCGGCATCCCAATTAACTCAGAAACGCCTTCTGAAGGAACCAGCGCACAAAACACAACGGACAAGAAAAAGGCGGAACACGACGGACAGGAGCGCTGAACTTACAACTTTATTTCGGAAGTACAGATGCAACGTATATATACAGCCATGTCAGGGTGGCGTACCACACAAGAAAAGCAAGAAGTGAAATCTACAAGGTCATGAAGGGACAAGCGGCACAAGCAAACCAAAGATCTTAACTAATATAACACGTGAAGGTGAGAAGTTTCAATGGAGGCAAGAAAAACAACAGGGAAAAAACGCCAGACCTCGTGAAGATGAATATTGATACTGATAACAAAAACTGATAAAAACAAAAAGGTAAAAACCAATAAAAGCGATAAAAGCGATAAAGTCAACACGGCAATGGAAATGAAAAAGATAAGATGCCAACAAGTAACACGGCAAAAATACTAACAGCTAAAATTAAGAAAACATCGCTAAAAAGTAAAACCCACAGAAACATAAGGTTAAGTCTTGTGTATCTGTACTTCCGAAATAAAGCTGTAAGTTCAGCGCTCCTGTCCGTCGTGTTCCGCCTTTTTCTTGTCCGTTGTGTTTTGTGCGCTGGTTCCTTCAGAAGTATGCATTACCAACTAGCCCAACAACAAGTGTTGCTCAGAAACGCCGTCATGACTGTCACCGTCGCTCTCCTGACTTCCTTGTGTTGCTCTGGGTCCCGTCCCGCCGTGTGGGCCTCTGTGAAAAACTGCTGCCGCGATATACAGGCCCTTACCGCGTCATACGTCCCGTGACCGCGGTGACGTACGAGATCGCCCGCTACAAGCACTGTCCCCGTCCGCTGCACCCCGCACCGACATCATACATGCGTCCCGCATCAAGCCTTACAACTCGCACTCTCCCTTGCCTGCGTAGGACGGCAGGAAGTAAGCTTCGTCAAGCGTGCCACCGCCCGAGCGTCGAAGTGCCGACCCTATGTGATTGTGCATGCGGCATTTATTTTATTTTGGCAATTTATTTTGGCCCGTTTATCATGAGAAAAGATGGCTTCTTTTTTATTACTGTTTTTTGTTTATGTCCGTGGTGGTTTGTCAAAAGGAAGTCGCGGGAACAATAGGCTGTATTAAAAAGAGAGAGGGCGAGATGGAAAAAAAAATTTTCTGGGCCGTGACAGTCCGCTGAACCCCATAATACTGTAGAATGGGAACGGCCCGGCACTCTCGTTATCAGCCTTTTCGTCACCCGTAGCGCCACGCGTTGTCACTCCGGCGCCCCGGTGTCCGTCATGTGCGCTAATCTTTTTTACTCGCGACTGTACCAACGTGCTGACCGTATCCTGTGTTTGTGCAGGTCCTGGTCAATGGTAAATCAGAGCACGTGGTGTATGCGTTCTTTTAAGGAAATTCTCACATACGGACAAGCAAGACTTGTCGGGCATGATGCCCATGAGCAATACCATAGTAAGAAGCAGAGGTTTTTATGGAAGGCGTTTAAGTACAAATGAACGTCATGATAGCACCTCCCTTCTTACAGCAGCCTTCCTTCGTTTTTTTTCACGGTGCTTTTCGCGAACGCGCCTTTCTTTGTTATGTTGAGGAGGAACGCGGACCTTTTTCAGCCTCCAGTTGGTAATGTGCCTACGTCAAACAGGCCAGACTACAGCATTGTTTTCAAGTGGCGTTGGTGGCATAGGACTGTTGTCTTCTAGGTAAAAGGAGTGAAGTACGCAGATTAACTGATCGCTGTTTCTGGGTGTTAGGGAAGAATAGCAGCTCTCTTCAGAAGGAGAAAGAAATAGTGAGATAACATCAAGACCGCCTTTGAGGGAGGGCTCTACCATCCCCGGCAACCCGTGGGTACACCGCAGGGTGCTGTGCACGTGGAAGCATGAGTGAAGTACGATAAAAACTATTTGTAGAAAAGCATAGAAATGTTATGGCAGCTAGCATGTAAGAACTTCCCTCTAACATTGTGTTTTTGTTTTCACCTCATAAAGCAGCACTGCGATGTTTTCCTCGGTACCGATTGATATCATTAAATAGATTTGTCATGCGTTGCTGAGACCAGTGCAAAGGAATTATTGAAATTGGAGCATGCAAATTAAAGTTATTCCGCTCTGAACATTCGAAATTAAAAGATCAGACGAAAGCGCCTTTCACTCACCCAGTACTTAGATTGGGCGCCCCAATCAGAACTGCGCCTAGCGCACAAGCAGCGCAAGCTTGCATGCAGTCGTTGCTTTGTCGGGGCAGTCCCCCCTCTCCCCAAACTCGCCTCCCTTCTCCTGCCCAGCCTTTTTTCACATTTTTGGGCAAGGTGTGTCGACTGTCTTTTTTTTTCGCTGCATCGTTGGAGTGGTTTGAACAGCGCTCGTCCCCATGAAGGTTTGAAGCTGAACGGAAAGTGTCGCCCCTAGCGTTTTTCATATTAGTTTTTGTTCGCTGTCACTGCTTCTTGCTAGTTTTTGTGGCATGAAAAAAGCTTTGAGTACTCAGAGACATAATATTTTGGACCTATACCATGAGTATAAAGGAACAATATGCAAGCTGGACGCACAACCGATCAGAAAGGCAGCGCCCAATCTGGACACCACCTCATTTCCGCTGCCGAAAATAGCCGCTGCGTTGTGACACCATCGGCTCGATGCAAGTATTTCTGGAGAAGATTAAAATATTAAATATTATGATTTCGGCGATCTCTTTGGGCGTTCAGGACTCACAATGCCCCTTACTCTGCACACAACGAACAAAGACCTCATGCTTTATCTACGTCGCAGGGCTTCTTTAAGGCGAAATCCTTTCTTGGCTCATAAGTAGCATGGGCAGATGCTGTAGACGCAGGCTGTCTCCACTCATGAGTGGCATGGGCAAAAATTGCAGAGACAGGGGCTGTCCACAATATTGTCTGCACTTGTATGGTAATTAAAATAATAAGAAAATAAAATTGGGGTCTAGGTAAAAATCAAACCCGGGCCGACAGAGTGCGAGACGGGGTGCAACCACTACACAACACTTTCGACGTTTGAAGGTGAACAAAGGCGCGTCTAGTGACCGTATCATTGAGATGTGTACTGAGGCCCACATGAGTAACTATGAGCATATTTACAGATGTCATAATCAAGCGAGTGATCAATTTCCATCGTTTCCAGTAAATTTTCTCTATGCTTGGATGGATGGACGGACGGGCGGACGGACGGATGGAATGGATGGAATGGATAGATGGAATGGATGGATGGAATGTATGGATGGAATGGATGGATGGATGGATGGAATGGATGGATGGATGGAATGGATGAATGGATGGATGGAATGGATGGATGGAATGGATGGATGGATGGATGGATGGATGGATGGATGGATGGATGAATGGATGATGGAATGGATGCTCTTTTTTTTCTCCGTCCTCATGACCGGCATACTTACTGGTTAGTTTTCTAGTTCTTTACCGCCACTGTGAGTCAACGCTCTTTCTGTATAAATATTTAAATACTTTAGCTGCCCACCTGTGTGGGGACGCCTTCGTCCCCTGCGTTCGCTTTCCCTCAACGCACTCCACTGTTGTTAGCTGCCCCCCCGAAAAGCACTCCTCTCGGTTCGGTTACTGTAACTAACAAGGGAGGGCGCTCGCGTCGCAGCGACACCAGCGCCACGGATGGCGTTTTGGCTGCGCGCTCGCGGGGAGCGACGGGGTCTCTTCTCCCTCGGCAACGGGAAGCGAACGGACGTTTCGCTCGCAGCTTCGCTCTTCGTCGACGGGCGCCTCGGTCGGAACTTACTCCCGCCGAGCTCGTCCCGCTCGACCTCGGAGTTTATCCCTTTGCCCTCGCGTGGGCGGACGTTCGCTCGTAGCCGTGCTGGTGAGTCGGACATCCTAGATTCCTCAGTGTATTTTGTTGCTAGCTGGCGTTATTGTCGCTATAGCAATAAATGCCTTGTTTGTGTCAGCCATTGTGTCGTTCCTTTGTTCCCGTAGAGCACGGCCCGCCGTGGTCGGCGTGCGCTCAGTAGCGTACGCGACCACGGGGTGGGGTCCGCGCGGTTTTGAACTGAGTCAGCCGCGCTTAAACGGGGAGAACGTGTTATCTCCCCCAGCTAAACCCCATATCAGATGTGGGGTTACAATGGGGGAGATAAACACGTATTCCCCGTTTAAGCGCGGCTGACATGGTTCAAAACCGCGCTGACCCCACCCCGTGGTCGCGTACGCTACTGAGCGCACGCCGACCACGGCGGGCCGTGCTCTGCGGGAACAAAGGAACGACACACTGGCTGACACAAACAAGGCATTTATTGCTATAGCAACAATAACGCCAGCTAGCAACAAAATACACTGAGGAATCTAGGATGTCCGACTCACCAGCACGGCTACGAGCGAACGTCCGCCCACGCGAGGGCAAAGGGATAAACTCCGAGGTCGAGCGGGACGAGCTCGGCGGGAGTAAGTTCCGACCGAGGCGCCCGTCGACGAAGAGCGAAACGTCCGTTCGCTTCCCGTTGCCGAGGGAGAAGAGACCCCGTCGCTCCCCGCGAGCGCGCAGCCAAAACGCCATCCGTGGCGCTGGTGTCGCTGCGACGCGAGCGCCCTCCCTTGTTAGTTACAGTAACCGAACCGAGAGGAGTGCTTTTCGGGGGGGCAGCTAACAACAGTGGGGTGCGTTGAGGGAAAGCGAACGCAGGGGACGAAGGCGTCCCCACATCCCCCCAACCTTAAATAGACCCACGCGCCTGCAAGTTACATGCTATGGAGGAGTCTCCTGGTCTTCATGCACTTGAGGCAGGTCGTGCAGCGGAGGTCACGCCGACAGAGTGCACGCAGTCTTCCGCGGTATTCCGAAGGCGGCGTGAAGGTCTCCGCTGGGACGACTCGCATGGCCCGCGGACTATGTGCCCGCAGGCCCGCGAAGAGGAGGGCCGGTTGACCACTGCAGTCCAAGATTCCGCAGTAGTCGCCAGGGCAACAGCAGCCAGAGGTGGCTGCTGTCTGGTCTCGCCACAGCTGCCCCGGATGGATGCGGCGAACAGGATACAGGCCGCTCCGTCGCAGCAGGCGGCAGCGAGACGATGTGCACAGGGCAGCAAGCCGCAGTGGCTCCGCTAGATCTGAAAGATTGCCAAAACACACTCCGCATGCCTTTAACGTAGGTCACGGGAGGGGAAACGGCGTACACAAAGGCCTGGTGGCTCAATGCTCAACTCGCTAGCAAAACGTGTCGGGCGGCTGTGCAACGCAAAGTTCGAGTGAACAAAGCCCTTTCTTGAGTTGAACGAGAATGCTCGGTTCATGCGAGGTTTCAAAAAAAAAAACGGGCGGCCAGCAATGTGCGCCCCCTCTCAACACCACGGTCCGGTGGTCGTGTCACTTTTGACAAGGTGCAGGCAGCTATAAATAGCTTTAGGCCTCACTACCATAGTGACGGTCAACGACCCCCAACAAAAGAAAGACCCGAAACGGGTTTCGTGCGCGCAGCCGCGAGGAGACATCAGCGTTGTGGGGTGGTCCTCCCCGCTCACTGCACAAAGCAGCTGCTGAGTGATCGGCGCCCACCGTATCGGACGGTGTCGGAACGCCCGGTGCCGAGCTGCAATACCAGCGAGCTCGTAACTGCACCCGTGGCCCCAGGCCACCCGGCTCCCAGAGCCGCGACTCCCAGAGTCGAAAAAGAGACAGCGAGAAAATATATACAGAAAACTCGGACCACCCACGCGGCTTCCGTACTCACTCGCTTCGGGCTCGGCAACTCCGCGGGCGCTAGGCCTCGCGCTCCCTCGATGCGGACAAGGTTCTTGAAGAAACTCCAGGAAGAAAACTTCACACAAAAAAAAAAAACATGCTGAGCAGGTCGAAAAGTTCAAACATGCTGCAGCGCAATACACCTCGCACTCAAGAAAGCATGCCGCAGGTCCTAGCGATCAAAATTCACTCTAGGCCTAGCACTTGTCAAGTCCGGACAAAGAGCGTTCCTCGAACCGAACAGACTGTCGTCCAATGTTCCAAGAGCAGGCCCCACGTTGGGCGCCAGATGTGGGGTTACAATGGGGGAGATAAACACGTATTCCCCGTTTAAGCGCGGCTGACATGGTTCAAAACCGCGCTGACCCCACCCCGTGGTCGCGTACGCTACTGAGCGCACGCCGACCACGGCGGGCCGTGCTCTGCGGGAACAAAGGAACGACACACTGGCTGACACAAACAAGGCATTTATTGCTATAGCAACAATAACGCCAGCTAGCAACAAAATACACTGAGGAATCTAGGATGTCCGACTCACCAGCACGGCTACGAGCGAACGTCCGCCCACGCGAGGGCAAAGGGATAAACTCCGAGGTCGAGCGGGACGAGCTCGGCGGGAGTAAGTTCCGACCGAGGCGCCCGTCGACGAAGAGCGAAGCTGCGAGCGAAACGTCCGTTCGCTTCCCGTTGCCGAGGGAGAAGAGACCCCGTCGCTCCCCGCGAGCGCGCAGCCAAAACGCCATCCGTGGCGCTGGTGTCGCTGCGACGCGAGCGCCCTCCCTTGTTAGTTACAGTAACCGAACCGAGAGGAGTGCTTTTCGGGGGGGCAGCTAACAACAGTGGGGTGCGTTGAGGGAAAGCGAACGCAGGGGACGAAGGCGTCCCCACACCTGTTATCGTCTAATTTCCTCAGGCGTTCTTCATATAGTATTTTACTTTTAGCTTCCCGTGCTTCGAACGATGCCCAGCCCATATCCCCTTGTACTGCCTCATGTGCCTCATGTAGTGCTAATCTTCCAACAGCTCTCTGATTTACGTCTAATCTCGACTGAACTTCTGCCCTTAAGCACAGAACCGCATTCCCGAAAGTAAGCCCCGGCACCATTATTCCTTTCCAAATACCCCTGAGTACTTCATATTTGTTGTACCCCCATAATGCTCTATGTTTCATTATCCCGGCGTCTCTTCGTCCTTTTGCCCTAAGAGCCTGTTCATGCTTTTCCGTGTATATCTGCCCTTCGTTTAGCCATATCCCGAGGTATTTGTATTCGGCCACTTTGGGTATTTCGTGGCCTTGTAATGTCAGCACCTGATCAGTTGTATCGTTGAAAATCATCACACCTGACTTAGTTGCGCTAAAACTGAAACCTAGAACGTCTCCTTCGTCTCCACAACAATTAACCAGTTTGTAAATCCTCCTGGCCATATGCTAACTGTACAATATCGTCCGCATACATTAAACCCTGGAGTCGTTGCTCAACTACATTTCCGCCTAATCTGTACGACAGATTATAAACTACATTACTTTCTTGTAGCCTTCTTTCCATATTTATAACATAAAGCATGAACAGCAGCGGTGATAGAGGACAACCTTGCCTTAATCCTTTGTGTACCCCTACAGTTGTGGTACTTTTTATCCCTTGCCATGTAATTTCAACTTTATTATCTCGGTAGATTTCCTGTAGAAAATCAATTATCTCATGACCGATACCTACATCATTTAATATGTTCCACAGGAGTTCCCTGTTCACGTTATCGTATGCACCGCTTATCTCGTTTTTGTCCGCGAAATTTTGTGGCCGGAGATATCCGAAGTTTTCTGCCACCAGCTAAATATTTGGTGGGCCCGACTTGTCATTTGGCTGGGAAGTTATTGCTCTTTAGAATACTTCATCGCTGGTCATGTGATGCAGCTGTAATTGAGGGTGGGCATTGAAGGATGTAGAAGCGCGGCACAAGTATGGAAGTCTGGTGCATAGAGCTGCCCATAGATCGGTGAGTGAAATGCCACACTGGCTTACGCCTGCTTAAAGTAACAGTGCTGTATGAGTAATTTACAAAAAAGTATGAGTAACTTGAGTTGACGAATTTAACGGCACAGTTTTGAACAAGGACTATAGAATAAATTAGGTTAAGTAGAACTGAGTGCCCGATGGCATATGCATGTTCAAGCTTTGGTCGGATGAGTGTTTTATAAGCTGCTAATTTAACTGAGGTGGGAGCTAGATGTTTCGCGAAACTTGTGCACCCAAATACTTAATACAATTGAGGGGTCAGACAATGGACCCACTCAAATTGAAGTAGAGTAATTTTGTCGTCTATGGAACGAAAACACCGTAATTGTATTAGAAATTGAGATCAAGAGTAATCTACGACACAATTGATATGGTTCTAATAAATCTCTTAAAGGAGTATAGATATGAATTTTTTTCTTGTGCGTTTCCTTCTTTGAAATGCATTAAAGGGGCACTGCGACGTTCTTTAGCAGCTCATTTTAGCCTTCCACTAGGTTCTTTGTACCGTCCCGATGTCAGTTCAAAAAGAATTACAGAAATCAGTGCGCAGAAACGAGAGTTAATGAATTTACAAAATTCAAAATACAAGCAAACGAAAACACCCCGTTTGGGAGGGGTTCCCTTGTCCATTTCACTCGCCCAGTGGACGAAATGGGCGCTTCCAATGGGAGCACGACCTGACACTGACGTAGCGGAAGCTTCGGCACAATGGTGGCCTGTCCAGGACAACCGACATCCGCGCTTTTTGACGGCGTCGTTCCCATAGCAACAACTGACACGTGGGTTTGTAGCAGACGCCCTCGTTCCCTACACCCTCGCACTGTTGTACGCCTGTCGCCTGCACTTCGAGACCTCAAAGGGAAATGAGCATTTCCGACGTATCCCCCATCGAATGCGAGCTCCTGCGACGCAGCGATGCGCTACGCATCGTACCATACTCGGATACACCGACCGAAGAGCCGACATCGCCTAGTCCGGCACACCGCGAGGCTGGCGGCGTGGATGTTGAAGCAGGCCCAGCACCACCGCCTCAAGACCCTTTGTTTGGCGATGGCACGGATTGGTGAGTATCAAATAACAGCTCATAAATTTCGTTCTTAGTACCGGCCGACATCCAAACGATTTCTCCGTGACTGCAGGTGTCGATGCGGGCGGTGCCAGGCGACTGTGCTGCCGGGACATGCCGCAGTGCACAGCACGCGACGTGCGTGTGCGAGGACGAATATTTTTTTACACTTTGTTTAGATGCAGAAGTGTTGCGTGTGGCGTACTGCGAGCTGATCGAGAGGGGCGAAGAGCCAGAAATGGACATTCACAAGTAGGTTATCTTTTCTGTTGTCATATTTATTGCGGCCGCATCAGTTTCACGCTGTTAACACACGTGAGAGCATGCGGTCAGCGGGCGCATAGGTTTTCTTAACTGACCGCCCCATGTGAGTAACGCTTTTTTTTTAATAACTTGAGCGCACGTCGAGGCTGTGCATCTAAAGCTAGGGTTGCAGAAAGCTTGTCGACAAGCTCTGGCTTGATGAAAACATAACAGGTGTACAAGTAACTAAATTCGCAGGCAATTTCATCAGTGACAAAAACATGGCGGTAGCGCGGCAGTTATGTGTACCGATCAATCACATGCACCACTGGCTGCACAAAAAAAAAGTTCCTGGGCCAGTGGCGCATGTGAGTGCATTATCGCTTGTGTGTGTTGCCGAAACGGCTGCTCACTTGTTTGCTCGAGCAATAACGAATGCCGCGTCAAAATTTTTTACGACACCAGTGTACAGGTCCCCGCACAGCCACGCGTTTAGTTCACGGGTGCCCCGCGCCGAAAAGTTCAGCAACAGCTGACACTGATTAGTCAGACAGAACACCTTTATTTAAAGTAATCTGTCGACTCCAATTCTAGGTAGGCTGGCGGTTTCAGACACAAGTTTCTTTCGCTGAATATTTTCTCTGCCCTGCATAGGCAGCTGCAGTGATAAAGCATAGCCTTTCTCTTTTGCTGGCCTCAAACTGTACTTTAGGTCCTCACAACTGAAAAGGAAATTCGAAGAAAACATTGCACATGGTTGGAAAGTAGATTAAATTTTTTATTCATACATTTTAAGACAAAGCAACAGTGTACTTTCAAAGCAAGGTAGTCTCATGTTAACAACAGTGTTATGCGCTGTCAATGCCTTGAAAAGTCACATGTGCCAAATGTATCCTTGAGCTGTAACCTAGCAAACAGGGCAATTGCATGATATATATTTAGACTAAAATACAGCACAATAATGGTTGCCACTGCCCTTATGCATGTTCTGACCTCCATGTTGCAGAGTGAAAGAAAGCACGTCATTTTATTCATTTCAGGAAATATCGATACACAGCATACCGGCAATTCACGAGATGGATGTGGGGCCGGCTTGGCCAGGGAAATCGAAAAGTCATACCGTCATGTGCTGTGTGGATGATCAGAAAGATGTTTCCATCGCCACAATACCAAGGATTCAAATATCCTGAATTGTGAGCGGAGTGCAGAAAATAAATGCTTTTCTTAATTTATGTACAATGTAGAACTACCTTGATGTAGA
This sequence comes from Amblyomma mixtum, assembly GCF_055824585.1. NCBI lineage: Eukaryota > Metazoa > Arthropoda > Arachnida > Ixodida > Ixodidae > Amblyomma > Amblyomma mixtum. The sequence continues at coordinate 259,568,845 of NC_143014.1, read as the reverse complement.
AATAAAATCCTTTCCAACAGCATTAACACACAAAAAAATGTAGTAAATGACCACAGCAGCAGTCAAAACCATAATGTGCAAAGAAAGGGTTATTTGTATTGCTGGGTATAATTGCATACTTAGACCGAAAGCGAAGTGCTCTGTGAACACAAGACATCGAATATGGTCAGCAGTGCACTGAACTGTTCATACCGAGTACAGGTAGCCACTGATGAGTTAATTTTGCTCCACTGTGGGGATAAGTACCACAGCATACAATGATGCGCACATCCTCATGTTCAAATGGGCCGCCATGGTGGCTCAGTGGTTATGGCAGTCAGCTGCTGACTCAAAAGATGCGGGTTCAATTCTGGCCGCGCCGGTCGAATTTCAGTAGAGGAGAAATTCTAGAGGCCTGTCTACTGTGCGATGTCAGTGCACGTTAAAGAACCCCAGTGGTCGCAATTTCCGGAGCCCTTCACTACGGCGTCCCTCATAGCCTGAGTCGTTTAGGGACATGAAACCCCCATAAACCATAAACCATCATGTTCAAATGAATAAATTGAAGTTGCAACTCATGCATCAAGTGAATTTTCTTGATGAGCCAGTGTGTGCCTTCCAAACCGGGACCGGTGCATAGTTACCAGCTCGGCCTTGGATCGTCTTGCTTGCTTCAGCTGCACCATTGGCAGCTTTGCAGCACAGCTCCTCCTGTGCTCACTGCAGGCCTTTTTGAAGGAAGCAGATGCTGCACAATGGTGCAGCATCTCTTCAATAAGCTTGTCAACGTAAGCTGTAAAAGGCTGCCGTTACTAACTGCACAGTGCACTTTGCTCTACATACCACAGGTTGTCTGTCTTCACAGGGCAAACAACTTCTTCACCCTTTTTTGCTCGTAGCATCTTTCGTTTCCATTTTGCCTCGCCCCTTGCTGTGAGTGCTTGTGCGCGGCCTGCATTTTCATTTTGATGTAGAGCTGCCAGCTGTGTTCTGAAAATCACGCAGCTCAATTAATATTCTATTTCTAGACAGGACAAGCTCTGCTTGACCTTTGTGCATATTGAAATCTCATACTTTGAACAAACTTTGCACACATCATCTCGGGTGTGAACGCTACGGACTTGGGGGAAAACCTGATGATAAGGCTATGGTATGATTCCAAGCTAGATGTCTGGCCGAAAGAAGACAGCTGCTCGATGTCTCTGAGCAGCAACTTATCCATGGTTACTGCCACAAGACGTGCATAGGCTGGTGTACCTGAAAATTTTTCTTTTTGCAGTAGACTGCATAATGACGTCACAAGTGTAACTTTACTTGGCAGCAACCACTTCCCATTTGGTATGTCACCACACCATGCAGGCACCTCGGGTATGCATCACCATGACCGCTGTGCACATTGATGACATGATTGAGCATACCTGAAAAATTTTTAGGGATAAATTTCATCACAACACACTGGGTGTTGCAAGAGAACTCATGTTTACATTCCCCCCCCTCCCGAAACCTGGCAATTAAACCTTTTGAAAAAACGTCAATAAGCATTGCATTTGGGCACTGGGCTGTGCTCGTAATGCAGGAAAAAGTTGGATTAAGCTCCCTCACTCTCTCCACCGTACAAAAAAAAATGAACAGAATAGGAGCTATAAAAAGGACAGCAGTCAGTGCAAGTGTAGGTGATCATCAAAACAGGCATGATATTCATAGGCATTCTAGAAAGCAGAAAAGCATTTTCAAGCACTTGTAAGAGCGCAACCAACCTATACATAAACGCACATTTCAGCAAACAGGGGCTTAATTTATCTGTACAGTGTGGAAATTTCATGATTTTCTGCATCCTGGACCCGTATTATCACTTATGTCCTATAAAACAAAGCCTATAAAAACATACTGATCGCATTCATGCAGAAGCTGAATTAAAGCATGCTAAAATGCTGCACATCAGAGCACTGCAGAACTGAAAACTGAGTGAGTTGGTGCATCATTGGAGAAATAAAAACTGTGAAGCAATGACGGACAAGAGAGAACGAGGACAAGCGCTTACCAACAACTGAAGGTTCATTGAAGAAACACAAATAATACAATACAATCTCCAACCAGGACTCTTGCAGCTCCCTAAACATCTAATCGTGAGAATCGAGACATTCAACCTCACAGACACAAAGGAGCACTGAAGCTGGGCTTATGCATGAGTCATGATTCACATGGATTTAAGAGGCCTCACATATTTCTCGTTATTTTGTCCCTATGCCTGCAAATAACTTTGATCTCTTTGAAAACAGCTGAGCGATAACCAAGCAAGGGCTTCTCTGAGTGCTGCTGAAAAGACCAGCAGACTTGATCATAGCTCAGGACCAATCTTCAATAAAATTGGTTAAATGTGAAATAGCCTTTGCATGTTTGGGATCGGCACTTTCAAAAACCTGTGTGCATGGAATGGAAAATAGTTTTCGCCAGCAGGTTCAGAGATTAAAATTGGCAGTTTTTCCGGATGAGGTAGGTAGGTAACTTTACTGGTTCAAGAAGGAACCAAGTGAGGAGGGGATGGAAAAAGAGGAAGCAGGATGACAATGGGCCCTCGGGCCGCTCTAGTTGGCCAGGCAGTGTTGAGCTTTGGCGACTGCTCGGGCACAGCCTACTGTCAGAAGCTGTACCTCCGGCAGCAAGCTGCGCAGATCAGCCTCCTATCGCTCCTGATGTCCTCATCCTTGCCATGATGGCTTGGGTTTATTTGGGCAGTTCAGAAATATGTCTGGTGCTAGGATACATGTGGCAGTGAGGAGAGATTTCACCGCAGGTTACAACTGAGAGAAGGGGCTGTGACTGCGGTGGATATGGTGCAAAGCCGCCCCGGCAGCCCATACCTCCGCCTCTGTGATGGGAGCGAGACTGAATTGGGAGTTCCTTTGTAGGTCGGTAATTGTTCCTGCTTTAGGTCGGGGAAGTACGCGGCTTTAAGAGCTGCTTCAAGGTCTTGCCCTTGTTACTCCACCTCGTGCAGGAGTTTGGTGATTTGTTTATTATTTTCCGACCAAAAGGAACACTGGTTTAACATACGGTGGAGGAGGGACCACAAGTTCTTCATGCGGAGAGTGCCGTCTGGTCGGCTGCATAACTGATTCTATTGCCGTGAGGACAGCTCAGCTGCATGTTCGGCGATGAGCTGGAGCGTTTGAGCCATTTTCTGTTTTAGTTTGTGATTACGCTTTTGTTTGAGTCATCGTTTCTCCAAATTCTGATAGACCTCCACAGGTGGAGTAGCATGCTGTCTACTGGGTCGCCAATATGTTCTGCCGGGGCCACTTTTTCGCCAAGAGCTACGTCCCGTTGAAGCTTAGAAACCCAGTCCATGTAGTCCTGAATTTCTGGTTCTGGGTTTTGGTCTCTAATTCTGTGAAATTTGTCCCAGTCTACAATAGGTGTAAGGTGGAACTGTGGCCGTAAACTGGCACACGACAGTGTAATTGATAGGATGTAATGATCGCTGCCAATGTTGATTCCCATGCAAGGCCAGTTAGCTTGACAGACGTTCATAGTAAAAGTGAGATCTGGGCTGGTGTTTCTGCTCACACTGTTGCCATTGCGTGTGGGTAGTGTGCAGTCAGTGACTAGGGTGGGCCTGTTTTGCTGAATGCATTGAAAGAAGCTGGTGCCCTTGCGAGTGTTATTATATCCCCAGTCTACGTGTGGTGCATTAAAATCACCCGTTACCACTATAAGAGCAGAGCCTGCTATTTGGATGGCCCCGTCAATTGCTTCAAATGCAGCAGTGAGGTTATCTCTAGGATGAGAATAGATATTTAAAATATGTGACTTGTCCTGTACAACACGGGAGGAGCTCGAGAAGAGTGCAGTCGGTGTAGAGGTCAGAGAGATCGTGAGCTACATACATGAAATTTCTCTGGACATATGTGGTAACCCACCGGGAAGTAGAATGGGAGTGCACAGACTGATAGCCGAGAAGCTTGCATGCTTTTTGGAAGAGGTAACCTTGCTTGCATGCAACAGATATCTTAAAGGAACTGAAATCTTTCAAGAACTGCCATTCACAGAGTCATCTGGTACGAGGAGGCATGCAGTTATCCCCTACATTCATCAGTTGTCCCATAGATTAAAAAATGTAGGCACCAGATATGGTACTCAAGTGCTGTTCTCAGCACCAAAAAAACTTGGGGAGATATGCGCCACCGTCGATAGGAGAGCAAAGGCTAAAAAACAAAAAAAAAACACACGGTGCCTGCAACATAATTCACCAGACTATGTTCGTGCCATGTGCTGAAAGGCTAGTGTATGATGCTGAATTTTTTTGTGGCAAGAGATGTATCGGGCAGACCGGAAATTGTGTAAGCACCTGTTTACGGCAGCATAATACGTCATTAAAACGTTCCCTGTTGTCTATCCATTGTCCTACATTACAGGGATTGCCACTTGAATAATATCCCTGATTCCCCCGATAAGAATTCAAAGAAATCAAAGTTATGTGCAGGCATAGGGACAAAATAACGAGAAATATGTGAGGCCTCTTAAATCCGTGTGAATGATGACACGTGTGTAAGCACAGCTTCAGTGCTCCTTCATGATTGTGAGGTTGAATGTCTTGATTCTCATGATTAGATAATGTGTTTAGGGAGCCACACGTGTCCTGGTTGTGCTGGAGATTGTACTGCATTATTTGCATTTCTTCAATGAACCTTCAGTCGTTAGTCAGTGCTTCTTCTTCTCTCTAGTCTGTTGTCACTACGCTGCTCAATCAGAACACTGCTTCCACAAATACTTCAGTCTTTAGCCATAAAGAATTTCACCAAATTTTCTTACTTTTCCACATGGCTACCAACAACTGTCCATCCCCCGCACTAACAGCTGCACACCAGTACAGGTGGTTTACTACTGGCTGTATCCAGTCTTCAAGGCCAGCACAGGCAGCCTTCTTGCTTTCGGTTGTAAACCGTTTTTTGATCACTGTGAATAAAATCACAAGAAATTATTGCAAAATATGACCTCTTCAAATTGTTTTTGATAAGCCACTGTGGTCCTTGGCCAAAAAGCACAAAACTGTTGCAAGGATGGAGCAGCTACAATCCTCACTGCACAAGATATTCAGCAGGGAGGTTACTCTATTGCCACCGCACCAGATGAACACAAAATAAAAACTATAAGCAATGCAGACATTCTTCCACAATGCAATTCTAAGGGTGAGGGGAAATTTTTGTGCAAGGGACTGAAAAAAAAATGATATCAGCTTCATTACTTACTCTTGGCTACATGCCATGTGTCAGATTTGTGGTCAATGCCAGGCTCATTGATGCGCATATGCTTTTTAATTCCTGGGTGCCTGTCAGTAGTGAGGGTTGTCACCGTTATGTCGTGTTTTTTGAGGTCCTCAAGCCCCTTCACCAGGCCATACTTCTCCATGCAACTACTTGCTTTGACCTGGTCATTCTGGAAAGTATTTACAACAGTTCAATGTTTAGCAAAGATAACATGAGTGAAATGTGGCAGTCAGAATGTTTTTGAAAATCACAAAAAACTGAGAACCAACCTCTCCAAGCTGCACCTGGACAAAGTGAACGACTTTGCTGGCCGAAATGTCCATAAAAGTATACGTCAGGAATTTGGCGCAAAATCCAGGGAAGTTGCAACGGCCATCTCCTGCCAACTGTACTTGGCCACTCAGGCTGTGTAGAACATTCTTTTGTTCAGCCTCCCACACCTGGAATATAATTCAGTTGCCTGTGCATACCCGAAATCAAAAGTTTACTTCGCTCAATGACCAGAGTTTCTTGAGACATACAACATGCACCACCTCATGTCTCATTAGTCGGCTTAATAATCAAGCTTATTTCATTTGGAATTACAGCAACATGCAGAGCATCACAAAAACCTAGATGGACAACATGACTGGTGGTGTTGTAAGTTCTTCTGCAACTGGGGCACTGCTACAATGTGCAGTCCAGCTTCACTGCACTAGTGAGCAGAAATTACATTCTCATGCCCTGTGGAGGTTTGGAATGCTCAGGGGCTAGTGAACTTTTATAAAAACAATATCCCACACAAAAATGCATTCCACAAGTCTTTTTTTACATCTTTGTTTACAAAGTGAACAAAACTTTCTAAGCCAAGGAAAGAAATGAATATTTTTTTCAGTACATACATGCTCGATGGCGGGCTGGAAGAGTACCCTCTAATATGTGTAGTATATTCGGGTTGATGGCACCTGAATGTTAGCCTGCCTCAATGTCTTCTCTGGACTTGCACCAGAGAAGCATATAGCAGCACAGAGGAGCAGGCTACCCACAGGCTTTTGTTTCAGCATTGGTTGGCTATGCCAGCTTATGCTGTGTTTGTATGGGCAGATGCCATCAACCCGAAGCACTGAACCATAGACAGGAATGGAAATTTTGCAGGGTGCCTGACATACACTGCACACTTTGAAGAGCTGAAGAAGACAGCTTTTAAAAGCAATAAATTTTCTTTCTGCGACTGATGTTTCAGAAGCAGCCTGGTCTCTGTAAATGAACAGCAGTGTATTTACAGGCATAAGAAATATGCTGTGGAAGCACACAATTCACACAAGCTAGCAGTGCTCCCCAAATGGTACCATAACATTATCTTTGTCAAAAGATGAAGTCTTACATTCTTGATTCATAACGGCAGCAAAGAAGCACAAACACAAAGGGAAGGAACAAGCAAAAACATGGACAAACACTGCTCTTTGTATTTGTGCTTCTTCGCTGCTGGTATGAATCAAGAATGTCACCAAATTGCCCCAAAACTTGTGTCACTTACATGACTGATTCAGCCAATGAAGGCTCATAAGTCAAATCATTGTTGTCTCTTGAAGTTGACATTGACGGCTCAGAAGCAGGCTCAATTCTGTAATCCAAGTGTTGGATACAATTAGCATCACTGCTTCATATTTACATGTGCCAGAAATTCATTAAACAAGCACAGCTTAGTAATACGTCCATCGCATGGGCAGTTTCAATGCCCACCAAGTCAATGGACGTCGAACACAGTGGGGATCGGCGGTTCCACATGGCGATTTTCAATGACCATCGGAATCTCCAGGGCCATTGAGAACAGCCTCACGCTCGTCAGACTACACTAACCAATTCAGAAAAACACTTTATTCTGTAGTCAAAATGACAGCTTCTTGTATTGTCCGGTGGTCAGATATAAAGAAACTGGTGGTGTTTTTGTGTTGCCTTCCACTCTGTTTTGATCATTTTCACCTTTAGCATGCTTTGTGGCAGCCCACGCCAGGAAGCCCTACAAGCGCTGAAGTGATAGTTGCTTCATATGTGATAAAGATGGTCACTGATGTGTAGTAGCTTCGAAGGCGAAAAATTAATGTGTATGAAATGAAGGTTGCATAACTGCCCTGTTATAGCTGTCTCTGGATTGTGCTCATCTGTGAAGTATTTTAATAGTGTTTATAGATCAAACTTTCAATTAAATACAGCGCTTACTCCAATATTTGGCTCATTTTATTCTGCGTGATGCTAAACCTAGCACCATTTGCCAGAACGCAAGCTCACTACTCAATGGTCATTGAAAATGGGCGTGTGAAAGTGATGCATCTGGATGATTATGAAAATTTCGATGGCCAGCGACTCAATAGACACTGAGACTGCCTGTGTGACAGGGGCTAACTTTTAACAAGTTGTACTGTTATATCAATAAGGTACAAATACCAAGTCTTACATGAAAGAATCCCCGAAGGAGGGCTCATGAGTTTCGGCACCTTGAAGAAGACCAGCAGGATTTGGTGTAGAGCACCTAGGAGTCTCATGGGTGTCAGGCACACCAGAATCATCATGTGTTCCTCCTCCGTCTGTGTCGCCTTTGAAACCACCCTCTTTAAAGAGAGCCCAGCTTGAACACCTGCAAATAAATGAAGGCGGTACAATTTGTTTTTAAGGTAATGCAACTAAACCACATTAAAAGCTCCCTCTGATCTTTCCCTCAGTACTTAACTTTGAGCGATGAGCTGCGGATCTTTTTTAGGAACACACAATAAAAAGGTTTGGTTTATTGGGGTTTAACGTCCCAAAGCAACTCAGGCTATGAGAGACGCCGTTATGAAAGGCTCCGGAAATTTCGACCACCTGGGGTTCTTTAACATGCACCGACATCGCACAGTGCACGGGCCTCTAGAATTTCGCCTTCATTGAAATTCAGCCACCGCAGCTGGTATCGAACCCGCGCCTTTCGGGTCAGCAGCCAAGTGCCGTAACCACTGAGCCACCACAGCGGGGCACAATAAAAAGGGAAAGCAAAAACATTTCAGTTAGAAAGACTGAATGTCTTATAAAAGGAAGAGTGGATGTTATTGGTTAGGCACCGTAATGCTTCACATTTCTCACAAATGAGACATGTGCAGCCTCGGTAAAGACAAATTATTTGCACCCGCCCAATCTACAAACGATCAAAGACTACACTCTGGTTGCGATGCACTGAATTTGTGAACACAGACACCTCACTGAGTTTGTTAAGACTGGCAACTTTGAAGCATCTTTCCTGCAAAATCTAAGTATGATGGACCAGACAAGATTATTTCTTTTAGCACATTGTGATTCGCTCTTATAGATGCTTCCTCAGCGCCAACTATTCCTGAATGTGCTCATACCCAAACTATAATCTCAACTCAGCATCTAATGCAAACCTCCAATCCACTTTCTAAAGCTGTAAAACACACACTGCATTCAAGAGATCTGGAGATGAAATGATGTCTCTGTGCAGTTTGTTCTCTGATGCTCGGTAATAACCGTACTCGTATACATGCAC